>NC_136263.1:113549055-114076555 GCF_964187855.1 Myxine glutinosa | reverse complement strand
TCTGTCCTACGAATGAGGCGGTTGATGAAGTGAATGCGATCGTACTGTGGCAATACCCTGGGAAGGAATCTGTCTACTTGAGCAGCGACAAGATAATGGAAGTAGAGAACAGACACCAATATCCAGTAGAATTCCTCAACTCGATATGCGCATCAGGAATGCCTCCTCACAAACTCTGCCTCAAGGAGGGAGCTCCGATCATGCTGCTGCGAAACTTTGACCCTAAAAATGGCCACTGCAATGGGAGTCGTTACATCATGGAGAACCTGATGCCGAATGTCATTGATGTGAGACTAGCTACTGGGCCTCATGCTGGAAACAAGATCTTCATTCCGAGGATTCCAATCATTCCATCCAAAAACCTGTTCCCCTTCCAGATGCAGCGAAAACAATTCCCTGGCCAACTCTGCTTTGCAATGACCAGTAAAAAGGCTCAAGGTCAGACATTAGAAAAGGTAGGCATCTACCTAAAGACAGATTTCTTCAGCCATGGACAGCTTTATGTCGCCATGAGTCGCGTTGGCAGCAGCGACAATACAAAAATGTTTGCCAAGAACTTCAAAGCGAGAAAAGGAACTTTTATCAGCAATGTCATCTATCCTGAAGTTCTAAGCTGAAGAAGAGGTACAAAATCATTCCATTTTTTTCCCGAAAGAAACGCGGACATTTGATATCACGATTTGAAACACAATGGAATAATATTTACCGATATGAACAGTGATGTGGTTTTTATGGGAATTCTAAAGATACTGTTTAGATTTTGATGATTTGCGTGTAATATGATTTAACGGATGTTTATATGAATCGTTTAAAGTTAAAAAAAGCCTTCAATTTCTGATATTTTACCTTTTAATTTGGGCCTCCCAATTGAAGCCCCGCCCTTAGGGCGGGTACCGTTGCTAGTTCCAAATAAATATGATCTTTCAGTGTTTATTTAGTCTCAATTTGAATTTTGACAAAAGGTCAATACATTTATGTTGTAATTAAACTTGTTGAATTTTCACACATTGATCCAGTTTAAGGGCCAAGGGACTTTTAAAATGATGTTCCTGAATCTTTGTTTAAATGAAAGATACATTGAGTTAGATGTTTCTTATGTTTCCGTGTTACGTAAGCAAATTGGGTCTCCATTGTTTGTGTAACTCCAGATGTTTCTTTTTTTTTAAGGAAAAGTCGTGCATGAAAGTAAAGCAAATGCTATATTAGTGTACTCAACGGCAATCGATTTTTTCCAACTTGCTGATGAATTTTTGAAACGTAATTTTACTGGAAAGGCATGGATTGCAAGTGATGGCTGGATAACATCATATGCACTAACCAAATCAAGGTATGCTCAATTATTTGAGGGAACAATGGGATTCTCTTTTCACAAAGGAATGATTCAAGGTTTTGAAGATTTTCTCATAAATATACGTCCTGGTCCAGCAGAGGTAAGGGAGTCTTTCGTGAACATAGATTTCTTGCTCTTCCATCAGTTTATATTTTGTTGACATAAGTAATTTCAAAGTATATAAATAATTCAGGGGTCAAAGATAAACTTGAGGCTGAAAAAGTTTAATCCTAAACACACATGGCATGACGAGCTTGGTTATCGTTGAACAATTAGTGACGTCCAAAGCATTTCTATATCATGTCTACCTCAAGTGTATCTCTCAGTTCAAGCATGCGTTCTTGTTAAAGGATAATAGGAAACAATACCTAAAGTAAAACAACAATCTCAATGAAATCAAGCACCAATAAAAACATTTGTCTCATCGAAAAATCTTCTGATATTAAGGGAGTCACTGAAAACAAAAAAGGCAAACAAGGAAATGACAAAGTTTTAAATCCTTTTTTGAAAGAACTTTGGGAGAGAACCTTTGACTGTACGTGGAATGCTTTTGAAGTTAACCTCAAGATTTGCACTGGCAATGAAAATCTTTCGACAATTTATTCTCCATTCACAGAAGTTTCCCAGGTTCTGAGTCCCTACACCACACATTTGGCAGTATACAGCATCGCCTACGGCCTCCATGATCTTCAATCATGCCAGCCTGGTCAAGGACCTTTTCAGAACAACACTTGTACAAACATAAGCAACTTTCAACCATGGCAGGTATATGTGCAAAATGGTAAATACAGATAAGCAAATAATTTTTGAAATGCTCTTTTTGCTCTTTCCTTTTTCACATTTTACTGCTCACCATTGAGTTAATTTTTGTAAAATCAATTTAAGCAATAAAAATATGCAATTTTTCCATCATTTAGATTTTTCCTCTTCATTTGTTCATTCCGTTTCAACACCTGCTTTCATTCTCCAAGCAGAGGGGCAATACCCCTGGCGCTCACATTTATTATTATTATTTTTTTTGTATACAGGATCGAGTCTCGTGAAAGAGCTAACATTTATTACACAAAAAATCAAATAGACACACAAAACATAATAAGGGTAGCGGTAGAAAAGATGGGGAGAGAAGGGGAAGCACAAACATAACATTTGAGAGCAGGGACATCGGGAGATCTGTGAGAGGGAGAGGGCTTGGGGGGAGGAGGCATGGGAAGGGGGGGTGGGGGGGGGAGAAGTATAAAACACAAGGACACTGCAAGGACTTCTAGGAAAGAAGTTGGTATTTCAAAAAAGTGGATCTGGGGTGAAATTAGCGGGGGTAGAATTTGGATGGGGGAAGATAAGAGATGGTGGTGAACAGCTGTTTTAAAGACCTGGAGGGTGGAGTGGGATTGAAGAGAGTGAGGAAGTTTGTTCCAGAGGTGGGAGAAAAGAGGAATGAAGGAGTGAAGGTGAGCCGAGAGTCTTGATTTTGGCAGTTGACCAAAAGAGGGTTGCAGTCAGATCTTGTGTGACCTGTCGGAATATTTGGGGGACAGAGCCCAGAGAGAGCTGGTGGAGCAAGGCCGGAGAGGAGTCGGTAGAAGACAGAAAGACCACCAACCTGCCTGCGGTGAGTAAGTGAAAGGCCCTCGGAGTTAGCTTCATCGCGGGAGATTCACATGGAAGAATAAACAGTATACTGCACTGACTAAAGGTATTTTAAACCAATTTCAATGGTTGCTGTAAGACAGGACAGCATGTAGAATCATACTAACATAATCATAAGACTTTAAACAAACAAACAAAAAAATACCTATTTTGGGGGGCAACCCCTCCTCCCCCAACCCCATATAGCTCCTCAGACCCCAATTTTTCTAATGCCTTGAGCAATCATTGGTACATCATGAGTGATTAAGGTTGTGGTGAAGTTTCATCAAAATTGCGTGTTTAGTTTCTGAGAAGAAAGCAAATACCTATTTTGGGGGACAACCCCCCTCCCCCGTAAATTCCTATCGGGGAATTTTTTTTTTTTTAATGCCGTGAACAAACTTTAGTGTATCACGGGTTGTGCAGATTGTGGTCAGGTTTCATCAGAAGTGCAGGTGTAGTTTATGAGAAGAACTTAAATACCTATTTTGGAGGGTCAAACCTGGAACAACTTTGACCCCCGTAGACTCCCTCAGACTTGGATTTTCTTAGTGCCGTGAACAAACTTCGGTACATCACAGGTGATAAAGGTTGTGGTAAAGTTTCATCGAAATAGTGTGTGTAGTTTCAGAGGAAAAAGCAAAATCCTGTTTTGGGGGGTCAAGCCTGGATTCACTTTGACCCTGGTAAAACCCCTTAGACATCGATATTTTTATTCCGTGAACAAACTTTAGTCACAACATAACAACTATAATTTGCGCCAAATTTGGACGCAATCCAATTGGCGATTTCGTTGAAGAAGTTTCAAGTGTTTACGAACGGATGACACGCCATTGCATAAGCTCGCCTGAACTTCGTTCCAGGTGACTAAAAAAAAACACCCCTTTCCATAATTTTGCATTATATGTGATTGTAAGTATTTGCTCTGATGCATTTATCATTCCCAGCATTAGCCTTTTACATGTCAAATAAATAAACCTTTCATGTGCATTTCAGTTGGTGTATTACATTCGAAATGTCAGGTTTATTCACAATCAGAATGAATTGATGTATTTTGATGAAAATGGTGACCCTCCAGCAAAATATGACCTGCTCAATTGGCAAGATGTTCATGGAAAAATGGAAATGACAGTAGTTGGTTATTTTGAATCAATTCCAACTCTTCAGCCAAGTCTTTTTGTCAACCGTGAAATTATTCTGTGGACTGATGGAAACGCAAAGGTATTTTTTTTTTTAAACAGAATAACGAAGTTGCAATGAAAACTAGAAAGCATCTGAAAATGCAAAGCCCTTCCATGTCCGTTTGTATTCAGACATCTTCTTGTTCTTCTTGCATATGCTCAAAATAACGGAAGCAGTTAAAAAATGCAAAATTTAAATTGATGATTTTACGCAGCTTTTGACCTTTGAAAATCGATGATTTTGAGCTTTATATCGAAAAAAAAGAAGCAGCTTCTGGATTTTGATTGGGGAACCATTTCTGTGACCCTATAAGTAAATTCTTAAAATTTCAGGTCAATTGGACGAAAATTGACGATTTTATGCAACCTTGACCTTTGGCCTTTTGATCTAAAAAAAACAATTGACTTGTAGCTTTTGATTGAACAAATTCAGTGATCCAATATGCAAATTATTTAAATTCCAGGTGGATCGAGAGAAAATTGGTGATTTTATGCAACCTTGACATTTGACCTTTTGATCTAAAAAAAAACAAAAAACAATTAGCTTCTAGCTTTTGATTGGTGAACCAATTCAGTGATCCAATATGCAAATTCATAAAATTTCAGTTCAATCAGATGAAAATTGACCATTTTATGTGATTCTGACCTTTGACCTTTTGACTAAATTATTAAATTGCCTTCTCCATATTATCATAATAAAGCTTTGTTGATTGGTGACAAAACTCAAATGGTAAATTTAAATTTCAGTTCAATTGGATGAAAATTGATTTTAGGTGATGCTGACCTTTAACCTTTTGACAAAATTATTAATTTGTCTTTGTACTTTTTATAATAGAGCTTTGTTGAAAATTTGATGACAAAACTCAAATGGTGAATTTAAATTTCAAATCAATTGGATGAAAGTTGATGATTTTATGTGACTCTGACCTTTGGGCTTTTGACAACATTATTAATTTGCCTTCTTCGTATTATCATAATAAAGCTTTGGTGAAAATTTTATGACAATAGCTCAAATGATAAAAAGTAACGGCCCGGGCGCACACACTCACACACGCAGATATGCACACAGAAGGGATTGCAAAACCCCCTCTCATGCTGCGCAGGGGACGGGCTAATAAAGAATCGAGTCACATTAGGTTATTTGGATAGCAATGGCATGACACAGGCATATTTACTTCCTGGACTATCATGTCATTTGGACTATCATGCCCGGTGCGCACATTCCTTTCACACACTCCGTACCATTCGTACCCCGCGCACTAGTCCCTCCACGAACTCCCGGGTCTGTCCTTTCTCCCAAGCCAGCCGAACACCCGATCACACCATACACATTCCCGAAATCATCGCTGCTCACCTCGGGACTCACCTTCTCCTGGGCCTCTTCAAGAACCTGTAATCTTTTAATCTGATCAGCAAGTACTTCATCACGCTGTGAGGACCACCCTTGCATACATTCCATCAATTCTTCCCGCATTTCATTTCCGTCTCCCCTTGTCTCTTTTTAATATTGCTTACTTCATTCTCCACCTCCTCCATTTTCCGTTTTACCTTCGTCCAATCCCGATGCGCGCCCGAGATCTCCTCCTCCATTGTTACCTTGCTCGTCTCAATCAGTGTTTTAATTTCGCGTTCCTTCGTTCCCATAGTCTCTATGATGTCATCTACCCTCCGTCAGTTCTTCATGTCAGTGGCGTCACTAGGGTTGGTGTCACCCCCCCCCCCCCCCCTTCCCATTAGTCAGGTTCACTAGGTTAACAAATATAATTTCGTTCAAAATTTTGGGAGATAAGCAAACCTATACATTTTTGGAATCATCAGAGCATGGAGAATCCGAAAATCAATATTGGCATTTGCACAGACACAGATTTTGGATTTTCAAAATGGCCGCCATAAAATACATATTTTGCGTGATCTCGGCTTCTAGTCAACCTCGAAACTTAATTAAATATGCTAATCCTATGTGTTATGGGTCAAGGAATCCAATAAAGGCCTGAAAACAGTGCACAGGATTATAGAAAAGCAACAAACAAAGGTAATTAAAAACCATTGTCTTTATATTTGTGACATAACTGTATTACATAATACATGATATTGCAAGTCCTTTGAAGTTATAGGTATGGGTTTATAAAGCACTAAAGCAGCCTTGTTAGTATCAGATTGAACTATAAGTCCGATACACAGGATCTACTAGGTCTTTACCATTCAGGATATGCTTTCACAGATCATCATCATTGTCCTGAGTGTCATTTTCGCAAAGGTGTCTACGCAAATGCCAACATTAATTTTTGGATTCCCCATCCTCTGAATATTCCAAAAAATGTATAGTTTTGCTAATCTCCAAAACTTTTGAACGAAAAAACATAGTGAAACTGACTACGTGGTCCTCCTCCCGTACCAGACCATACAGAATCCTTCGTTATGTTTTTTGTACTGATGTTACTCGTTAATCGTAATTCCCGTATATCACTGAATGTAATGGCAATAGTAGTAACATAAACAACGAGCAAAATTAAAATTACACCTTTAAATTACAATATCATACGCACAGCCTAAATGTATTTACATTTACATAGTTTCATGTGGTTAAAGTGAAAATTCGGTAAGAAAACAAAAGAATTCGAAGTAAAAACGTTTAAGAACTACATCAAAATTATGTTGATTTTAACGTTAAACTTTATTGTTACATGAGATACATTAATGGATTAGGTTTGCATAATCAATAACGGTCCAAATAATGTAGAACTTGTTGACAAATGCATATGGAAATATACTCATAAATGAAATAATACCATGAAAATAAACAGGAACAAATACACTGTAAGCATTTCAGCACTTAGTGAACATCTCGACAAATTCAGAACTTTCCTTTCCTGGCCTTCAAAGCTGCGAACTTGTGAATCACTTCATCGAAATTAATGCCTTTCGCCAACTCACTTTCAATTGATAATATCGCAAGATCGGAAAGCCTTGACACTGCAAAAATTTGGTGTCACCCCCTCTGATAATGTCACCCGGTGCGGTCCGCACCCCCGCACCCCCCTCGTGACGCCAGTGCTTCATGTACTGTTTTACATTCGTTCTTTGTTGCCACAACTTCACGTTTTAATTCTTTTTGCGCCGCCTTCAGCCCACATATAACATCGGCATTCCTAATCACCTGTTCCCTTAATTCCTGTTGTCCCATCGTCAGTTTCCCTACCTCTCGTGTCAGTCCTTCAATTCCCCCATTCTGTCTGGACGTGCTGTCCTTCAACTCTCACTGGACACGTATATCGCACCGCTTCACCTCGTCACGCACCACCTCGGTCATCTTACGCCCAATCTCCATTCTTTTCATTTTCCCGCTTGATTCTTTTCTCATTTGATCCATCCCATCACCCATTCTTTTCATTTCCCCGCTTGATTTTTCGCTCATTTTATCCATCTGCACCTCCATCTGAGTATGTGATTTGTGGGTGATGGAGGTGAGGATGTGATTTGTGGGTGATGGAGGTGAGGATGTGATTTGTGGGTGATGGAGGTGAGGATGTGGTTTGTGGGTGATGGAGGTGAGGATGTGATTTATGGGTGATGGAGGTGAGGATGTGGTTTGTGGGTGATGGAGGTGAGGATGTGATTTATGGGTGATGGAGGTGAGGATGTGATTTATGGGTGATGGAGATTTATGGGATTTATGCGATGAATTGCGTCATGAACAAATCCATGTCGAACCGCGACGCAGTCGCGGTTTCAACCAACGTCGCCAGCCTTGTGCGGGAAGCGATGCCATTATCTCCACCCCCTGCTGCGCTCTCATTAACTCCATGGTACATCGGTACGTTTAAATCCTGGCCCATTAATTCATTCTCGTGCTCAAAGTTCACACTTTTTACACCAACCAGAACCTGCTTGTCTTGGCCCGCCATTGTCCGAATTTAATTCATTTGGGTTTTTTCTCTTTAAATTAAATTTTCACCACGCTTGTAATTTTGAGGTACGTGGAATATACCCCAGGTCCGAATCCCACTCCTGACACCAATCTTGTTGCGGATCACGGTTCTCTTGACATACTGGGGGAGGGGGGGGGGGTGGGGGGGAGGGGTGAAGTCCCGGTTCCCCTCAGACACCGAGTCCACGGGGACGTCGGCCACGACGAAGCTCGCGCCCAGGGGGTTGCGAAGCAACTTCAATCGTCAATCTCCCAACCATGGGCCGAAGGGTTATTGAACGGGATTCTGAATACCTTTGAAGCACGCAGCCGGGAAAACCGTGGATTGGGCCCGCCCCCCCACCCCCCCCCCCCCCCCACGATTTCACACCTTATTCCAATCAAGTGCGCCGAGCGGTTTTATTGTGCTGGTGTGACACACGGTTATGCACACGGACTGGTCTCCCATCTCTACTGCCTCTGACATCAACTCATCCTGGGAATTCTTCCAAAGTAAATTGCTCTCTCTCATGCACAGATTTATCCCTTCTCGTCTTCAGTTGTCATAGCCTTCCTCCCGTCCATGGTACACGGAATCTTGTGGTGAGGGTATTGCCCAGAAACAACTTGCTTTCGTCTCCTGGAAAGCAAATCCAACGGAAGGAAATCTCATTTCCTTTCACAAAGCCCGAAACAAGTGTGTGTCCACCCTCAGGAGAGCCAGGAAACAATATCTCTCCGTCCTCAGGACCGAACTCTCTTATCTGTCTCCCTCTTCCAAATCCTGGTGGCATCTGGTGAAATCTGTTTCTGGTGTTTGTTCCCCCTCCATCCCCTCCCTCACCTTAAATGGCCACACGGCTGACTCCGCACGTGAAAAAGCTGAATGCCTCAACTCTGTGTTTGCCTCTAAATCTTGTGTCCCAAACCCATCCCTCTCTGTACCCACCGTACCCATTCGTACCCAGCTGCTCCTGGACTCTGTGTCCTTTCCTCCTGACAAGGTGGAAAAGTTTCTGTCAACCCTCGACTCTGATTCTGCAACTGGACCTGACGGCATCAGCCCACGGATCCTAAAATCATGTTCTTCCGCTCTTTCACTCCCCCTCTCTGTTCTCTTCACCCTCTCTATTGCTCAAGGTCATCTTCCATCTGCTTGGAAATCTGCCAACATCACCGCTTTGCACAAAAAGGTGCAAAAACAGATCCCAGCAACTACAGACCAATCAGTCTTCTCCCAATTATCAGCAAAGTCATGGAATCCATCATTGCTTCAGATATGAAATCTTTCCTCTTCTCCAATGGCTTGATCTCTGATCATCAATTTGGTTTCAGACCTGGACACTCCACTCTGGACATGCTGCTTCTGCTTTCTCAACAATGGATGGAGGTCCTCAATGCCAAACAGGAAATTAGAGCAGTCTCCCTTGACATATCACGTGCCTTTGATACGGTCTGGCACCCCGCTCTGCTCACCAAACTCTCCTCTTTTGGTATCCATGGAAATCTCCACGCATGGCTTGCGGACTTCCTCTCTAGTCGTAGTCAACGTGTGGCCCTGAATGGGTTTCTCTCATCTCCTCTTCCTGTTCAGGCTGGAGTTCCCCAAGGCAGTGTTCTGGGCCCTGTGCTTTTTCTGGTCTTCATCAATGATCTCTCTGACTCTCTTGAAAATCCTCTCTATCTCTTTGCTGACGACTCTACTCTCTGTCGCTCCATTCTTCATCCCTCAGATCGGCAGTCTGCAGCCTCCTCACTCTCTGCAGACCTTGACCAAATCACAGACTGGGCAAACAAGTGGAACGTGTCTTTCAATCCTGACAAATCTCACACTCTTACGATGTCTCTCCGAAAAGACCGACTGGACAACCCTCCCATCCACTTTCTGAATAATCCTCTCCAAGAAGTTCTGTCACTCAAGCTTTTGGGTCTCACTATCTGCCATGATCTTTCTTGGAAAAACCACATTTCAAATCTGGCCTCCAAAGCCAGTCGCCGACTGGGCATCCTCCGTCGTGCGAAGTCCTTCCTTGGCACACCTGAGCTCCTCACCACATACAAGGCTTTCATCCGCAGCTCAATGGAATACTGCTCTCCCCTCTGGGCTGGTGCTCCTGCCTCACACCTAGCTCGCCTTCACGCTGTTGAAACCAAGGCATTCAGAATCATTGGAATCTCCCGCGATGAAGCTAACTCCAAGGGCCTCTCACTCACTCACCGCAGGCAGGTTGGTGGTCTTTCCATCTTCTACCGACTCCTCTCTGGCTTTGCCCCCCCAGCTCTCTCTGGGCTCTGTCCCGCAAATATTCCTACAGGTCGCACAAGATCTGCCTGCAACCCTCTTTTGGTTAAACTGCCAAAATCAAGACTCTCTGCTCACCTTCACTCCTTCATTCCTCTTTTCTCCCGCCTCTGGAACAAACTCCCTCACTCTCTTCAATCCCACTCCACCCTCCAAGTCTTTAAAACAGCTGTTCACCACCATCTCTTATATTCCCCCATCCAAAACCTTGATCTTTTCTACCCCCGCTAATTTCACCACAAATCCACTTTTTGAAATACCAACTTTTGTCCTGGAAGTCCTTGGTGTCCTTGTGCTTTATACTTCTCCCTCCCCCCCCCCCTTTCCACGCCTCCTCCCCCTGGGCCCTCTCCCTTCCACACATCTCCCTGCTCTCAGATGTTGTGTGTGTGTGCTTCCCCTTTTCTCCCCATCTTGTCTTCCGCTCCCTCTTTTTGTGTATTTTGTTTGTCTGGTCGATTTGTTTGTGAAGTTAATGTTAGCTCTTTCACGAGCCTCGATTCAGTATACAAAAAAAAAAAAAAAAAAAAATGCTGCGTGATTTATGGGCCTGATTAAAGTCAACTCGGTTTGGACCTATGCTGGGTCAATGGAGGAAAAGACGTACTCGAACAGGTTTGAAAGGAAACAAAATGGACAGGTTTTATTTACAAAAAGCACAGATAAAGGATGAGAACAGACTTAACAATTCTACCTATCTAAATCCCAACATAGGCGCCTTCACACACAGACAGGGGATGATTTGCACAGGTTAAATCATACCGATCGATGTGTTGACTCGAGAATGGCCACTTCTGTGCGCAGCGCGCAGTTCGATCCGGACGTGCAGCTCGAATGAAAGAAGGTCCGAAGGACGAACCGCCACTTCAAAGTCAGCACGAACGACGATCCTGCTCAGCTCGCATGAAGAGTCAGCACGGGGAACGAAGGTCGAGCGCAGGAAGGACGAGCCAGCATGTCGGACAGCCAGCTCGAAGGACCACGACAAGAAGGACCACGTCAGAGAGAGCAGAGAGCAGAGTGGTATGGACATGGGGTTTATATCAGGTCGAAAACCTTCCTTGAATGTTCCACAGGCTCCCATTGGCCAAGGCAATGCTGGTAGATTGCTGGCGCAGTTTGCTTGGGAAAAGTCCAGACCTGATTGGTTGTTTTACGTGCCCATGATCTCTCATTGGTCAAAGTTTGCTAGTGAGTTTTGCTGGGGTAGAGTCCAGACGTGATTGGTTGTTTACGTGTCCACGACCTCTCATTGTGTGCTCATTAGTGACGTGGGCGGTTCCTTTAGCCACACGTACCACAGCCATGGTAGATCACGTGGACTAATTTTAGCCACGCCTACCTGCACATCACTACGTCTTTGTTGTTCAACCATACGAAGGTTTTAATCCTGCCTAAACTCAACGCATATCTGCTTTAATTATTACACAATGGGAAGGGAGCTAATCTTTACATTTAATAAGAAATAACTGACTACTGCAGGCTACATGTTGTCGTGTAATTATTGGGGGTTCGTTCTTTATTGCCAAACCGCAACAATATTATGTTGTGCTCTTCCCTTAGTGGAGACAGGACCTTGCAGTCTTCCACAATGTGTTTTTTGTTTGTGGAGCGGCATGGCAGAAGTTGCAGTTGCTTTTATTGGCATCCCCAATGCAACAGAACAAAAGTAATATGTGGTTCTTCTTCTTCACCAACATGCATCCTGCTTCTTCTTTTTTTCCAGAAAGATTATTTCGTTACTTTTGTTCTGTAGCATCCTCATTGAAGGAGTTTATAAACTTATGAAAGCCGAACGAATTTAAGGGGGATGTTGTGGTTCAATTTTTCCACGGTTAAGCGGAAATATCGGCGCGGAGTGAGAGAAAGAGAGTCTTAATGTTGTGGAAGTGTAAATTTATGAAGCAAGAAACTTATTTGAGCCTCAACCCTGCATTCCTACTCTGCAGGTGTTTTTTTTGGTGGTTTCCATGCAAACTTTGCGATCTCCCTGCAGTTGGCAAATTATCTCCGGCACTGCCCATAATTCTTAGTGGAAGCAATGGCGGAGCACATATTGCCATAAATGACTGAGGGATATAATATTACAAATAGGGTTTTTCCAAATAATGTAAGGTTGGACCGAGTTTGTCTTATTGGATAAAAGATATTGTTTTCTTTGTAAATAATTAAATAATACAACTGATGCCATAATGTCTAACTAGGTAATCGCTGGATCATCAAGGTTGTTTACCAATGTGCTCGGTGAGCAAGCTTTCATTGTGACCGTGAGTAATCAACTCAGCACGACGTCTGAACCTAGATAAGTGAAATGCAAAGTACTTGGTGATTATTTCAGAGTCAAACAATGAAGGCAGATAAGTCGCTCTGCGCTGACCGTTGTAAAGACAGTCAGTGGATGCTTTTTTCTTTCTTACTTAGGAGTTTATTTAATAAATAGTTTTAATGAAATTGCCAGCGTTCTCAGGAAAATCTCTCAACTAGAACGATAATTAAACACTGAATCAAAATAGCTTATTCGTATTTAATAAGGGTTAACCTTTTGTGGGATTGCAGTAGGATTTGCAGATTGAAAAAGGATGGGGATTGCCATAGCTATTGATTTTGAAGTTTTAACATGACTTATCAAAAAACCCATGTTGCTAGTGTGTTAATTCGTAATATGGCATAATAATGGAGGCGCTGTAATTATTTGGTTGTAGCTAAGGATAATATTGTTTAAAAATGTGCTTTGAAATAGAGTTAGTGGTTTTTGTTCTTGTCGTGTCAAAAATGAGTAAAAAAATATATCCTCTTCACTGAGAATGACCTTCAGATGTTCTTGAAGGAATTAGAGAGACGGGGCTCCGAGGCGTTCTGCAGGAGACAATGGAAAGCAAAAAACGCATTAAATAATTTGGGATGCAAACCTGCTCTCAGCGGGAAGCACCCTCATCTCAAGATTCCTCCGATCCTTGTCCCCTCCCACCCAAACTTTGCCCAACCAATCCTACTGCTCTCCTGCCCTCTCTTCACTCCTCCCCCCTCCACTTGCTCCTCCCACTTGAAATTGCATAAGAATCAGAAACTGATGTCCAGTTAGTAGGATTAGCACTGGGTCTGTAAGATGTTGGTTTGCTGTACTTAGGATACTTCACTTGGCTGGTTGATTCTGCATGTTAACTGTATACTGTGCATGCTGGTGTGTAGTATGATATTTCTTTGTGCATCCCTACTGTACCAGGATTTTCACTCTGGACTTTGACCTAGGATTTGTTGTAAATTTACTTTGACCTTGGAATCTCCCGCGATGAAGCTATCTCTGAGGGCCTTTCACTCACTCACCGCAGGCAGGTAGGTGGTCTTTCTGTCTTCTACCGACTCCTCTCCGGCCTTGCACCCCCAGCTCTCTCTGTGCTCTGTCCCCCAAATATTCCTACAGGTCGCACAAGATCTGCCAGCAACCCTCTGATGGTTAAACTGCCGAAATCTCGGCTCTCTGCTCACCTTCACTCTTTCATTCCTCTTTTCTCCCGCCTCTGGAACAAACTCCCTCACTCCCTTCAATCCCACTCCTCCCTCCAGGTCTTTAAAACAGCTGTTCACCACCATCTCTTATCTTCCCCCATCCAAAACCTTGATCTTTTCTACCCCCGCTAATTCACCCCAGATCCACCTTGTTTGAAATTCCAACTTCTTTCCTGGAAGTCCTGGCAGTGTCCATATGTTTTATACCTCTCCCACCGCCCCCTTCCCACGCACCCCCCCCCCAAGCCCTCGCCCTCTCTCAGATCTCTCGATGTCTCCATGTCTCTCGGTCACTGCTCTCAAATGTTGTGTTTGTGTCCTTCCCCCTCTCTCCCCATCTTGTCTACCGCTCCCTATGTTATATGTTTTATGTGTCGGTTTGTCTTTCTGTGTGATTAATGTTCGCTCTTTCACGAGCCTCGACCTTGTATACAAAACAAAAAAAAAAAAAAAAAAAAAAAATCTTCCTTGTGTGTTTTTGTGAATTGTACCATGCTCTCCTTGGTTTGATAAGGGTCATTGTTTTCTTGCTGTGTATTTCTTGAAGACAGAAAGTGTTGTCCTCCTCGGGAATTAAAATTTGTGACTCTCTTCTGACAAGATGATGGACATTGAAAATCTTGGTTCATCTATTACATACTACTGTAGGAAAAATATCCTTAACAAATGGCGACTGTGACATCTTGCTAACTCTAGGACGACCTGGGAAAATAAAGACTTGAGCACAAAGCTGTACTCTCCTCTTCCCCTTGTCGCTTGGTAACGCATCTAACGAACTGATTACAGATTTTGATTCCCAAGTATTATGGTCACAGGGTGGTGTATTGTGTTAACTATTTTGTATCATCTGTCTGTCTGTTCTTGCATAAATCTGCAGTGAGAAGTGTTTTGTCAATGTGGTTTTGCCACTAGATTTGACTAGATAAACACGGATGTCCGCATTTTGTAGCGGTGGTTCCAACTGTCTTCACTCACTTAAGCAGTGGTGAACAGTTGTTCATTGTTGTGTGCATGTCTTGAAGTATCAAGAGTGCCCTGTATTTTGTCATGAGCTAAAGCGATTGTGTGCATGTCTTGAAGTATCAAGAGTGAGTTTTGGTGTGTGGCAGAGTGTGCTTTGAAATGGTGTCAGAGATATGGGTGAAAATATTGTGTTTGCAGGTGTGCATGACATTTGGTCAAGTAGACAGGTGCACCTGTTAAAATTAGGCTGCTTGTACCTTGGGTGTGAATGTAAAATGCTTTTGTTGTTTTACAGACAGGCTGACAACTAACATTCACTCGGATGGTGGTTGAAGCTGACCTTCATATGAATGAATGTATTATGACAAAATCACTTACAGAAATGGGCGAGTATTTTTGATCTGGCAGACATTCTGAGTGACGACTCAGATAAGTTCTAAAAGATGCAAGCCCTTCTATGTGATTGCAACCCTTGTGCAAGCCTTTGATGCAGACCTTGTGTTCAAAATCAAATATCTAGGATTATTGCATGACAAATGATGGGAATTTAATGGACAGGCTAAAAAATTGCGTACATAATTTGTGAAATGGGAGAGATACGATGTTGTTCGTGTAAATTCCTGCATGTTTTATGTGCCTTGAAGGAACAGGTGGACTGAACAATGCAGGTCCAGGCTCAGGAAAACAGATTTGGTTGGTATATATATTTTTTGGTACATATGCAGGTCCAGGCTCAGAAAACAGATTTGGTTGGTATATACATATTTTTGGTACATAATGAGGTCCAGGCTCAGGAAAATAGATTTGGTTGGTACATATATATTTTTGGTACATATGCAGGTCCAGGCACAGGAAAACAGATTTGGTTGGTACATATATTTTTATTGAAAGGTGAAAGTATATATAATTAATTGGAATGCTGTCAAAATGATGGGCTAAACTGATTGGATCTGCTTGGTGTTAATTTAAGGACTGTTCCGATTATCTTTGTTGAGCATCAAAATCTGTCTTCCAAATTTTGTCTATGTCCATCACTAAGCTTTGAGACATGCTTCATGCTTAATGAAAGACAATAATTAAGCGCTTTTGTGGAAAGGCAATGGCAAACCACCCAATGTCACCACCTTTGTATGGCAGACGACGACCTACTACCTATGAACAAATAGGGAGTCAAGGATTAAGTACCAGGGGTTCAAGGAGGGCAAAGAGAGCTTGTGTACAGACATTGGCCATTTCATGAGCTCAGAGAAATAAAAATTCCAAATTCCCCTCTGCTGGCTCAATTGAAATCGGCAGCAGAATGAAAATCAACAGACAATGGAACAGCTAGCGACGAGTGTTTGTGAGTAACAACCACCCTCTGGTCGAGGCTCATAGAAAAATTGATACTTATTGATTCGGCACGCTTTCAATAGATATTAATGGCGAGGGTTGTGGTTGATTCGATTTTGCGAAATGAACATTCTTTGAACAAGTTAAATGGTAAAATAATGAAAAAATATATAATTTTTTACTCTCTGAAACTGGGTATAGTATAGAACTCTGGGTATACTTCTCAAGTCACTCTGGATTGTGACTTGAAGAATGAATTGGAGTTGTAATGTAATGTAAGGATTCAAGGTAAAATTGAGTTATGGAATTAATTGCTTTCAACAAGGCAAAGGGTGACAAGATATGGGATTGTAATGGGATTTTAATGGGATAAATATAAAAGATATTTGTTTTTGTCAAGGAAAAGTGACAATTAGCTGAGGAGTCACCGAGGCCAAACTTTAACCTTTGACAGCAGAGAAATTGTGTTCTGACAGCAAAAGACTTCCAAATAATATTTATGGCTGGATTGCTTCAAGAGAAATGACATACTATTCATTTTAATAAAAAATTGCTATGAGATGAAATTATATTTTCGGTGTTGGTGTGACAGTAATTACCTAGAAAAATATATTTGAAGACTTACGGACATAATGAGGCAAAATATGACAGAATAGTTGTTGAATGCTTGTTGATTTAAAATTTCAAAGTCAGGTTTTTACACCTTCAAGACTTCATAGCTACACTTACTTTTGGAGAGTCATATAGGAATCTTGGACAAATGGAAGTTGAAGGAAATAAGAAATGGGGATCACATGATTTCACTCGTATCTAATGGGACTTTATAATATTAATCTTTCTGTGTCACTAATAAAGCACAGAACATAAACAAAAATTGCTTTTTTTTAAAGAATATAGTACTGATGAAATCTCCATGTTTTTTCCACATGTAGTTTTGTTGAAAAATGGATGAAGATGAATAATTGACGATTATTGGAAAATTTTGATGGGTCTAACTGTGAAAAGTGTTATTTCATAGCTAGAGGTTACTATGAAATAACAGTACAGACAGCCAAGCAAAATGAGTGTAAAGACGTTGACCAACCAAGATGTTGCATATCTTTGTTGACGTTCTGACGTTGTTTATTTCAATTATGGTAGGAATTAATAAAATTGCTATTAAATGAGAATTTTCATATTGGATGTTAAAGCAACGAAGAGTTTTATGGGATTATAAGGTCATATCGCGACATCATGGGAAAGCTAATGTTAATTGTGGGATGTCAGAGGTAATGGTGTAGTTTAATGTTCACACTGTTTGGGAAAATAATGCTCTATGCAACATGATCCTAAAAAGAAACCATCCCTACATCTAAGGATCAGGAAGGGAAGGAATGGAAAATTTGAGGTATTAAAGTTACGGAACTCTAAATATCTAGGTTTGGATGTAGTCATTAAAAAAAAATTGAGTCATTCATTGGTTTGATGATAATCCTAATATTTTGATAAATATTTGATAATAATCATAATAATTTTAATCCTAGGAATACTATTGCTAATAGTTTGTCTGAAGGCTTTGATAAATACTTGTCTTAAGCAAAAAGCGACTTCTAAGATGACAGAAGTGTGGGGTATTTGGCATCGCCAGGCTAGTTTATTGGTTTAGGAATGTTTAGAGGTCATTACAATGTGATCATTACTTGTGTGATCATTTATGAAATTTCATGAACAGATATCTGAAATGGATCTAATGTGAGTGTGTTTGAGAAAATTTGTTGCAGGATTCGTGGAATGTTCAAGGCCAGACATGATCATTGGAGAACTTACTGTAAATTGGGAAAAAGAAGTGACCTTCCATAAAGTTCTCACAAAGATTTCATAGGAAGGAAGAGAATAAATTTGAAATGGAAATTCTGAAAAATTAAAATTAAAAGACCCTGCATTGAACAAACACATGTGCTTAGGGGGGGGGCATCATGGGGAATAGAACTGAAAGACAATTTTCGGAACAATTGATTTACCAGTTAATGAGACACTATGAAAGTCGCATGAAGTTTAAAGATAACTTGACTCTCACATAGAAGTCATAGGATGAAGCTGAAGGGAAAGGTGTATGCTGCATGTGGGAGGATATGTGCGTGTGTGCAATGAAGGCTGGAAAGGGCGGAAATGCGAATGGTTCGGTGAATGTGCGGAGTATCGTTGAAAGAGAGGAAGACAAATGATGAATTGCAAAAGATGATGGAAATCGAGCCTGTGATTGATGCTGTAAAGAGGAACAGGTTGAGATGGTTTGGTCATGCATTGAGGAAGGATGAAAGTGACTGGTTGAGAAGAGTGATGGAAATGAATGTAGATTGAAGTGGAGGACGGATGGGGAAGACCGAGAAAGACTTGACTAAAGATGGTGGAAGAAGAGATGCGGGCAAAGGGGGTTAACAAGGAGAGATGCAGAAAATAGGGCAAAGTGGAGAAGTTTGTCATGGGCACTGCAAGGCTAACCCCCGCGCTAGCAGGGAAAATGGCCTTAAAATACATGTTGTTGTTGTTGTTGTTGTTGTTATCTGGCATGTGAAAATATCTGTTATTAATCTTGGGGTAAAATTTTGGGGAGAATGAACCAAGGAAGGTAAAACGGAGCTGGTAATGATAGACCAGATTGGAAAACACTGAATAATATATTGTGGGACAAAAACGTTGGTCTAAATGTTAACATTGTGTGTAGTTCTGAAAATTAATAGGCGAATATTGATGAGCAGACTTTTTAAAAATGACACCTACCCTGATATGGGAAAATAATAGTACAGAAAATTGGCAAAATTGATAAGGACGATGTATTATTATGATGTTGTGTTGATGTTGATGTTGTGATGATGATGATGATGATGATGTATGATGTTGTGTAAGTACGAAAGGTTTGTGGTCACAAATTTCAAAGGAAATGGAAGTTATGTCTTTGGAAAGTTTTCAAAATTTGTAAGGGCTCTTGCATGGCTCTACCAAAGCATTTTTCAGTTTAATGAAAGTTGGATTTTGTAAAAATATACAGACATATGTGGGTACAGACATAATTATACCAGGGGTAAATTGACAATTTTCTGATTGGATTAAGATATGAACATATATATGGTTTAATGTAACCACAGTATAAATAATATACAGATTTGGGGACATTTTGTAAACTTAAAAAAAAAAAAAAAGAGAGAAAAGTCATAAAATTCATTTTATTTAGTGAATGGAAAATATTTGTGTTAAAATAGCATGGTTAAAATGGTTAAAAGCAGTGAAGTGAAGTGAAGGCTTGGGACTAGCAGGACTAGCAGTGAAGAAGCATGGTTAAAATTACGATCTAGTGATGGCCTGGACCTTACAAAACAAAGGGTTATGAAAATGGTCAATCATTAGTGTACTGTACGTTTTATTACAATAGATATGTTATGATATTGTGTTATAATTAAGGATATAAACGAGATGTAATGGTAAATCTTTCAAAGGGAGGGAAAATACAAAACGTATGAACTATTGGACGTGCTGTTACATAGTTTAAAATAAAAACGTGATGTTGCGTGCACCAACACCATACATTTTTGATAACTTGGGACATCTACATACAGGTGTCATTTGTATTCACTAGTTAAAGTGTAACTACGAAAATTGTAAAATTTGATGATGAAACTAGGTTATTTTTCTTGTAAAGATGATAAAAGTAAAAGGATGTTCAAGTGAACTTTGTGCTGTGAAAAGAATGTCAAGTTAATGAAAGTGGTTTTTTTGATTAAATTTGTTCAATTTGTGTTCAAAAAAATTTCAATGTCCATCACTTGTTTATCACAAGTCATGATAAATTAATGGAGTTAATGCTCCAAATTAATGGAATGAAATGTAAATCTTGAACCAGATGGAAAACTGGCCTCACTGAAGGAAGAGTGGAATTATGTGATATTTATATTATTTTTAATGATTGGTGTTGATGTTTTATAAGGTGGATGAAAAAGGGAAGGAAACGGTGCCCTGGGGGCATGCACCTGTTACATATACACGCACCTGTTCCATAGCTACTATCTGTCCTTTGAATGAACTGTTACGGATGAGAAGTACAATGATATTGTAATCATTGTTGAAATGTCACAAATTTATTTTTCGGATTGTAGGTTATTTGAGGTCTAATGGGATTAATGTGTATGTTAGGAACATTTTGATAAGAAATATGGATATATGGCATTACTAAAAGAAACCAAGCAATTGAGAGTTCTTGGGTTAATGGGATATAAATAAATGCATCTACAAGTTGATTGTTTATTAAAATATTTTTTAGTTCTGGATGATACTAAAACGATGAACAATGTTGACAATATACAAAGAATGTGACTTGTTATTTTTTGGGGAAAACATGTCGTTTAAAATAATTGGCTAAGTTTTAAAAAATGAAGATGTTTTACAGAACTCTTACGATTATTTATATGGATAACGGACTATTCCATGGCGAGAGAAAATGGTTGATATTAATAAAAAGGAAAGGAGGAAAATACAGATCTTGGCAACAGATTTGTAAAATAATGAATGTGAGATAATGAAAATAATGTGAAAGAAAATTGTTAAGGATGGGACAATTGAGGCCCATTGTATTATCATTATTATTTTTTGTTTATGTGTTATAAAATAAAGGAAAAAAAGGAGAGGTAATGATGATTTCAAGGAATTATGTGCCGAAAGTAAAATAATTATGCGTTTCAAACATTTTTTATTTTTGTTGAAAGATTGATACGAAGGAGATCTGTGATAATTATGATAAGAATACATAAATGGTTAATTTTGGATTCTTGCTTTGATTCGATTTGGGAAAAAAGATTTTGCTAATGCTTGGTTGAGCACCTGTGAATTACACGAGACATTTTGGAAGTAAAATATGAAAGTAAGGTTGATGAAAGAAGACGAATTATTTAAAAATTACAGTAAGATTGATTTCCTTCTCACCTTCTGGTGAGAGGACCACATGATTGTGCAAATGTGATGAAATACATGATAATATTTGAGATTTCTGGGTGATTGAATTTTGGGTATTTTTTGTGAGGAAAAGGGAAATATAATTTTGAAGATTTATTGAATACATTCATATGCACTTTGGTTATGCTGGAAACATGTACACCCCTGATTTAATATGTTTTGTTCGGGTGATACACATGAAATACAATCTTTCAAATGTTCTCGGGGAACTTGTGAACCAATGTAAATTGTTATAAGGTTGGACATAATCGGGATATTGATTGCATTGTCAGTTATAATGTGTTAATTATATGTTCTTAAAATGATTTGCTTGATCCAGTGTGTTGGAAAACAGGCTCTGGTGTGGTTAAATGAAAGAGGAGAGTAACCCACCTGTAATAATCAAAAATAAGCTTTGGAAGAGTTACTGGAGATTTTGATGAGTGAATTTGGCTGGCTCAAGATGAAATTATTATGGCATGCACCTCCAAAACATGGAAAGACAGTTTCCTTTGGAAAATGGAAAATTGTGGTTCACCTACCCTTGCTGGAGTTTCAAGTGATCATTTGCCTGAACCACATTGTTATATGTGGGTTGAAAGCAACCACCTGTTTCAGTACACACCTGTTTTGGAGCTCACATCAACTGCCAAAGTTTCTTCTTCCATTTGGCTGTTTCTGGTGTGCATCACTCCTGATGTTCCAACATCACATCACGCCGCTGATTGCCAAAGGAGGGTGAGTCCTGGATGGGACTGCTGGACCGTGCTGGACACTGGGCCTTCATGGCTCTGCTGGCTGTTTATGGTGTGCATCATGGATCAATTGGACATCATGATCCTGGAGCCTTCAACAATGCACCTCCAGCTTTGGTCCTCACCTCACACAATTCTGCTGATTGAGCTGGATTTGTGCAGCTCCTCACACTCTCTTCTTGAGAGGGCAGGTCAGACGAAACTGGACAACAGCCTTGGTGAAGATCTGCTAATGCTTGTTGCAAGAATGGCAGTGATGCTGCCTGCTGTGCAGGGTCGTTTTGTGATCTTGCCCATCCACAACCATATTGGTGATTCAACGTGCAATGGCTTGTGTGCTGCTGAAACATGGCAAATTGTGCATTGCAAGATACAGAGAAGATTGTGACCTGTAAGGATCACTCCTTGATGACAGGAGCACAGAGTTCCAGCGTTCATCCTGCTGCAGAGGATCACTTGAAGGAAAGAGCTCTGCAACCGACTGAACTCTCGACGACGGACGGATTCAACAAGCAAGACGATGCCTAATAACAAACGAACTTTTCCATCAGGATGGTGTATGCATGCCGTAGGTAGAGCAGGGTTAAAATTCTGAATGATTGTTCCCCAAAACAGGGTCAACCTGTGACAGATGACTAAATTGAACACTTCTATGTTGTGGTCCTGGATACAGGACCAGAGGAGAGATTATGGAAGTGTAAATTTATGAACAAGCAACTTATATGAGCCTCAACCCTGCATTCCTAGGCTGCAGGTGGTTTTTTTGTGGTTTCCATGCAAACTTTGCGATCTCCCTGCAGTTGGCAAATTATCTCCGGCACTGCCCAGAATTCTTAGTGGAAATAATGGCGGAGCAAATATTGCCATAAATGACTGAGGGAAATAATATTACAAATAGGGTTTTTCCAAATAATGTAAGGTTGGACCGAGTTTGTCTTATTGGATAAAAGATATTGTTTTCTTTGTAAATAATTAAATAATACAACTGATGCCATAATGTCTAACTAGGTAATCGCTGGATCATCAAGGTTGTTTACCAATGTGCTCGGTGGGCAAGCTTTCATTGTGACCGTGAGTAATCAACTCAGCATGACGTCTGAAACTAGATAAGTGAAATGCAAAGTACTTGGTGATTATTTCAGAGTCAAACCATGAAGGCAGATAAGTCGCTCTGCGCTGACCGTTGTAAAGACAGCCAGCAGACGCTTTTTTCTTTCTTACTTAGGAGTTTATTTAATAAATAGTTTAAATGAAATTGCCAGCATTCTCAGGAAAATCTCTCAACAAGAACGATAATTACACACTGAATCAAAATAGCTTATTAGTATTTAATAAGGGTTAACCTTTTGTGGGATTGCAGTAGGATTTGCAGATTGAAAAAGGATGGGGATTGCCATAGCTACTGATTTTGAAGTTTTAACATGATATCAAAAAACCCATGTTGCTAGTGTGTTAATTCATAATATGGTATAATACTGGAGGCGCTGTAATTATTTGGTTGTGGGTAAGGGTAATATTGTTTGAAATGTGCTTTGAAATAGAGTAAGTGGTCTTTGTTCTTATCATGTCAAAAATGAGTAAAAAGATATATGCTCTTCACTGAGAATGACCTTCAGATGTTCTTGAAGGGATTAGAGAGATGGGGCTCCGAGGTGTTCTGCAGGAGACAATGGATAGCAGAAAACCGCCTTCAATAATTTGGGATGTAAACCTGCTCTCAGCGGGAAGCACCCTCATCTCAAGATTCCTCTGATCCTTGTCCCCTCCCACCCAAACTTTGCCCAACCAATCCTACTGTTCTCCTCCCCTCTCTTCACTCCCCCCCCCCCTTTCCACTCGCTCCTCCCACTTGAAATTGCCTAAGAATCAGAAACTGATGTCCAGTTAGTAGGATTATCACTGGGTCTGTAAGATGTTGGTTTGCTGTACTTAGGATACTTCACTTGGCTGGTTGATTCTGCATGTTAACTGCATACTGTGCATGCTGGTGTGTAGTATGATATTTCTTTGTGCATCCCTACTGTACCAGGATTTTCACTCTGGACTTTGACCTAGGATTTGTTGTAAATCTTCCTTGTGTGTTTTTGTGAATTGTACCATGCTCTCCTTGGTTTGATAAGGGTCATTGTTTTCTTGCTGTGTATTTCTTGAAGACAGAAAGTGTTGTCCTCCTCGGGAATTAAAATTTGTGACTCTCTTTTGACAAGTTGATGGACATTGAATTTCTTGGTTCATCTATTACATACTACTGTAGGAAAAATATCCTTAACAATGTTATACTCAAAATCGTAGACCATGAACACGTGGACGATGAGGTTTTTCTGTACTCATTTCAGTTAATTTGGGGAAAGGGGATGGGATTTGTATCCCTTTTGGCTAATGGTTCTGTTCATTTCCTCCCCGCCTATAAATAAGCCTGGGTGTTTTGGTTGAGTCCACATTTGTGTTCAATTTACTTTGATAAAGTGCTTCAAGTTTTATGTATTTTTTTAAATTTTGGTTTGCATGCAATAGGCCAGAGAAAAAGTATCATGTTGGAATCACATTAATCATTTCAGCCATTATTGTGTTAGGTTGGAAAGCAGTTTAACATTGTTTTAGAGGGGAAGACGAATAAGTACAAGTTGGCGATTTCGCGATCTCCCGATGTGGTACTGTGGAATTGTAAAGATATAGGGAGGCAAGTTATTGCCCACTGTTAAAATTAGTATTAGAAATAGAATGTGCTTTCAAAGCTCGCAGCGTGAGCAATGCATTGGAAATGGACCCAAAACGATAAGAGGCCATCTGGAAGATAGAACCTTTGTCCTTTAGTGAAAGGCTCAGGGCAAAGTGTTGACTTAGCCCGGGTTGAATGCAAGAAGTCAACTGACAGAGATTAAATTGTCAAAAAGGGTTGACCTTTTCGGCCCAAACAGTGACCCTGTTCTCTTCTTTCCGTGATAGCCATCTTTTGTAAAGCTTTTAGTGGCTCCATAATATAAACCAGATGTGCTTTGGTGACAAGAAGACTGGAGTCAACCAAGCTCTGTGTTGACCTCGAAATTCCAATCGACCAACATCAAAGCAGCTGAGATCTACTTAAGAGAATGCTCCAAGGCTGTGAGTAGGAGAGAAGGAGAGAGAGAAGTCTTCAGCCAAATGACGCATCATATCTTGGCTATATGTTGTGTCAAAGTTATCTCCGCAATTCGAAATAAATCTCGATCTGAATTGAACAAGTCTGAGTTCCTTTGAGTCTGAGGCTCGTCTTGAGAAATCTCTTTTAAGGGTTCAGTTAAAAGTTCCCCATCAGTACTTTAGCGAAGTATTCTGTTGTCTTTTTAAGTCTTTGTAGTTCAGAAAACGCTCGAGAATAAAAGGTATGGCTTTTAAAAGGCTTAATGCCTCACTCGATATTATCTTCTCATCATATCACTTTCTACACATTTGCTGCAACAGCCATTTCTTTTTACATGATCATCCCTCTATATGGATGATCCTCTATAGCGAGACATGGGTAATGAACGTAGAGCAGCAAGGAAGGCTGGAAAGGGTGGAAATGCGAATGGTTCGGTGGATGTGTGGAGTATCGTTGAGAGAGAGGAAGACAAATGATGAATTGCGAAAGATGATGGGAATAGAGCCTGTGATGGATGCTGTGAAGAGAAACAGGTTGAGATGGTTTGGTCATGTGTTGAGGAAGGATGGAAGTGACTGGTTGAGAAGAGTGATGGAAATGAATGTCGAAGGAAGTGGAGGACAGGGAAGACCGAGAAAGACTTGGCTAAAGGTGGTGGAAGAAGAAATGCGGGCAATGGGGTTAACAAGGGGAGATGTAGAAAATAGGGCAAAATGGGGAAGATTGCCATGGGGCCCGCAAGGCTAACCCCTGCTCTAGCAGAGAAAATGGCCTTAAAATGCCTGTTGGTGTTGTTGTTGTTGTATCCCTTTTTTGGTGTACTACTGTACTCCATGATATTATTCACATTTCAACATACAGCTTTAGGTACCACTGTATTCCTCCAGCGGCACCCTGTCCTCTACGTTTGTGAAGCTACCGTCACAGTTATATTTGAAGTATCTCACAACATTTCAAATTATAGAATAAACCATGGTCTCTTCTATCCAATACTCCCGAGCAAAACAATGATTATTTTAATTAACACTATCCCTCTCCTAATGGTAGCAAGATGCTGGGCTTTGCGTTGTGTTTCAGCTTACATATACCTTTGCTCCTCCTGTCCTGTACAACCTCTTCCCTTTTCAATATACTCTAAGGGACCTGCTCGTCCTCGCAAAGTCCAGGCCGATTTACCAAATGCATTCATCCATCCCCTTATTTTCCTTCAGCTGGTTTACCACCTGAATGTGGAATGGTTTCCATGTCCACTGCCTCCTCTTGCTCAATTCAGTCCTTCAAATCACTACCTTAAGCACTCACCAATGCAAATTGAAGGTCTCTTCGAAACACCGATTATAATTTCCCCTTTAGTTCCTCTCTGGGAAATTTCTTAATTGTGTACGTTGATTCTCACCCCAATACCCTCTCGTAGTTTGTGAACCTGAACCCCTTTTTTAGTTCCTTTGTGAGCCGAAACTGTTGTGTAAAGGAGAGTATCCCGTTCCTCAAGTTCAAAAATTGCTGTGTTTTTTTTTTCAGGTTCCAATCTCCATTTGCAGTGAGCCATGCAAACCCGGTACTCGCAAATCAGCTCTTGTTGGAGAACCTTTCTGCTGCTTTGATTGCATTCCTTGTAACGAGGGAGAATATTCCAATACAACTGGTAAGAATTGTGGCATGGGAGAATTGTATTTCAAGTGGATATATGGCCTCTTCAACGATACTATTGGATTATATAAACAGATGATAAAATTTATGCTGACAACACCATATTCACATTGCCTCGTGTAAAACTGCTGGGAAGTTATATTTTTTTCCTTCATACATGTTTCTTTTTTATTTTATTTTAAAATTCGTTGTTGGATGTTGTAGATGCACATCAATATCAGTGTTGTGTAGTGCATAAATGACAGCTTGTTGAATCATCATGCCGACAGTAGAGTGTTGAGGAGCATTAGGAGTACAACAAGTTGAGTTTAATATAAAGTATGTGTCTGATCAACAAGTTGAGCTGTGAGCAGGATATCTCAAAAAGTTATGGACGAATTCTGATGAAGCAAGTTTGGCAAATTGGGTGTTTGACAAAGACCTATTGATTAGATTTTGGTGAAGATCAGGATCTTATATTTTTTCACTGATTCTTCACCATTGAGAGATGGGGCCAAAATCGATAAATAACATGATATATTCAAAAAGTTGCCGACGGATTATTACTGACTAGCAGAAGTACCCGGCTTTACCGGGCGGGGGAGGGGAAGGGAGGGGGAGCGGGGGAAGGAGGAAGGGAAGGGGAGGGGGGAAGGGGTGGGGAGGGCAGGAAGGGGTGGGCAGGGGGGGGTAGGTGGGAGGGAGGAGTGGAGAGGAGCGGGGAAGGGGAGGGCAGGGGAGGGAGGGAGAAGAAAGCATTTGAGAAACATGGGCTAAGGACGAGTATATAGAAGACTGAGGTGATGTGGGTCAGGTATCAGAAAACATAAATGAATATCAGCTGAGAGGGGAAGGAGATCAGACAGGGAAATAGGTTTGAGTATCCGGGGAGGGGTGGGGTAAAGTAAACCCTAACAAAAACAAAAATAAAATGTGGTCCTGAGTGGACCAAAGTAAAACAAAAACAAAAATAAAATGTGGTCCTGAGTGGACCAAAGTAAAACAAAAACAAAAATAAAATGTGGTCCTGAGTGGACCACAATACAACCAATAAAAATATAATGTGGTCCTGAGTGGACCAAAATAAAACCAAAAAAAAAAATGTGGTCCTGAGTGGACCACAATAAACCCCCCCCCAAAAAATGTGGTTCTGAGTGGACCACAATAAAACCCAAAAAAATAAAATGTGGTCCTGAGTGGACCACAATAAACCAAAAAAAAATAAAATGTGGTCCTGAGTGGACCAAAATAAAACAAAAACAAAAATAAAATGTGGTCCTGAGTGGACCAAAGTAAAACAAAAACAAAAATAAAATGTGGTCCTGAGTGGACCACAATACAACCAATAAAAATATAATGTGGTCCTGTGTGGACCAAAATAAAACCAAAAAAAAAAAAAGTGGTCCTGAGTGGACCACAATAAACCCCCCCCCCAAAAAATGTGGTCCTGAGTGGACCACAATAAAACCCAAAAAAATAAAATGTGGTCCTGGTGGACCAAAATAAAACAAAAAAAAATAAAATGTGGTCCTGAGTGGACCAAAATAAAACAAAAACAAAAATAAAATGTGGTCCTGAGTGGACCAAACTAAACCCAAAAAAAAAATGTGGTCCTGAGTGGACCAAAATAAACCAAAAACAAAAATAAAATGTGGTCCTGAGTGGACCAAAGTAAAACAAAAACAAAAATAAAATGTGGTCCTGAGTGGACCACAATACAACCAATAAAAATATAATGTGGTCCTGTGTGGACCAAAATAAAACCAAAAAAAAAAAATGTGGTCCTGAGTGGACCACAATAAACCCCCCCCCAAAAAATGTGGTCCTGAGTGGACCACAATAAAACCCAAAAAAATAAAATGTGGTCCTGAGTGGACCACAATAAAACCAATAAAAATAAAATGTGGTCCTGAGTTGACCAAAATAAAACAAAAACAAAAATAAAATGTGGTCCTGAGTGGACCAAACTAAACCCAAAAAAAAAATGTGGTCCTGAGTGGACCAAAATAAACCAAAAAAATAAAATGTGGTCCTGAGAGGACCAAAATAAACCAAAAAAAAAAATGTGATCCTGAGTGGACCAAAATAAAACAAAAACAAAAATAAAATGTGGTCCTGAGTGGACCACAATACAACCCATAAAAATATAATGTGATCCTGAGTGGACCACAATAAAACAAAAACAAAAATAAAATGTGGTCCTGAGTGGACCACAATACAACCAATAAAAATATAATGTGGTCCTGAGTGGACCAAAATAAAACCCCAAAAAATAAAATGTGGTCCTGAGTGGACCACAATAAAACCAAAAAAAAATAAAATGTGGTCCTCAGTGGACCACAATAAAACAAAAACAAAAATAAAATGTGGTCCTGAGTGGACCAAAATAAAACAAAAACAAAAATAAAATGGGGTCCTGAGTGGACCAAAATAAACCCAAATAAATAAAATGTGGTCCTGAGTGGACCAAAATAAACCAAAAAAAATAAAATGTGGTCCTGAGTGGACCAAGAAAGATAAGTGGACTTGCATGGATCAGAGAAAATATTTATGATCATCATTTTTTTTTCTTTTTTTTTTTCAATAGTTATTACTGATTTTTCTTATTTATTTTGGTAAATCAGTGTAAGATGCAGATAAAGGATTTGCTTTTGGAATATGTGAATCTCCTTTTTATTTTTATTTTTAATAACAAATCTATTTCCTTCAGTTTGACTATCTATGCTCATTCCTCAATAACTCAGAGGCACAGCCGTGCCCTCAGCCAATGATAGTGCCCCACAACCTTGTGCTGCATAAGAATGAAAAAATAAAAACAAAAACTTTATAACTCTTGATTTATAAGACAAGCTCTTTTGTCTTCAATGATGAATAGGTGAAAAGGCTTTCTTCTCATATAAACCTCTGGTATTTCTTCTCCCTCTTGAGCATTTTTTAACAATGTTAGTTGGAAATCCCAAACATATTTTTATCTTGTACCTATTTATTGTTGAAAGTTAGCTCCAGTTTCTTTTTCTACAAATGGATTAACTTAAAGATGGGCATATTGATATGTTGGTGAATTTTGTTAAAGTGATAAATAATGACTATATTTCCTTTATAAGCTTTTTCTCTTTTTCAATTACTGCTTTTCTGTTATTTAATTTCTTCAGTTTTTTTTATGTCATGGACAGGGTGTTCCAAAAGGATCCAGACAACTTTGTTTGTTAATATATTCAGAAGAAAGATCTATTATAATACAGAGGGAATGGAGATATGGCCACTTATATCCGTAGTTCCATCGTTGTTCTCGCCTCCAAACTTTGTACTCGCCTCCAAACCGTCTAGTCTGAGTTTGCACCCTGACCCAGCTATGAACTGTCATGCTGGTGTTTCACAGGCAGTGTGATTCCTCAATGTGTGTGCAGACCCTTGAATAGGCGTCAAAATAGCATCTCAAAGAGTAGGTGAGCTATTGTCGGCACCTTGGCCAAACTCCTGTCCTAACCAGCAGAGGGCACTGACTGCATCAGCGGCACAGCCTCACCCACAGCCAATAATGCTACTCTGCAGCCTTGTGCTGCATTTGAACGAATAACTTCAATGCATGATCAAAAGGCGTACCTCTGGCATCCTGGTTGGGGCTGATTGGGGGAAAGTGGGGGCCTTGCCTGCGCATGACAAGGGGGTATTGACAAGGGGGGCATTGACAAGGGTAGGGGCATGTGTGCAAACTTGACAGGGGGGGGGGCTTACCTGTGCATTATCTAAGCATTTTCATTTTGTTCAGACTCACAGGACTGTTTTCGATGCCAGAAATATTTTGGTTCCACTTCGCAACGGGATTATTGCATCACACTTCCTGAAGAGTTCCTTGCATTCTCTGACCCAATTGCTGTTCCCTTATTGGCTTTATGTGTGCTTGGAATTGTCTTCACACTATCCATTATGATTACATTGCTTTGGTCCCATAAAGAGCCAAATGACAATTCTTGGATGTTTGGTGTCCTGTTGATGACTGTGTGTGTCTCCTTTTCCAGCTGTTTCACATTTGCTGGAAGGCCAATAAACCCAACATGTCAAATGCAAAAAATATTGGCACCATTCAGTCTCACATTGACAATTTCCTGTTTGATAAGCATCATCTTGCAGCTCTGCATTAAATCTGGAGGTAAGCAGAAAAATTTGGAATGCTGTTATAAGACAATCAATTGTTGTTTACAAAACAATGTTAAACTAAAACGGCACTCAGTAGAGCGCATACCTCCAACAGGCAGAACAGTTTTGTATCCCATTAATATACCAGATCCAGATCCTGACCTGAACCAAAATTGAATCAGCTTGTTCTTGACACCTTCAGAAAGTATGCACACCTCTTTATTTTTCACAATTTTTTGTGTTACAATACACAACAATACAACTTGACTTTTTCACATTTTCCTGGGCCAGCCATATTGCCAAGCTGGCCTCCAAAGCCAGTCGCCAACTCGGCATCCTCCGTTGGTTGTGCAAAGTCCTTTCTTGGTCGGTTGGTCTTGGTTTCTGGTCACATGACAGGGGGGCAGTTTTTTCCTAACGCCCACAGTTTCATATTTTAGGAAAACTAAATGCCTCTATAACATTCTGTGGAGCTTTTTTGGGTCCCAGCAGGTGTCGTAAGGTAGGTGGAAGGTTTCAGAGATTCCTAAATACAATTATGGTTTTGAAATGCGATCGACATAGACCTTGCTCCCGAATCCGGAAGAAAATAGATAACGACGGTTCGCTGACTTGATATCTCGATACAATCGTGATTTATCACTGTATTTTGCTACATTAACACTATATAATTAATTTTTGATGGGAATGATGAATGATGCAGTTTGGAATGAAAATATAGAGATATTGAGTTTAAAGTAGAATGAGGAAATGACAAAAGGATTTCCATTATTGACATTTGCAAAATTCTCTATTTTTGCATTTTAGCCATTGACTGGATATGGCAACATTCAGACTGGGTACGTTTTTTGTCCGAGTCCTTAATGAACCTGCTGCCATTGCCTGACATTCGACTCCAAGTGGCACAGGGATGTTGAATTTATTGAAAAAAATAGAATACTTACATTATTTGCTTCCTGATAACTGGTATCCCCACCCAAGTAATACTATCCTCTTCAACTAAAATATCAAACAAGCCAGGTTACGCCGTTGTTATACTATCGGTCTTGTTTACAATTTTTTGCAAAACAATTAAAATGAATACATTACATTCAACCCCCTGAATCAATACCTCATTGAAACGCCATACTTTGTAGAAATGTTCAAGTCTTCTTGATTACAGCTTCGAGTATAATTGGGTATGCTTGTATCAAGTTTGCAGATGTGGATTTGGGGAGTTTCTTCCATCCTTCCTTGCAGATTTGCTCAAGCTCTGTCAAGTTTGATGGAGAGCATCGGTGAACAGAAATTTTCAAGTCTTTCCACAGATTCTCAATGGGATTATTGTCTCGGCTTTGGCTCGGCCACTCAATAACTTTCACATTCTTGTTCTGAATCCATTCCAGTTTTTCTTTGACTGCATGCTTGGGGTTATTGTCCTGTTGGAACGTAAGTCTTCGCCACAGTCTAAGATCTTTGGTACTCTGAAGCAGGTTCTCCTCAAAGATTTTCCTGTATTTGGCTCCATTCATTGTTCCCTTTATCCATACAAGCCTCCTAGTCCATGCTGCTGAAAAGCATCCCCATAGCATGATGCTGCCAACACCATGCTTCACGGTGGGGATGGTGTTAGATGGATGATTACCTGTGCTTGGTTTCCACCAGACGTAGCACTTTGGATTCAGGCCAAAGAGATTAATTTTCATCTTATCAGACCACATAATCTTTTGCCTAATGCTCTCAGTCGTTCAAATGCCTTTTTGCAAACTCCAGGCGTGCTGTCATGTGCCTTTTTCTCGGGAGTGGATTCTGTCTGGCCATTCTCCCATAAAGCCTAGATTTGTGAAGTGCTCAAGATACTGTTGTCCTTCCAGCAGGTTCTCCAATCTCAGGCAAGGAAATCTGTAGTTCTGATGGAGTGGTCAGTATTTTCTTGGTCACCTCCCTGACCATGGTCCTCCTTGCCTGGTTACTCTGTTTGGTTGGACAGCCAGCTCTAAGACGAGTCTATTTCTACTTCTCCATGAGATTGACAAAAAAATATGTGAGAAGATGGTTAATAATTTTTTTTGGACAAAGAGGATACAAACCCATTTCTTTGTAATGCACATTTCTGGTTAACAACAATTTTCTGTAAAGTTTGAAACTGTACCATTAACAGCGGTAAATGTTGTTTCGTTTCTGACAAGGAAAGCCAAATCAGCTTCTGGGTAAAAACGTAACGATGAGGATGAGCTGATGAGGGGTTTCACTGTACTGTTTAAAAAAATTACAGGAGAAGCTCGGGCCCCGGGGCATCGACCCGCCTTGACCCTCCCCTCTCGACGCCCATGTTCACAGCCCTTGACTTTTTTCCACTCGGTTACAGCCTGAATTTAAAATGGATTAAATTGAGATTTTTTGTCACTGATTCATACATAACACCCCATAATGTCAAAGTGGAATTTGTATGCCTCCGCCCCCAAAGGTGGCCGGGGGCATTATGTTCTCGGGTTGTCCATCCATATGGACGAAACCTCGTTTTTCTCAGCAACCAGCCATCTTGGATTAAACGCAAATAATTTTAAAAAAAAATTCTCGGAAACCGCTGACTGGAAAATTTGAAACTTGGCACATTGTCAAGTACTCCCAATGGGGAACAAAAGCATGATAATGATAACATCATATGTGAAGTGGTATACCAACCAAAAATGTTTTAAATCAAATTCCTTATACTAAAAATCTGAAATTGCATGCATATGATCTATGACCCATTTGTATTGAAATATTAAAATTATGACATCATTGGTCACATGGTTTGGCAGCCATAATAGATTTAACCTAAACCTTAAAAAAAACATCTTCTCCCAAACCACCAAATTGATTGACTCAAAACTTTGTGTGTCATTGACGAGGCATGGTGATTAAAAGATGATCACAAAAACTTCATTGGTCACATGGTGTGGCAGCCATTTGGATTGAAAGAAAATATTTGATAATTATATCTCTGAAACCACTTACTCTATTGATGCGAAATTTTAAAAATATAATCGAACAGCGCTGTTGTATATAGTTTGAAAATGATGATGTTGTAGGTCATGTGGTTTGGCAGCCATCTTGGATAGAAAAACGAACCTTATCCGATCAACACGAAACTTCACAAATGTGATCCGCTACCCATACATATGCAGAGTCCACATTTTAAAAGTCATATATCATGTGGTGTGGCAGCCATATTAACTTGAAAGCCAATGTAAAAAAATTCCCTTCTCTGAAACTGCTTCACCAATCGATGTGAAACCTGTCACGGCTGGTGAAAATGTGATACTTGAAAACAGCTGAAGGGGTTTAAATCAAACTTGTTTATTTTAGGACAGTGAACGAGGGCATGTACCTGTTGTGGGGCTTTGCGGAGGCATATTGGTGACACAGTCGCATTGTTCTAGTTTTGTTCGAATTTTTTTACAAAATAATTAAAAATGAAAAGCTGAAATGGCTTCAGTCAATAAGTATTCAACACCTTTTCTAAGACGCTCCAAAATGAGCTCAGGTGCATCCGATTTCCATTCATCATCCTTGAGATATCTCTACAATTTGATTGGAGTCCACCTGTAGCCAATTCAATTGATTGGACATGATTTAGAAAGAAACACCTTTCGAAATAAGGTCCTGATAGGGATATTTTTTAGATAGTATGTAATAGATGAATCAAGAAATTCAATGTCCGTAACCTTTGTCAGAAGAAGAATCACAAATTTTAATTCCCGAGGAGGACAACACTTTCTGTCTACAAGGAAATACACAGCAAGAAACAATAACCTTTATCAAACCAAGAAGAGCATACTACAATTCACAAAAACACATTACAAGATTCACAGATAGTCCCAAGTGAAAATCCTGGTACAGGTAGAGATGTACAGTCATGTGAAAAAGTAAGTACACCCCATGGAAAGTTTTTGCTTTTTCAACATATATCAACATACAGCTATTTGATCTTCATTTCAACAATATTGAAAGATAAAGGTGATATAATATAACAAATATCATGAAACATTTACATTTTGTAGTCCATTGTATAATTTAAATAAACATAAATGCAAATTTCACATGTGGAAAAAGTAAGTACACCCTTGGCTCTAATAGGTGGTATTGCCCCATTTGGCAGAAACAACCTCAAGAAGGCTCTTTAGCTCTTTCACGAGCCTCGATTCAGTATACAAAAAAAAAAAAAAAAAAAAAAAAAAAAAAAAAAAAAAAAAAAAAAAAAAAAAAAAAAAAAAAAAAAAAAAAGGCGTTTCTTATAACTGTCTACCAGTCTCTGACATCGACTGAGAGAAATTTTTCCCCACTCCTCCATGCAGAATTATTTCAGCTGTGCAATGTTTGAGGGGTTTCTTGGATGCTCAGCTCGTTTCAAATCCCCCCACAACATCTCAATGGGATTTAGATCAGGGCTTTGACTTGGCCATTCCAGAACCCTCCATTTCTTTCTTTTCAGCCATTCCTTGGTGGATTTACTCGTATGTTTAGGGTCATTGTCATGTTGCAAGGTCCACCTTCGGTTGAGCTTCAACTTTCCGACAGATGGCCTCACATTATTCTCAAGCACCCTCTGGTACAATGAAGAATTCATAGTGGATTCTATGATGGTGAGCTGCCCAGGCCCTGATGCAGCAAAGCTGCCCCAAACCATAATATTTCCACCACCATGCTTTACAGTTGGTATCAGGTTCTTGTGGTTAAATGCTGTCTTTGGTTTTCGCCAAACATGTCTTCTGGTACTGTGGCCAAATACCTCTACCGTTGACTCATCTGCCCAGAGCACATTGTTCCAGAAGTGCTGGTCTTTGCCTAGGTGTTCATTGGCAAACTTTTCTCTTGCCCTGATGTTCTTTCTCGACAGCAAAGGTTTCCTCCTGGCACACCTCCCATGTAGATCAAATTTGTGCAGCCTCTTTCTAATGGTAGACTCATGTACTTTGACATCAACAGTGGCAAGAGCTACCTGTAGGTCCCATGATGACACTCTGGGGTTCTTAGAGACTTCTTTCAGCATCTTGCGGTCTGCTCTCGGGCTGAACTTGCTGGGGCGGCCTGGCCTGAACAAGTTGGCAGTTGTTTGGAATCTTCTCCACTTGCAGATGATCTTCCGGACAGTCGAATGATTGATTTCAAATTGTTTGGAGATCTTTTTAAATCCCTTCCCAGACTCATAGGCATCTATAACCTTCTTTCTGAAGGCCTCAGAGAGCTCTTTTGATCTAGGCATGGTGACGGTGCACACTTCAACAACAAAGAGCAAACCAAACTAAATGTCTGAGGTTTAAATAAGACAGGTTCCTCCAAGATCCTCTCTGACGATGTACTAATCATTTGCACCTGAGCTGGTGCACCTGATTCTAATTTTAGGTATTTGAAGTGGTGATAAATGTAGGGATGTACTTACTTTTTCCACATGCGAAATTTGCATTTATGTTTATTTAAATTATACAATGGACCACACAATGTAAATGTTTCATGATATTTGTTATATTATATCACCTTTATCTGTCAATATTGTTGACAACAGTATCTGTCAAATAGCTGTATGTTGAAATATGTTGAAAAAGTCAAAACTTTACATGGGGTGTACTTACTTTTTCACGTGACTGTACATCAAAGGAAACATCATAAGGATACAGTAGCATGCACAGTATACAGTCAATATACAGTGTAAACATACAGAATCGACCAGCCAAGTGAAACATCCTAAGTACAACATTTACAACATTGCAAACCTAGTGAAAATCCTAAGTACAACAAACCAACATCTTACAAACCCAGTGATAATCCTAAATATTTGGACATCAGCCCTGATCTTTATACAAGTCAAGAATTGGAGGAGCAAGCGGAGGGGGAGGAGCGAAGAGAGGGGAGGAGAGCAGTAGGATTGGTTTGGCAAAGTGTGGGTGGGAGGGAGCAAGGATCGGGGGATACAATGTGATTGGTCGAGTGAAATATTGAGCAGAGGGATATCCCGCTGTTTGAGGAATGCATATTAAAATCTCCTTAATGAGGAAGATATGTTCTTCGAGACTCTTCGGCACCGAGGTTCTCTAAATCATATGTAAAGAAAGTAAAAAACTTTATATATATTTACTAATTCAAACTTTTAAATATTATCTTAGAAAGAAACAAGCATATCAAATTCATCTTTGTCAATCGCAAAACTCATTTTAACATTATTGTTTTCACAGGACCTGTGTATTCTGCCAGTTGATGCAAGGATTATCATCCCATATTTGCAAATTAATACATGAGTTTTAATAAGTCATGTTAAAACTTCAAAACTGGCATGCAATAAGAAAGTCCTTATTTAATCAATAGGTCACTCAGTAGCTATGACAAACACATCCTTTGTCAACCTGCAAACTCATCTTTTAACTCATAAGTCAAAATCATATATAAGAGGTATAAACCTATATACTGTACATACCCTGACAAAAGATTTTTTACTGAGAAGATATTGGATCAGAGAGCCAGAGATAGATAGCCTATCAGACTGCATGTACGTGGATTTGGAATAAGTTTATAGGATTTTACACTTTAGACTAACTTTTATCAAACACTAATAAGCTATAAGTTTTATTCGATTCAGTGTTTAATTATATCTTTCTTTTAAAAGATGGTATTGATATTTTAAGGATTTTTAAGGATTTAAGGATTAAAAGATGGTATTGATCTTTTAAGTTTATAGGATTTTACACTTTAGACTAACTTTTATCAAACACTAATAAGCTATAAGTTTTATTCGATTCAGTGTTTAATTATATCTTTCTTTTAAAAGATGGGATTGATCCACCGTTTGCCCTTCACGTGACTCGTGGTGGTCCCTCTCGGCTCTCCCCCCGTTGGTATTTTTGTGCACATAAGATTGTTCACGGTTCTGTTTAAATATTATTTAAATATGTATAACCTTTCCCCTTCAGTGTTTTACTCAGTGGTATTTTACAACACGCTGTTTTTCTTCCTATTTAAAAGGCTTTTCTCAATTTCCTCTCCAACTCATTCCACCTCAACAAAAAAGAAATTCAATATCTTATACGTCTCCCTCACTACATGGTCTAAATTCACATTCATTCCATCCCTCCTCCATCATTCTGAACCGGATGGCTAACTTGAAAATCACAACAAACCCAATTTGTTTTCAATGTTCGTCTTTCATTAATCCTCCACTTTCTAAAATCCCCTCTTGCCCCTCCCATCCAAATCCCTCCCCTTGCACCTACACTCCTAAACTCCCCCCTTGCCCCGCCACTCTTAAACTCCCCCCCTGCCCCTCCACTCCTGAACTCCCCCCTTGCCATTCCACTCCTGAACTCCCCCCTTGCCCTTCCCCTCCTAAACTCCCCCCTCACTCCTCCCCTTCAAAACTCCCCCCCAACCCCTCGCATTCAAATCTCCCCCCATACCATTCCTCTCCAATTCTCCCTCCTCCCCCCTCCTCCTCAAAGCTGCCTCCTCCCCACTTCGTCTCCCTTCTATCTCATACCTCCACCCCCCCCAACCTTCTTCTTTCCTCTGCCCCCCCCTCAAACAACCCCTCACTGTGCCTCATCCCTTCACCTTCAAACCTTTCATCCTCCTCATCCTTCCCTTTCTTGGAACTCTTCTGCAATCGCTGACACACTAACAACTGCTCTCCCTACCTCCCCCTCTCATCCTTCATCTTACCCTACTCCTCCCCTCCCCTGTCCTGTACCCGATGCTCCCCCTCTCTCTTCATTAACGGTATGGACCTCAAACATCCGGGGCCTTCGCTCAAACCTGACTGATCTCTCCATAAAGGTTGCTTCTGACAATCCAGACTTGATCTGCTTAACAGAGACTTTCCTCCTTCAAGATGTCTCTGATTCCTTAATATCTCTTCCTGGTTACTCCCTCCTCCGGTATGATAGACCTGAGCCTCGGCCTGGTGGTGGGGTGGCTATCTTTATCAAAAACTCTCTTCCTCACTCTCCTTGCACTGCCCTCTCTCCTCCTCACCCCCAGGAGTACCTCTGGCTACGGCTTCCTCTCCGCTCCCACCTTTTGTTCATATGTGTTCTGTACCGTCCCCCAAACAGTGATGACTCCATCTACATTTCACTGTCCAACAACATGGACCAACTTCTATCCACTCATCCCAACTCTCTCTTCCTCATATGTGGTGACTTCAATTGTCATCATGCCACCTGGTTGGGTGTGGGTTCCTCTCTCACCAGTCATGGCACCTCAGCAAAGGACTTCTGTGACTCACTGGGATTGACACAATCTGTCAATTTCCCGACCCGGATCTCAGCCAATGGAGTATCTTCTCTTCTAGCCTTGGTTATGACTAACTTCCCTGCTAATGTCTGCTGCTCTTCTTCTGCTCCAATCGGTTCTTCTGATCATGTGCTTGTCAAAGTGGACATCTCTCTGGCCATTCTCAGAGAGCCTCCTCAGCGTCGACGAGTCTGGCATTTCACTCAGGCCGACTGGGACGGTCTTCAAGCAGCCATCAATCGTCTGGATTGGTCTCCCATCTCCACTGCCTCTGACATCAATTCTTCCTGGGAATTCTTCCAAAGCAAACTGATCTCTCTCATGCACAGATTTATCCCATCTCGCCTTCAGTTGTCTTACCCTTCCTCCTGTCCATGGTACACTGAATCTTGTGGTGAGGCAGTTGCCCTGAAACAACTTGCCTTTGCCTCTTGGAAGGCTAATCCAACTGAAGGAAATCTCAGTTCCTTCCACCAAGCTCGGAACAAGTGTGTGTCTACCCTCAGGAGTGCCAGGAAGCACTATCTCTCCTCACTCAAGAATGAACTCTCAAACCTGTCTCCTTCCTCCAAATCCTGGTGGCGTCTGGTCAAATCCGTTGCTGGTGTTTGTTCCACCTCCATCCCCTCCCTTACCTCAAATGGCCACACAGTTGACATCGCACGTGACAAAGCCGAATGCCTCAACTCTGTGTTTGCCTCAAAATCCTTAGTCCCAAACCCATCTCTCTCTGTTCCCACCTTTCCCAGTCGAACCAAACTGCTCCTGGACTCTGTGACCTTCTCTCCTGACAAGGTGGAGGAGTTTTTGTCAAACCTCGACTCTGATTCTGCAACTGGACCAGATGGCATCAGCCCACGGGTCCTAAAATCCTGCTCTGCCGCTCTATCTCACCCTCTCTCTGTTCTTTTCACCTTATCTTTTGCTCAAGGTCATCTGCCAGCATCCTGGAAATCAGCAAACATTACCGCTTTACACAAAAAAGGTGCAAAAACAGATCCTTGCAACTACAGACCAATCAGCCTGCTCCCAATTATCAGCAAAGTCATGGAATCAATCATTGCTTCGGATATGAAATCTTTCCTCTTCTCCAATGGCTTGATCTCTGATCATCAATTTGGTTTCAGACCAGGTCACTCTACTCTGGACATGCTGCTTCTGCTGTCTCAACAATGGATGGAGGTCCTCAATGCCAAACAGGAAATCAGAGCTGTCTCCCTTGACATATCACGTGCCTTCGATACGGTCTGGCACCCAGCTCTGCTCACCAAACTCTCCTCCTATGGTATCCATGGAAATCTCCATGCATGGCTTGCGGACTTCCTCTCTGGTCGTAGTCAACGTGTGGCCCTGAATGGATTTCTCTCATCTCCCCTTCCCGTTCAGGCTGGAGTTCCCCAAGGCAGTGTGCTGGGCCCTGTGCTTTTTCTGGTCTTTATCAATGATCTCTCCGTCTCTCTGGAAAATCCTCTGTATCTCTTTGCTGATGACTCCACTCTCTGCCGCTCCATTCCTCTTCCCTCAGATCGGCAGTCTGCAGCCTCCTCACTCTCTGAAGACCTGGACAAAATCACAGACTGGTCAAACATGTGGAACATGTCTTTCAATCCTGACAAATCTCACACTCTTACTATGTCTCTCCGAAAAGATCGACTGGACAACCCTCCCATCTACTTTCTCAACAATCCTCTCCAAGAAGTTCTGTCGCTCAAGCTTTTGGGTCTCACCATCTGCCATGATCTTTCTTGGGAAAACCACATTTCCAAGCTGGCCTCCAAAGCCAGTCGCCGACTGGGCATCCTCCGTCATGCGAAGTCCTTCCTAGGCACACCTGAGCTCCTCACCACATACAAGGCTTTCATCCGCAGCTCAATGGAATACTGTTCTCCCCTATGGGCTGGTGCTCCTGCCTCACACCTGGCTCGGCTTCACGCTGTTGAATCCAAAGCTTTCAGAATCATTGGAATCTCCCGCGATGAAGCTATCTCTGAGGGCTTTTCACTCACTCACCGCAGGCAGGTTGGTGGTCTTTCTGTCTTCTACCGACTCCTCTCCGGCCTTGCTCCCCCAGCTCTCTCTGTGCTCTGTCCCCCAAATATTCCTACAGGTCGCACAAGATCTGCCAGCCACCCTCTGATGGTTAAACTGCCGAAATCTCGGCTCTCTGCTCACCTTCACTCTTTCATTCCTCTTTTCTCCCGCCTCTGGAACAAACTCCCACACTCACTTCAATCACACTCCTCCCTCCAGGTCTTCAAAACAGCTGTTCACCACCATCTCTTATCTTCCCCCATCCAAAACCTTGATCTTTTCTACCCCCACTAATTCACCCCAGATCCACCTTGTTTGAAATTCCAACTTCTTTCCTGGAAGTCTTGGCAGTGTCCATATGTTTTATACCTCTCCCACCCCCCCCCCTTCCCATGCCTCCCCACCAAAGCCCTCTCCCTCCCACAGTTCTCTCGATGTCTCCATGTCTCTCGGTCCCTGCTCTCAAATGTTGTGTTTGTGTCCTTCCCCCTCTCTCCCCATCTTGTCTACCGCTCCCGATGTTATTTGTTTTGTGTGTCTGTTTGTCTTTCTGTGTGATTAATGTTCGCTCTTTCACGAGCCTCGATCTTGTATACAAAAAAAAAAAAAAAGAAGAAGAAAAAAAAAAAAAGATTTACTGAGAACGTTGACAATTCCATAAAACTATCTATTTAATTAACTTGTAAGTGGAAGTAGAAAGAAAGTGCACTGGGCCCATCCCCCATCGACCAGCACAGAGTAACTTATCCACTTCTATTGTATCAGGGAACTCTTTGTTCAACTCTGCTATTTTACATATACTTAATAATAATAATAATTCATTTATTTTGTATAGCGCTTTTCAAGAAGCCCAAAGGTGCTTTGACAGAGTGGAAAACATAATGCATAACAATACATGAAAACAACAATTGCAAAAAGACAAGAATCAATAGGGAAATATTTAAAGCAAAAGGAGGGAGAAGGAGAAGAGATAGTCAGGGGTTAAATGCTGTGGGTTGAATGTTGAATGCAGTGTTGAACAGGTGGGTCTTTAGTGATGTTTTGAATGTGGTGAGTGAGGAGGAGTCTCTGATGGTGTGAGGTAGTGAGTTCCAGAGGGTGGGAGCAGCGATGGAGAAGGCCCTGTCCCCCCAGGATCGGAATTTGGTCCGGATGGAGGGGGTCAGGAGGTTGGTACCAGCAGAGCGGAGGTTGCGGGTGGGAGTGTGTCTGGAGAGGAGGTCAGCCAGGTAGGATGGGGCCAGGTTATGGAGGGCTTTGTATGTCAAGAGGAGGATTTTGTACTGGATTCTCTGGGGGGATGGGGAGCCAGTGAAGCTTGTAAAGGACGGGGGTGATGTGGTCATGGGTCCGGGAATGGGTGAGTAGACGGGCAGTGGAGTTCTGAATGTATTGGAGTTTATTGGTGATTTTTGAGGGTGAACCATAGAGGAGGCTATTGCAGTAGTCCAGACGGGAGGTGATGAAGGCGTGGATGAGGGTTTCTGCAGCCGTGGAGGAGAGGGATGAGCGGAGACGGGCAATGTTTTTCAGGTGAAAGAAGGCTGTCTTTGTGATCTGTTTAGTGTATTTGTCGAAGGAGAGGGATTGGTCAAAGATGATGCCAAGATTCCGGATGTGAGGGGAGGTGGATACTGGGAAACCGTCGATGTTGAGGGCAAAGTTATGGGTGGATTTTGTGAGCGTTTTTGGGCCAATGATGATTATTTCAGATTTATCACAGTTAAGTTTGAGGAAGTTGATTTGAAGCCAGGATTTTATTTCAGTGATGCAGTTTGTCAGGATAGAGTGGGTGTCGGTGGAGACGGACTTGGTGGAGATGAAAAGCTGGATGTCATCGGCGAAGCAGTGGAATTGGAGACCATGATGGCGGATTAAGTCACCGAGGGGGGACAGGTAAAGGATGAAGAGGAGGGGGCCAAGAACTGAACCTTGGGGGACACCTTGGGGGAGGGGAGCAGTGGGGGATTTGCAGTTATTGATGGAGATGAACTGGCGTCTGTCAGAGAGGTATGATTTAATCCAAGAGAGGGCAGTGCCGGTAACATTAAAGGTGGATTCAAGTCGGGTGAGGAGGATGGTGTGATCGATGGTGTCAAAGGCAGCGCTGAGGTCGAGGAGGACGAGAATGTTGAGGTTGCCAGCGTCAGAGGAGAGGAGAAGGTCGTTGGTGATTTTGAGGAGAGCAGTTTCAGGACTGTGGTTGGAGCGGAAACCGGATTGGAATGTTTCATACAGGTTATTGGCAGAGAGGTGATGTTTTAGTTGATTGGCTACAGCGCGTTCCAAATCTTTTGACAGAAAGGGTAGGTTGGAGATGGGTCTGAAGTTGTTTAGGGTGTCAGGGTTTAGACCAGGTTTTTTTAGAATGGGGGTAACAGCAGCAATTTTGAGGGAAGGTGGGACGATGCCTGTAGACAGGGAGGAGTTTATTGTTGCAATGATAAGTGAAGAGAGAGCAGGGAGGGAGGCCTTGACAAAGCTGGAGGGGATGGGGTCAAGTGTGCAGGTGGCAGTTTTCATTCCTATGAGGAGTTCAGAGAGGTCAGTAGGGGAGATTGGGGAGAACCGAGACAGGGGATGGCAGGACAAGGGGGGGCAGGGGTTGGAGGGGGAGCGGGTGCGGCGGTGGTCAAGCTGTTGTAGATGTTGTCAATTTTGTGTTGGAAGAAAGAGAGGAAGGAGATGCAGTTGTCTACTGTGAATGACTGGGTGGTGGTGTTCAGGGGGCGGATGAGTTTGTTTATTGTCGAGAAGAGAGCTTTTGGGTTTCCGGAGCCAGAGTGGATAATTTGAGAGTAGTAGGCAGAGCGGGCGTGGGAGAGGGCATCTTTGTAGTGTTGTAGGTGGTCCTTGTAGGCTTGGGAGTGAACTGTGAGACCTGTTTTATTGCGGAGTCTTTCAAGTTGGCGAGCACAAGTTTTCATCAGGTGGAGTTCAGGGGTAAACCAGGGAGCAGAATGGGTGAAAGAAACTGTTTTGGTTTTTACAGGCGCAAGCTGGTCAAGGCAGGAGGAGAGAGTGTGGTTGTAGTAGTCAGTGAGGTCGGAAGGGGTGTGGAGGTCAACGAAGGGAGAAGTGGACATTTTTTCAGAGAGGGTGGATGAGAATGAGGTAGGTGAAAGAGCGTTTAGCTTACGGAAGGTGATAGTGCGATAATGTCTTGGTGTTGGGGTGGGGATGTTGATGGTCATAGTGATAGCTAAGTGGTCAGAGAGGGTGAGGTCTGAGCCAGAGAGATGGTGCAAATTTAATCCAGTGCAGCAGACAAGGTCCAAAATGTGACCACTGATATGGGGAGGAAAGTCGACATGTTGAGTGAGGTTAAAGCAGGTGAGTAAATCGGTGAAGTCAGTGGTTATTGTGGTGTCAGTGGAGTCCATGTGGATATTGAAATCACCAAGGAGGAGGATTGAGGGGGAGAGGGAACATAGCTGGGTCAGAAAGTAGGAGAAGTCAGACAGGAATGATGGGTGTGGCTTGGGAGGGCGGTAGACGACAGCCATGACTGACTGTGTGCGACCAGAGAGTTTAAAAGCCAGGTGTTCAAATGATGAGGATGCGGAGATGGGGATGAGGCTGGTCCTGATGTCTTGACGGTGGATAACGGCAATTCCACCACCTCGGCCCCCCGAGCGTGGTTTATTGACGTAGGAATATCCATTGGGTGTGGTGAGGTTGAGTGTGTAGTAGTCCAGAGGTTGTTGCCAGGTTTCAGTGAGACAGAGAAAGTCCAGTTTGTTATCCAGGATGTATTCGTTCAGGATGAGGCATTTGTTGTTGAGGGACCGGGTGTTGAACAGGGTGAGCTTGATGTTGTTTTGAACAGCAGGGATGAATTCAGGTGATTTAGCCAGGGTTCGTAGCCAGGAGGTGCGATTGTGTGCGTTGCTGTGACCAGGTGCGCTGGGACGAAGAGTGAGAGTGCGCTGAGCCGACCAGAGGACGGGGATGGAGTGACCTGATTGCAAATATACAAACTTACGACCAGAGCCACGGTGAATGTACCTGGGTCGTCGGAGGAGTCCATTTGATTTGATGGCAGAGATGCATGATGGGGTGGAGCGGGTATTGAGCAGAAGGAGCCTTGCGGCAGAGTACCGCAGAGCCATGTCAGGCAGGAGCGGAGAGACGAGACAAGGCCAAGGTTTAGGAGGTGAAACAATGGTCCCAACCCACGGGAGCGGGCCCGAGGAAACGAAGGAGCCAGGTAGGTGAAGCCAGGAGCAGAGCCGGGACCAAGCAGAGGGCAGGCAGGAGCAAAGAGACGATCACGAGGCCAAGGTTGATCACGGCAAAGCGGCAAATGCAGCGGCAATCGACCGCCGCCGCTACAAATCTAGATCACGGCGGGAAACCGCCACCAAACCGCTGCGATGGTCACAACCCACGAGAGCGTGCCCGAGGAAACAGCGAGCAGGCGAAGGAGCCGGGCAGGCGAAGCAGGGAGCAGAGCCGGGGCTATGCAGAGGGCAGACTCAATGGCCAAAAAATCCGCACGACCACCAAAAAAGCAAGCAACTGACAGTGGCCCGGTTGAAGAAGCGGCGAGCATCTGACGCCTGCGTCCTCTTCATACCGGACCGGAAGCGGAAAACGAGTACTTATCAAAACAATGTTAGCTTCAACCTCGTACTGAGTCGATTATTCACTAGTTTTACCAAACACAATGGGATTTGGAAAGCAGTTCAGTGAATGATAATTACTTCAGACGACCTGGTCAGACATTGTGGCACCAGCTGTATTATTTTATTATTTGTTGTCAATTGTATTATTTTACATTGAAAAACAATATCCTTCTACAACTTACTTATAGGACTCAATAAAACATTTCATTTTATTTATCATTTTGGGAAGACCCGATCCAACACTATATTTCAAAAAACACCCTATCTGTAATCATATTACCCTCAGTCATAAAATGATTTTGCCATGACAATATGTGGTCTACCATTGCCTCTACTAAGAATTTACTTTTCTCGAGCAAACGAATTTGGTCAGAGTGTTGGAGATAATTCGCCTACTGAAGGAAATCTCAACTTATAAATGGAAATCACAAAAAAACTTGCACACGAGGTGAGCAGGTTGTAGCTCATAGAAATTACTTGCTTCATAAATTTTACACTTCCACCATCCCATATTTCACAGTGTATTTTAGAGCACAAACTCTACCATGAAGTCAAAGGACCTTTCTGTAGAATGCTTAGGTTAAGCAAAATATAATTCTGATGGAGATTAGATCTGGGGAAGGGGATAAAACAATTTCTAGAGTGTTGAAAGTTCCCAAGAGCACAGTGAGCTCCATCATTCGGAAATGCAAAGAATATGCAACGACCCAGACTCTTCCTAGAGCTAGCCATCCCATCAAACTGCACAAACAGGTGAGAATGATCTTGGTCAGGGAGGTGACGAAGAACCCAATGATCACTCTGACAGAACTAGTAGCTGAGATGGGAGAACCTGCCGGAAGGACAACAGTCTCTGGGACGTCCTATCTCAGACAGCGGATGTCCCAGAAACCTTCACAAATCTAGGCTTTATGGGACAGTGGCAAGACAACAGCCACTCCTGATAAAAAGGCACAACAGCACACCTGGCATTTGCAAAAAGGCACATGAAAGACTGAGAGCATTAGGCTAAAGATTATGTGGTCTGATGACGTTCGCTTTGGCGTTGCGAATGGACCAAAACATTTCATGGACCAAACCATTTCATGTAAATAGAGGGGGGGGGGGATTGTCACCGTACTCGCACCCACGTACCCACGTACCCACGTGGCACGTACGGGCATTGCACCCACGTACGGGCATGCCCTAGTAATATGTAATGCATATTCTACAAAATGTAATTTACATGGTACAGTGTATCATTAAGTAATAAACAACAAAACATTCAACTACTCAAGGTGCCAAAACAGCTTCCTGTGTCGAATCGTCCATCCGTTTAACTGCGCTTTGTCTGTTCACTAAGTTGAGCACTCAAGGCAACATCATGTCAAAGATCGAGAAGATGAGAGTCCTCAGTGTGCGGAGTTTTGGCACTTAGACAAGGACAAGCAGGTTATCTCGTACTTCTCTCCTTTCACCATTATTTGTGGGCCGAACAGAGCGGGCAACATGGTGTCGTGTGTTTCATTAATTTCTTTGTTTTTCACATTTTTGTCACAACATTGGATTGCTTGGCATTGATTATTCACAAAGCTCCTCATCAAAGGCATTATTTTAAATGTCTGAAGATAGTCATGTACGACTTTCTTCACAAATGTCCCAATTAGCAAGCAGCTTGCTTGGTATGTTCCGTTAGCAATCAGCTTGCTATCACTTGTCAAGCCAGACGTCATGTATCAACCTCTTTGGAAACTGCTCATCCAGTCACTTGGAAAATGGAGCAAACAATTTCTTCAAGGCAAAATGAGGTTTAACTTGAAACAAATTGCAACACAATTATGAAACTAGATGGTATTCATAGAATACTTACCCTGCGCAGTCAACTTGTTGCGAGCCAACTCTTCTGTTTTTGAACATTTTTTTTCTTTGATCCAATATGGCTGCCAGAACATGTGAGCAATGACATCATAAATTTATATTCTCTAAAATAATTTTTGCCTAGATCACGCTCAATACATTTCAAACTGATCAGACTAAGTGTTGTCCCTGTTCGAATTATGATGTCATAATTATGGCACAAATGACGTCATCATTAACAAAACCTATTGCCCATATGGAGTTCTTTACAATGAGCCATGTTTCAATTTTTTCCATGCAGCGGTTTTAGAGATAGAGGTGCAACATTTTTCGGTTTTTCCAAGATGGGGCCTGTGCCACATGACTTATGACGTCATGATTATCATTAAAATATTATACATGAGGAGGCGCTTCTATGGTGAAAATTTCATTCCCATCAGACCAACAGTTGCTGAGAAAAAAAATTCACAATGATCAGATAAGTGTACTTGTCGAATTATGACGTCATAACGAAAGCAACAATGAAATAATCATTAACATATGTTATTCCCCAAGGCCAGTACTTGACAATGAGCCATGTTTCAATTTTTTCCATGGAGAGGTTTCGGAGATATATAGGTGCAACTTTTTTCGATTTTTTCCCAAGATGGCATCTGTACCACGTGACCTATGACGTTATAATTATTATCATTAAAAAAATTATACAGGGGGAGCCGCACATATTCTTTAAATTTCGTGTTCATCGGAGTAACAGTTGCAGAGAATTTTTTGTTTTATTCATACTGATCAGATCAAGCGTTGTACTTGTCGAATTATGGGAGATATAGAGGTGCAACGTTTTTCCAAGATGACGTCCGTACCACGTGACATATGACGTCATAATTATAAAGAAATAAAATTATACAGGCGGAGGCGCTCCCATGGTAAAATTTTGTGTCAATCGCACCAACGGTTGCCGAGAAAATGAACTTTTAAAATGCAGGGACGTACAGCACACACACGTACGCAGTTGAATGCTTAACCCCGCTTTTCGCTTCGCGAGCGCAGGGTAGTAAAGAGTACGAACACACAAACTCTATGGCTATTCAGTTTGTTCTAATGTGGATTGTTATTTTATGCACCATGGTTCACAAGACGCCAATTACATTATTTATATTATCAGGATATCGCGATAATCGTGATAATGAGGTCCATTATCGTGCTATAGGTTTTTCCACTATCACCCAGGCCTAATCTTCACGGTATTGAGGGACTTAAAAGGCTAAAGGATCTTAAGGGGTCGTGAGGGTCTTGACGGTATAATGGGGACTTCGGGATTTCAAGGTTTCTAAAGCTATGGAGGGGTTCAGAACTGGCACACATTTTTGGATGCACGCTTCCTATTTATAGTATAGACAAGTACGTGTGTAACCTTTTCCACAATCAGCCAGGAAGGACATTAATTGCTTTTTATATTATAGAATGCCGATTGAGAGTATGCATAACAGGTGTATACCTCTCAGCACTTCATTGGTTGCAGTATCGTTTTGAATCCGACTACGGTGGCCATTTTTGCTAACACAACGAAGCACCTCCTTTCGTTGCTTGCACCTCTTAACGAGTGGTTCGTAAAGCAGTTGATATGTTACGGCTAGATTGGCAAGCGATATCACACAGCTATGTTGCTCGCACAACCCAGCTCTCTCACAGACTTCCTTCAATCATTTTTAACTGAAAATGGGGAAAAGATGCTGGCTGACATGAACATATCATCTGAAAACTGAACCGATGGCACGAATATCCACATCGTCAAATACCTGCCCTGAAAAGCCAACTTCATCTACCTCTGCTCATCTTGAGATGATCTTCAACTCTTGCAATGGATCATTTACTTGTTTGAAAACAAGAAGCAAAAGATGTCCTCACATGACACACTAACAGTCCATTTAGCTTTGACTCTGTCAGCAGGTCAACAAAGCTTTATGTCGTCTGTAAACCCTTTCTATTCATCAATACCCCAGCCTTTGGCAAATGACATCACGGAAGTGAGAGTTTTTTGCATGCAGAAGCAGCAGGTCGGTCTACGCCTTCATTGATCCATTTACTCAAAAGATATGTTTATCCCTCAGTGTTGTGATTAGGGAGAACAAAATCTGATACATACCAGTCATATTTTCCATTTTATCACATAAACCCCTGCATGGCTTTGCTGATACCTCCACCTTGACTTGCACAGTGTTGTTACCCTCATCTGACAAAAGCCCTTTGGGAAGTACCTCATTGTGTCATCACTTTCAGTATTCCTTTGAAGCAACACATAACTCAAATTTCATCAAATTTCTCTTTAATAAGTGACTTTTCAAACATCGACATCATCTTTTGTGTCAAACTGTGAACCAAAGTCCATTTTTTGGAGATTTTTTCCGGGATCCTTGTGACCAAAACCTGTTTTTGTCAGAACAATATTGAATTGGTTCAAAAAAAATGTCTGAGGATGTTCACAACAACAAGGAATATGCCTGACATGTTGCACATGTTTTGCTTTATTACTTGCTTTCCAGTGGGATTTAAATTTTCTAATAAGCATATCGTCCCACACCAGACAGGTCGCCGGCCATTTCCATCTTACAGACCAAAGCTTTGACTTGTGTTGCACAAACACTCTCCACCTCATCTTATTTAAACAATCACATCGCATCATCAATCGAAATCTTTATTTTATCACTTACATGCAAACCGGCAGCTCAATTGCAAGATGTTGTCTCCCTTTTTCTCTCTTGTAAATCTGGCTTTTGTCTTGCCTGTGAATGTGTATTCCACCTTTTACTTCCGAACTCCACCCCAGTCAGTTCAGCTCTAAGCTCACTATATTGAGTTCTCCTTCAAGTTATTTTTGCACGAGTAAAATGCCATCAAAAATGATGGGTTTGAACAGTTTATTCGATGGTGCAGCCTGGTGAGCAAGCAAAAGACTGAAGTCTCGGTCCAGTCAGATGTGCTTATATCTTCTTTATTTGTTAGATATCCGATGGACACAAATGAACATTTGTTTTAGTCTGCGAGTGTTGCACATCACGTGCAGTGGATTTCAACCCCATGTGCCTTGTATTTATTGTTGAAAAAAAAAAACCCACTTCTCTACACCGCCCTTGAGGCTCGGTTTGCAAGCCACCGTCTACAATTTCAATAGAAGAGACATAATTACTCTTTTATAGAAAATGCTTTTCGAGTTTGTTTTATCCTCAAAAATAGACCATAGTGAACACACATTCATGTTAAAAGATTGGCCTTTAAAACCTACCCTTATTAAGGGGGACAGACATCTGTACAAACACACCAACATTGTGTTTCATATGGTAGATGTAATAAAATCCAAAATATGACCTTTCCTTCCTCTCTATCCCTTGTATGTGTATTTTATATTTTATCTTCTCCAAGCTAAGCTATCTGTCACCAATATTTAATTTAATGCAGATAATTTTGTGGAGTGAGTAAGAGTACATCGTATACTGAATATATTCACATCATTTAATGATCATAACAGCATTGATACTTCACTTAAACAGGCATTAGTGAGGACACTGTAAAATACAAACATTTTATGTGTACAGAAACGTAGGCTCACAGAGGATCACAAAGACAGAGTAGCATGTTAAGAGAGTGACAACGATCAAAGGGTAAAGAGATGTAAATACATCCCACACAAGGTGATGAAGGTAGCAGGTGTATGTGTGGGAGAAAGCAGGACATAATGATTGGCAGCACTCCAAAAGGACTTGAAGGATGGTTAGAAGGGAACAGATGCAGAGTCAATTCCACAGGTGAGAGAATAAATGGATGAAGAAACTAAGGTGAACATTCAACCTCGAGTTGTGGAGGATAATAAGCTGTTGGGAAGGTATTGGGTTGGGGAGGATCATCAGCTTCTTTTCCTTTTCACAGAGTTTTCACAAATATAAAAACAAATCTAATGAGTAAAGTGAGCTGCATCACAAAAGGCCTTGCATCAAACACCATGGAGGGTAGTTTGGGAATTGACGCCCAGCCAAATGGCATGGCTGTAATTGAAATGTCCACATTTGTTAAAAAAAAAAAATTTGACAACACAAGGTTTTTAACAAGTGATCAATGTATTGAAATCTTTACATCAAAAGTGCATTATGTTCTGCACCCGGTAAATTGCAATAATAACTATTTCAAATGTTTTTCAGGCAATCTCTTCATTAAACCCCAAAAGTTTATCAATGAAAACACTGTGATTTATTTGATTGGAACACCACAAATTGCTTTTGATGTTGTTTGGGCTCTGCTCGGATTTTCCCATATAAATTACAACACAAATGATCGTCCGGGAAACATCATTTTGGAATGTGTGGATTCATCAATTGCCTGGTCGATATGTGCTTTGGCCTACTTGGTGATTCTTTTCATCATTTGCTGCTCCCTGGCATCCAAAGCCCAAACTTATTTACCATCTCTTAGTGAACCAAAGTTCATCACTTTCTACATGTATTTCTGTATTTTAGTAACTGTTGCCTTTATTCCTGCCTACGTCACCACACAAGGAAAATTTACTGTGGCTTCTGAAATATTTACTATCCTTGTAATCAACTATGGTTTACTGGTATCTCTGTTTGTCCCAAAATGCTATAATGTCATTTTAAAGAAGAAATAAAGACTTATGTGAATGCACTTCTTTGCATCATTTCTGGTTCAAGGAAGAGCTTGTAGTTTAATTAAATGTGTGACCAGAAAATGAAGACGAATTGGTGCGCTTAGACATTAATTTTAAGAACACAAATAAGAGGCAAATGAGCAGGAAATGAAATTGAAATCCAATCATCATGAGCACAAGTCGAGGAACACTATTGGGTTGGAAATGAGGAGCAATTGCCAGAGAGAAATTGAGTGAGACCGAAACATACACACACAGAGAATGACACGTTTCTTTTGATGCTCTTTAATTTTCAACATTTAAAAATAAAAATAACTGCAGAAGAAACAAACCACAGTAGAAACAGATTCAAAAAGCCAAAAGGGAAATCTTTAAAACTCAGCATTCTCTGAGCGTTGAACTCAGTATTCCTATTCTCCTTCAAATCACAAGACGCAATGCAAGCGGCGCATAAAATAAATAAAAACTCCACATTCCGTTTCTGAGATAAAAAATAGAAATGCCACAAGTACAAAGGAAGAATGAAGAAGAGGTTTCAAAGCCATAAAACCATGCAAATAATTTTAGTAGCACCAGATAATCTTTCCTATTTTGAGCAATACCATTTTACTTCACCAATTTAAGATTTTAGACCTGAACATGAAAAGGGGAGGTGCAACTGAATGGCTATCCGAGACTTTATAAAGAAAGGACTTTGCTTCGAAAGGGATTTAAACGAAAAAGACTGCTATCAGTACACAATGTTTTCAGTATATCAGGGAGGTTGCATCACTTTACTGATGATGTCATCATTATCACGCTTTTGTTCAGCATTGGGAGTACTTGACAATGTGCCAAGTTTCAATTTTTTCCATTCAGCTGTTTCTGAGAAATATATTTTACATTGTTTGTGTTTAATCCAAGATGGCTGCCATACAACGTGTCCTATGACATCACAATAATCACAAGAACATTGGGCATGGATGTCACTCCTTCGCTGAAGGTTTGGTCTCAATCTGACATGTGGTTGCAAAGAAAAACGAGGTTTAACCCGTACAGACGGACAAACATACAGACGACGGGCAACCCAAAAACAATGCCTCCGTCTACCTTCGTGTCGGAGGCATAAATACCGGACAATGACCATGTCCTCAACCTTTTCTCGGACATACATTCACCTATCTTGTTCAAATTTGACACACAGATAAGGAATGTTTGGTTGAACATGCAAGTCATTTTTTCCCCCGAGATCAGTTCCAAGATGGCCGACTGGAGGCCATTTCATTACTTAAACGTGTCCTCATCCTTTTCTCAGAAATGCATGGACTGTGAAATTTCAGACTCATCGACGCTGAGGAGGCTCTCTGAGAATGGTCAGAGAGATGTCCACTTTAACAAGGAAATTATCAGATGAACCGATTGAAGCAGAAGAACAGCAGACATTTTCAGGGAAGTTAGTCATAACCAAGTCGAGAAGAGATGATGTGCCGTTGACTGAGATCTGGGTCGGGAAAATGACAGATTGTGTCAGTCCCAATGAGTCGCAGAAGTCCTTTGCTGAGGTGCCGTGGCTGGTGCGAGAGATGCCCACACCCAGCCAGCTGGCATGATGACAGTTGAAGTCGCCACATATGAGGAAGAGAGGGTTGGGATGAGTGGATAGAAGTTGGTCCATGTTGTCAGACCGCAAGATGCAAATGGAATCACTGTTTGGTGAACGGCACAGCACACATATGAACAAAAGGTGGGAGCGGAGAGGAAGCGTAGCCAGAGGTACTCCTGGGGGTGTGGTGAAGTGAGGGCAGTGCAGGGAGAGTGAGGAAGGGAGTTTTTTAAATAAAGGTAGCAACCCCACCACCAGACGAGGCTCAATTCTATCATAATGGAGGAGGGAGTAACCAGGGGGAGATATTACGGAATCAGAGACATCTTGAAGGAGGAAAGCAGATCAACTTTGGTTTGTCAGAGTAAACCTGTATGGAGAGATCACTCAGGTTTGAGCGAAGGCCCCGGTTGTTTGAGGTCCATACCGTTAATGAAGAGGGAAGGGAGCATCTGATACCAGACAGGGGAGGTGTTGGGTAAGGTGAGTGAGGAGAGGGGGAGGTAGGGAGAGAATATTTGGTTGAAGTCAAGCTAATGCTTGCACAGTACAGCAAGCAGGCATGCTGTGCCAAAAGGCCGTGAAGACCATGGAACATTTTGTCCAATGGACTAACGGGCCCACAATTGCTGAGAGGAGTTAAGTGTTTGAACCTTTGTCTCTTCTATTGTAGCCTGGATTTGGCTGAACGGTTAAAGTGGATAGCTTAAGACCTGAGAGTCATGAGTGCTTAAGACCTTAGGGGCCTGAGTGCTTAAGACCTTCGGGGTCCTGAGTGTTTAAGATCTCAGAATCTTGAGTTTGAGCTACTGTTATGCCGTTAGACATAACACAAGGTTGGTTGACTCAGCCTGTCAACCTTCCAAGGTTGACAAAATTAGTGCTGTGAAGAATGAGCTAAATTTGAGCTCACCCTGGGAAGAAAGGGCTTTCAGCCGAAGCTCAACTGGGAAGGATGAGCCATTCCAGTATCCTGCATACAAGTGGTGACCTGTCCAGGATTGTGCCCCTGAGCCAAGGAAAATCTGCCCTGGAATATCGACATGTCTGAACATGCTAAAGGTGTGCTTCTTCTTTTTCTCCTCGATGCATCATGGTCGACTTCATTGCAAAACACAATGCTATTTCATAGTTCTGATTTTAAATAAAATTGGTGAATATGTAAAAATAAAACGAAACGCTTCAATAATGTGAAAGGAAACAGTGGGGGAGGTGGAGGGGGGAAGGAAGGAGGGTGGGGGCAGGGGTTGGGGTGGCGGAGGAGTGGGGGGGTGGGGGATGGGAAGGGGGTTGTAGCAGGTGGAGGTACAATGGTAGTTTTACACTTTGTCTTCCACCTAGCCATAGTCCCACCCCACCCACACCCTCGTTCCCTGGAACACTCTGCATTCACAAGTTGGGAATGAACATTAACCCATGCACATGTAGCATAAGGAATAAATTGTTTATTGCATAAACGATTTGATTAACAACATCACTTAATGTCGTAAAAGCAAAGTACGAGTGTGAGTGGCAATTTAAGAATCTATTTTACACTTATAAAGACCAATCTTCTGGGATTGAGCCTCAGTTCAGGTAATTGATAAACGACCTTAATTACATAAAACACCTTCGTGCAGATTTGTTTAAAAGAAAGTTCTTCGAGCGGACAAATTCAGTTCTGCTGTTCTAGTTAACAAGTCAAGTGATGGAATTACATTTTTTTCCCTTCCGTTATTTTATTACAATGTTCGAAACCTTGCCAATGCTTACCTTCTCTCTGTGTCATCTTTTAAAATCTGTGAACACAAGATTATTTATTTTACTTTGTTTAAACATATGTCTCATCACTTCTCTGGAATGCATGTTCTCCAATGACAATGGAAGAGGTTTGAGAAAAGAAGGAGATATCATATTGGGAGGACTCTATCCTGTGCACTTTGGCATAGCTAAAAAAGAAGAGTCATTTAAATCAACACCAGATTTGCCAGGATGTACAAAGTAAGTCTTTTACACAATTACCTTTTATTTCCAGATAAATGACTCTCAATGTACCATAGTAAACATACAGTATCTTGCAGTTTTGTTGTGCTGCATTTACCAGGGCCGTGACACGTTGCTTGCCTGAAAATGTCAGTTAATGGGTGTTTCAACATCTTTTTGACAAACGTTTATTATTTTTAATTTACTTTTCAGCTTTGTATTCTCGAGCCTGGTGTTGGCTTAGCAGTCCCGAGGATCCTGGGTTTGAATCCCAGTCATCACTGAATGAACACCAGGGGGGGGGGGGTTGACTCAGCCTGCCATCCTTCCGAGGTCGGCAAATTGAGTACCAGTTCACTGGTAATTCCATGTGTGTTGTAAGAGGCGACTAACAGGGTTGGCAGCAGGAAGGGCATCAGCCGTCAAACATTGCTCCAAAAAAGGGGACCACGGTGCCCAAAAAAGGGGACCCCAGTGCCCCAAAAAGGGGACCACGATGCCCAAAAAAGGGGACCACGGTGCCTAAAAAAGGGGACCACGGTGCCCATAAAAGGGGACCACGGTGCCCAAAAAGGGGACCACGGTGCCGAAAAAAGGGAACCACGGTGCCCCAAAAAGGGGACCACGGTGCCCAAAAAAGGGGCCCACGGTGCCCAAAAAAGGGGACCACGGTGCCTAAAAAAGGGGACCACGGTGCCCAAAAAAGGCCAACCCCTGCTCTGCAGGGGAAAATGGCCTCTGAAGGTGGTTCAGCTATGTATTCTCGAAACTGAATAATCACCGTTATTTTAATTTTCCATTTCACCAATTCAGGCTTCAAACTTTAAAAAAAGAAGGTTTTTTTGTTGAAATGCTTTATTATGAAGCATGTTTAAGTTGTGCAAGTAAATGGTCCTTCACATCTTTGGATATTCATCACAACATTAAATAAATTAGTTTATTCATCATTTATTTATTAGTTTATTCATCAATCTCCGCAAGGACTTGGAGTGAAGGTTTTTGATTAAATTTGTGAATGATTTGTGTATCTCATTCATCAATTTATTAACTTTAAAAGTAATACAACTCATTGGCAATCATGTTCATTATCCATGACGTCAGCTGTAATAAATAACTGTGCAGACCCTTGGTTTAGGAGGGATTTTGTCAAAGCTTTTGGCCAAGCCTAGATTTGGCCTAGCCCAGCCTTTGGCCTAGATTTTGTCAAAATCAACACAGATCTTCACAATGCCCCAACTTTGCCAAACTTAGTAGGTTAGTTGACTTTGGATTCCATTGTGCTCACTGTTTTCTTTTTCCATTTGCTGATTAATTGTGGCATTAGCTTTTTGCTGATGAAACGGACTCTGGTGGTGTAACTCTGAGGATAATCTTACCAAATGCAGGCCAGGGCCAGTTACAAGGAAAAACAGCAAAGAAATTTTATGCACAAGGAGGCCGTTTGGCCCTTCAGGATTGTGCAAAAGCAAAACTACATTAAGTGTTTCTGTCAACCACACGTGGTGGTGCCATGTCGAGGAAGTCGGTGGTTCAAACCTCTCCGGGTCATTCCAAAGACTTGAAAAATAGTTCGTGCAGCTTCCTTGAATGACACTCAGCATTTAAATGGTTAGAGCAAGGACAACCCCCATAAGTTGGCATCCATGGGTGGGAGGAAATGTCCAGCTGAATGCAGTGAGAAATATGGTGCCATTTTTGTGACAACGCTGGTACCGAGTGCCACCGGAAGTGATGGCACTTCCCCCAAGCTCAGTGACTCTTTTTGTCTCGTCTAAGAGTCCTGAGTTTTATTTCGGGTAATCCTCTGGATGTCCGTGTGTGTGTGTGTGTGTGTGTGTGTGTGTGTGTTGTTTGTTATAATCTCCATATGCGGGTATCAGGTGGAGCGGAGCCCACCCAGGATTCAAATTATCCATCTTCATGTGTTGTTAGTTATTATCTCCATTTGCGGGTTTCAGGAGGTGGAACCGAGTCTTCCCAGGACCCAAAGCATCGATATCCCCTTCAGTATGGGATCACGGTTCATGGACCAAGCTGTTCATCTTTTTCAGTTTTGGTCCACGGGCTCTTCACAGAATCCCCACCGAACCCCGGATTTGCTCCAGTTGTAGTTCATTTGTGGTGATATTCTCTGGGATGGTTTTTAAAATATCAGTGAGATTCTTCTTTATCATTCCTGTTGCTCCAATTATCACTCGTACAATTTTGATGCTCTTCATCTTCCATGATCTCTTGACCTCATTTTAGAGGTCCTGGTAGTTGGTCATTTTCTTGCTTTCTGCGTTGTTTCGGCCATAATCGCAGGGTACTGATATCTAAATCAGCAATGCTGTCTTTTCCTTTTTGTTCCTGAGTAAAATGCACACACACACACACACACACACACACACACACACACACACACACACACACACACACACACACACACACACATACACACACACACACACACACACACACACACACACACACACACACACACACACACACACAGACACAGTTTGCCTAACTGAAATTATTTTATTTCTCTTGATTGAAGGGCATATTGCAAGTGTTTGAATCACCCTGCCAGTGAAACACCAGATGACAGTTTGTAGTTTGGCAGGGATTCAAACTCAGGCTAGACAGCTTTCAGACGGGTGTGTTTACATCTCGACCAGGGTTTCCCAAACACAGGGTCGTGATCTAAACTTAAAATCTACCCCCCTCAAAATCCCGGGTTTTGAGGGGTGTTTTTCACGTCGAAAGTGTTTTCTCCAACAATTTTTATCGAATGCACTTCAACCATTTAAGTCACGAGGCGAATGTGATTTCAAATTTTGGGTCGTGGACAATCAGAGTCCCCGCCAGCCCGAGTCAGAATTTAAATCGCCACATATGATGACGAGGTTGGATGAGTGATTAAAAGTTGGTACATGTTGTCTGAGAGAGAAAGAGAGAGAGATGTACATGTAGTCAAAACTGTTTGGCGGATGGGAAAACACATAACAAGAGGTGGGAGCGGTGGGCAAGTCGCAGCCAAAGGTAATCCTGGCTTTGGGAGGTGTAAGATCAGACAAAGGGAATTGAGAAAACTGCAACTCAGTCCTATCACAACAGAGGGAACAATAGCCATGGATAGACACTGAAGAATCAGAGGAGTTTGACACCTTCAAAGGATGTGATAGGGATTTGATTGTCGTGAGCAGGCAACCTCGGCAAAACTTGTCTACTCCAAATTCGCCATCTGGATATATAGACTGCAATCATAGGATGGGGGAAAATATTTTTTGTTGAATGTACAGAAGAATGTGGTGCTGTAATTACGAGAGGAGGGTTGATGGAAGGTTTGGAAAATAATCCTTTTACATTAATGAACAGGATTAAATAATTAAATTTATATATGTGGAAAAATTGCATGCCCAGACCAGGAATCGAACTCAGCTCCTCTGGAAAACCGTACCAGTGCTCTGCCATCAGAATTGAAATCACCACATAGGAGGAGGAAGAGTTCATTTAATCCTGTTCATCAATGTAATTGATTCACTAAGCCCCCAGTGGTGTTTATAATAGAGGACGTGAATTTGTCCCCCCATTGGTGAAAGATCCTCGTGCTCAGGCCGTTGGTGCTCCTATGGTTGGCAGCAGGTGCGCCGGAAGCATTGACGGAAAGAGAATCGCAATCATATGTGTGGGAAATTTGCATGCTTGGGGTCAGGGTCACTCAGATAGTTCAGATGGCAGAGCATTGGTATGGTTTTCCAGAGCACCGTTCCAGATTCCTGGTCTGGGCATGTAATTTCCCCAAATATATCAATTTAAATTAATCCTTGTGAAGAAGAAAAAGCAGAGGATTACATTGTAATTAAGTAAAATAACACATGGACTGTTTAAAGCAGAGAAATATGGAAAGTGAAGCATTTTAAACTGTATTTAAAAGCTTTTAAAAGCAACCTTTTGTTTGATGAATATTTGGTTTGGAAATATTAAGAAAAAGAAGAGATAATGAAGTACAGGCTGGGATACCTGAGCAGAGGGGTGTGAGAGAAATTCCCACCCCCCCTCCCCTTTTCACGCATTTTGCTAGGAGGGTGGGGGGGCACATTCACGTGCCTTATCACGAGGAAGCCCAAAAAGTCTGGCGATATTTACTGAACTGACGGAGAGTTCAAGAGGTTTCTAAAATGAATCAAATCCTCTGACTGCCAATAATTTTGTCATTGCAAGTCTTTAAGCAGCTTTCAGAGGCAGGTCTTGAAAGGTCCTCAAAAATAATTAGCTGATTCCAATTTTTCTTGTATTTAGTTCAGCAGTATAACCACTCCCAGCGTGAGTCGTAGGAAGGGTCATGTTGTTATCCTCTTTGGGGTATATAGATTACAGTAGATCTCAACTCTGGTTCGTTCATCTGTGGTGGACACGATAAACATACAATGCCTCAAGGACATCAGGATTCGTACAGATTTCTTTGTTTCATGTTAAACAGAAGTAGAGACTGTTTAAAAAGGTAATCATATGTTTATCTTTTATTTTAAAAAATGTACTTCTGGTTGGCTTTCCCCATGATACGCCACAATAAGCTATTTATTCACGTTAACACGGCATTTGCCCAATGAGGAAAAACCCCTTGGAGGGGATATAATTTGTGTTAATATTGTTTTTTTAAACAATATTATGTTATTATCATTGGTGTTGTTGTCACTTTTGTTATTAGATGCGGCCTTGGAAAAACGCCATGAATTTCTATCTTAACACGGATATACACCATAACACAGGCTTTCCCAAGGCGGTAAGTGAGCTCCCTTTTTGGTGAGGGAAATGAAGTTGCTACAATCTCCATCGTGTGACCCTTAGTCCTCTTGTCAAGTTTGGTTGAGATGGGATAGATAAGTAACACCGAATGTATCGTGATAAGACAGACAAAGACAGACATTAATTTGCGTATTTTAGTATGATTGAGACTTTCTTAAATAGTCAGATTGCCACCCCAGTTTCATGCTTGAAATAAATGAGAGGTGAGGCCAGTTGGAACAGCATGAAAACTTGTCAGCAAATGGTCATGTTTATCTTCATGACATTTAATCCAAGATCAGATGACACCTTATACACACAAGCGTGACTCAGCGCGCTCCGCACGCCTCACCACATGTCTTTTCAGAGGGATAGACATCTTTGACCATTTTGGTGTCTTTTGGGTCTTTCGGGTATTTTGGGTCTTCATGGTGTTTTGGGTCTTAATGGCCATTTGGTTCTTCAGGGTCTTTTGGATCCGCTGGGCCTTTAAGGGTATTTTAGGTATTTGGGGTGTTTTGGGTCTTTGGGGTCTTCAGGGGCTTTTGGTGTTAAGGGTCTTCGGGGGTATTAGGGTCTGTGTGGTCTTTTGGGTCTTCGGGCCATTTGAGTCTTTTGGGTCATCTGGGACTTTAATGGTATTTTGGGTGTTTTGGGTCTTCAGAGTCTTTTGGGTCTTCAGGGTTTTTTTTTGTCTTAATGGTCTTTTGGTTCCTCTGAGTCTTTAAGAATCTTTTCGGTCTTTGGGGTGTTTTTGGGACTTCGGGGTCTTTTGGGGCTTTTGTGTCATAAAGGTATTTTGGTTCCTCTGGGTCTTTAAGGGTCTTTGGGGGTATTTTGGTTATTTGCGGTATTTATGGGGCTTTGGGGTATACAGTGTGTTTTGAGTCTTCAGGGTATTTTGGGTATTTGGGTTATTTTGGGTCTTCAGGGTCTTTTTGGGTCTTCAGGGTGTGTTGGGTCTTCGGGGTCTTTTGGGTCTTCAGGGTGTTTTGGGTCTTCAGGGTTTATAGGGTTCTTTCAACTTTGGGGTTCTTTCAACCATTCAAGACCCAATCAGAACCCCTTTTAACTTTAAAGGAAGACTCCAGACCCCAAAAATTTTTTTTAGTTAAATGCTTCTACATAATCTTTGATCAGTACATAACAACATTATCTAAAAAAATTAATCAACCCACGAAGTCGTTTCCTTGTAATCCGACCTTAAATGCGCCAATAATAGACCATCGTCTATCGACGAAAACGTTTCTGCAAATCTTAGACCACGTGCCGATGCACAGTATGACGTCACACGAGGTGATCGGGGAAGCCGGAAATACTTTACAAATGGTTTACAATACAATAAAATAGTGTGGAGTGTTTCTATTCTCGTTAGATTGTCCTGCATATCGGATTCTAAATGGTTTATAGTTGTGTTTTGTACGGGTGCAGCAAAGTCTCGGAGCCTTTTGTGCGAACACTGCATGAATTCCCGAAGGATGTTGCCAGTAATAACACTTGGAAGAGGTTTGACCGACGAACTCGAGCACGATGGAAAGGTCCTACCAAGTCGACGAGGCAATTTTTTTTGTATATTATGGGTATAACTATAATCCTTTTATGTTTTAGGGTTTGGAAATCTTTATCTGCCGTCAAATGTGACTGTGAGCATCATTCAGGTGATGCTGCGTATTGAGAAACTCCGGGGGGCGGGGGGGAGGAGGGAGGGTTGGTTATGAGGGAAAAAGCGTAATTTTGAAAATAAAAGACATAAATGCGGCTCTCGTTTTCTAATGTGCGTGCTGATGAGAAACAGGGATTTTTTAAAGCCGCACTGTATTGAATCCTTATCGCATTTTGACGTTCGAAATCCTGTCATTCTGAGGCTCCAGAGGTGACTTGACGTCATGCTGGCTTTATTGCATCATGTTCGAGCACAATGTGACCCAAGTGACATCACTGCAACAGAGTCCACGTCACCTCGCGCAAGATTCAATAAAGTGCACCTTTAAGTGGCCTAAAGGGCCATAACATTTGGCTCGGCACTGTGTTACTACTAGGAGTGCAGTCCTAGAATGCATAATAGGTAGCCAATTTATTTTGCTGGTTGATACCAATATTTGCATGTAAAGTGTAAACAACGTTTCATGATTGAAGAGCCCCTTTAAAGTATGTACGCAACCATAAATTGAGAGATTATGAAACCCCCTTTCATTCAAGAAAAACAATGGTATTATAATCATAAACACAGGCTCGATTGCGAGTGTGCTGTCACTGTGTGTCCCCCAAAACACTTGCAATGCATAGGCCTAGGCCTACACGAAATCGTAAATGACGTTTGTGTCATGTATAAAATGTGGGCTATCCCCCCATGGGGCCCTCCCGGGATGCGAGCATAATTGTTTGTGTATCGACTTATTTCAGGGTCCAGCGAACATGCCTGCCATAAATACAAATAAATTGGCCAAAATTCTACGAAACGCCGACGTACAGTGAAGAGTGCATTTGTACACAACACTCAGTAGCTGCAGCATGCGTGTCTGTGGGTATGCCAAGGCGATCGGGTTTTTACCGTTTTTTCGATCAAACAAAGTTAGTGCAGCAGATAAACACAAAAATTGTGCATTTTATGAGAAAAGCATGAAATTTTTAACATCGTGAGTGCATACCATAAGGTTTATTTTCAGATGTGGAGGGAAGTCAGATTTGACCTCTGAGAACCGTGAGAGGTCAAATCCAAAATGGCCGCCAGTCCACCGAGTCTAATGTTCAAACGCGCTTAATTTTGGAACCAAATAGTGGAGAAAAACATTATAGGTGTCATTTCCAACTAAATTGGGGATGCCCAGAGGTGAATGATGCTTTCAATGAAGTCCTAGGCATGCCAAGTGAGGTCAGTGAAGGCTTAATGTTACTGCTAGAGCGATTAGTGGTGCTGATGTACGATAAACCAGTGAGAGCACGGAAGTGAATGATGCCAGGAAACAGCTCTTCACACAGAAGTGTAGAACTCTAGAGAACATTCCTCCAACCCAGGCAACACTCAAGCAGCACATCAAGCGCACTTGCTACCAGGCCAACTGTTGTAACCAGGCATTGGTCATGGATCCAGAGATGCCAGACCCACCTGACTGGGGCTGGACAAAGGAGACAACTGGGTGGCAGCCTCTTTGGACCACTCTTCCTGAAGCATCAAAATCGTGCCATGAATTGATCGACTGTGGCTGCAAGAAAGGGTGCACTGGATGCTGCAAGTGTGCCAAAGCTGCATTCAAGTGCACTGCACTGTGCTTCTGTTCTGGAGACTGTTACATTTAAATCATTACCAATTTTCATCATTGCACTTGATTTAATGTAAGCTTTGGTGGACATACTTGGTTAACTACAGTTATATTTTCAGAGGTTATTGCATCATTCCTTGCAATGTAAACACTTTTTTTTTTCATCATTTCTGGTCTTTGGGTGTTCTGTACCTATCCCTGTACCTGAAAAAATAAAGTTTTAAAAGTTCAAATGAACTTTTTCCAATAGCAGTTCCAACTGCAGTATCATAAAAATAGATATTTAACGTAATTTGACCTTGACCGTGACCTAAATGCATGTCCTTGAGTTCTGGCGATCTCAAAAGTATCACCAAATGAATGGGCATCCCCAATTTAGTTGGAAATGACACCTATAAGCACGTTTGAACATTAGACCCGGTGGACTGGTGGCCATTTTGGATTTGACCTCTCACGGTCCTCAGGTCAAATCTGACTTCCCTCCACATCTGAAAATAAACCTTATGGTATATACTAACTATGCTAGAAATTTCATGCTTTTCTCAAAAAATGCACAATCTATCTATAATTCCAGTAATCTCTGTCTGTACGTTTGTTTGTCTGTGACCGCTGTTTCTCGACAACCACGGGTCCGATATACTTTTAACTTGCCAGGTATATTGCTGGGGTCCCGAGGATGTGCCTTTTCAAGGTTTCATATTAATCGGACAATTACTTACCGAGCTATGTCCAAAAAACGATTCAACCAATCAGAGAGCAGCGAACGATCGCGTGTGCCGAACGTGGCGGGCACACTCTGCCTCGGATGGCACATTTGAGAGCGTATTCATTTATTTCACGTTTGCAAACTATGTTGGCGTTAAACTATGTTTTACAACTAATAAAAACGAATTTGCGATTCATTCGCTTTCCTGCGCGTTTGTGCACGCGATGGCGATTTCTTTACCAAACTCCGGAAGCCGTTCGCTTTGGACCAAACCATTGCATGTAAATAGAGGGGGGGGATTGTCACCACTCGCAAGCCGTTCGCTTTGGACCAAACCATTTCATGTAAATAGAGGGGGGGGATATAATTTTAGATATAGATATAGTACGGGCATGCCCTAGTTTGTTAAAATATGAGAGCTTATCCGCTGTACTAAGTCACTACTGCAATAACACTCGCTTGTTATAAATATTCCTCGCATATTTAACCGAAACTATCAACAAGTAGGCTAGCCCAACACATACCAGTAATCTAAATCTGCGAGCCGTTCAGCATCATCTTCGTCGTTTTCCACTTCGACCTCCATATTGGCCTCTGGATCTTTGTCGGCGAATTCCAGCTCAAACTGATATGGTTGAACACCAAATTATCTCCGTTCTGTATCAAATTCTTCGACAATACTTTCCTCAGCCTCTGATACGTATTCATCGGCTGAAAAGTCCGACAGATCGGAGGAAATATCGAGCGATTCGGAGTCAGAAACTTCTTTTTCTGTCATGTCTGCCATGTTTATGCACTGTGTGCACCGCGATCAGCTGAGATCTTTACCTCGTGTGACATCAGTGACGTCACAAGGATTCCAGAACTAGGTTTTTTTTTATCGTGCCTTTTTAAAAACGCATTTTACGACTAATTTAGCGTCGATTTCTTTTAAAAATTAAACATTACCTAATTCTAAGGATTTGAATAATTAAAAAATTTTTGGGTCTAGAGTCTTCCTTTAAAACCCTTTCGACACTTTAAACGCCTTTAGATCACTTCACCATTTCGATCGTTAGACCCATTTGACCTGAACACCATTTTTTTGCCTGCTCAAAAGGACCCCTTAGACCTCAACACAATTACACCCTTCAGACAGATTAGACAGCTTGGACTCTTGACCATTTATAGCTTTAGTCCACTTGGACCTTTTTCGACACTTTTTGCATGCTTGAGATGAGACTATTTCGACCCCTTATACATTAACTACGATTGGAACGTTCCCTTTAGACCTATAGACCATGTAGAATCTTTATAGTGCACAGCACACAAACATCTGTAGTCTTCTCGCAAAACACAGACCACACTTTCTTCAGCAAGTGATGCACAAACTCGATCCACACAGGGGGTGGGTACGCTGTTTGAATCTACTATATAAGACAGCTGTCTGTCTGTGTCGCCATTTTTCTCAGAGATGGATGAACGGATCTTCGTCAAACTTTCAGATGTTCATCAGTGAGTGGCTGGGAGTGTTTTAGGTTAAAAAAAAAAAAGGTTTTTAAAAAGTTTCGTTTTTTATATTTTTAAAAGATTACTCTATAGTGACTAAACCTTTTTGATTAATGACAGTTATAATTATATACAAGTACACATTCACATTTGAACACAAATAAATTAAACAATTCCGGAAGTGTACAAAGTTGGTAGTAATGCTTCTTCTTCTCCCTGAATGTCATCATACTCAACACAGAAACGTGATTAACGGCAAATTCACCAGCATATATTCAACAAAAAGGTGAAATGATGATTTGATATTTGTGATGGATTCTGATTTGGATGTAATTGCTTTTCCATGATATTTGCCCTCATTTCAAATATGTTAATGTTTCTTTTTCGCTTGAGCAATGCCGGGCACTCCATCTATAAACACTTATATACTTTACTCGGGGTACAAATACAAATACAACTTTTTCTGGGGAGGTAACATAGGCTATGTGGCCGCATCCTCATTCTGGGTGTGGGGGATTGGCAGAGGGGCGTACATTTTCTATGTAAATGTGTACCGTGTAGCGCCACCTGGTGTTGGTGGCAGAGGATATTACAATTTTCTTTTTTACCTGGGCAACACTGAGTTTAAAGCACTCTTTGCACGGGTAAATTTTTTCTCCTTCTCATCCCCCTCCCCCAAAATGGAGGGGCCTCTCAAAGCCACCCCACTCACCCCCCAAAAGATGTATATGTAGTATACCTTACCCCTCCCTCTCCCCTCACCTCTCGCACCCCTTCCCCTTCCACTCCCCCCACTCCCTTCTCGCCCCTCCCTCTCCTGCCTCCTCCCTCCCCCTCCTCCCCTCACCTCTCCTCTCCCCAGCCTTCCTCCCTCCACCTCCCATGGAATAATACTCCTGCTAGTACAATAACTAACATAACAAAATCAACAGGCTGCCAGTCGAGTCCGGCTTGGTACCCCAATAATAGATCTGCACATGTTTAGCCTGGGTATGGTATGTAAAGCAATAAACAAAATCTTTATCGATAATTCAAATATCGTGATATTCCCGAGCAAATAACTCCCCTTTCAGTTAGGACTCCTTTATAGTCAATCACTCTTTGATATTGATAGTTTGCAGTTTGCACCATCAGACCAGGGTCGGTGCAAGGGTATTAGGTGACTGAGGAAAACTTTTGCATTTATAACAAGAAAGAGCAATCAGAGATTGCAGACCCTCACCAGGATATTCAGTTGTTTTTTTAAGGCTTTTGTGTTAAAACAAATATGGCGATTGAACCACGTGACCGATGACGTCATCTTTTTTTTCTCCACCAATTTATCCCTAGATTATGCTCAATAAATTTCAGCTTCATCGGATGAAGTTTTGTACTTGTCGAATTATGACGTCATAATGGAGGCACCTATGACATAATCATTAACAGATATTATTCGACATGGAAAGTTCTTTTCAATGAGCCATGTCTCAATTTTTTCTATTCAGCGCTTTCAGAGATAGAGAGGTTCAAATATTTTCGGTTTTTCCAAGAAGGCGGCCGAAGCATGCAACCTATGATGTCATAATCATCATTTGCAAATCCTACATGTGGAGTTGCACCTGTGGTGAAAATTTCCTGTCAATCGGACAAACGGTTGCAGAGAAAATCGTATTTATTCTGTGTAGACAAACAAACAGACAGACAGACAGACAAACAAACAAACAAACAAACAGACAAACAAGCAAACGGACACAAATGCAATACCCTGTCCTCTGGCGAGGGTAACTGGAATTGGCACGGAACTCGGCATTGATCATGCCTCCACCAGACTGAACAGTTTACGCTTTGTTTCCCACTGACAGGCCGGATGTGGATTCTGACCTAAACCAACATCTTAAAGCGCGGTGCTACGCGCGCTTACTTGCTACCAAGGAGGAAGCGGACAACGCGGTTAAACAAAAGAGTCTTTATTCACAAGAGATCACTGTAGCACTGGCGCGCTCCGGGCTGCGCGCCCGGTGTATATCCTGAGGCCACGCCTACCCCTCGGGCGTGGCCGCCGCTGTCCGTCGTGTACTCGGACACGGCCGCGAGGTGACGCTGTTGCCGGGCCGACCACGGCTCGGCGACCTTGCCCATCGCGAAAACCAGCGGCTTGTGGTCGACAAAGGCCGTGAACGCACGGCCCTTGAGCAGATGGCGGAAGTGCCTGACCGCCAGGTGGAGCCCGAGCAACTCGCGGTCGAAGGTACTGTACCGGCGTTCGGGCGGGCGAAGCTGCCGGCTGAAGAACGCCAGGGGTTGCCAGGCACCACGCACCCATTGCTCGTACACCGCGCCCACCGCGTAGTCCGAGGTGTCGGAGGTGAGGGCGATCGGTGCATCGGGCGCCGGGTGCGCGAGCATGGTGGCGTTGGCCAAGGCGAGCTTCGCGCCCGAGAACGCCGCGTCCATCTGCTCGGTCCAGGTAACGTCACCTTTGCCCAGCTTCCCTCGAAGGGCCTCATGTAAGGGGCACAGGAGCTGGGCGATGCGGGGCAGGAACCGATGGTAAAAGTTTACCATGCACAGGAACTCCTGGAGCCCCTTGATCGTGCGGGGGCGCGGAAACCCCTTCACCGCCTCCACCTTGGCCAGTAGGGGGACGGCCCCGTGCCTGGTGACGCGGTGCCCCAAAAAGTCGATGCCGGTGATGCTGAACCGGCACTTGGCGGGGTTCACGATGAGGCCATGCTGGCCCAGGCGTTCGAAGAGCGTGCGGAGGTGATGAAGGTGCTCTTCGCGGGACGCGCTGGCGACGAGGATGTCGTCCAGGTAGACGTACAAAAAATCCAAGCTGCGCAAGACGCTGTCCATTAGGCGCTGGAACGCCTGAGCCACATTTTTCAAACCGAAGGGCATCCGAAGAAATTCGAAAAGCCCGAATGGCGTGATGACAGCCGTCTTCGGGATGTCCTCCGGCCTGACAGGGACCTGATGGTAGCCGCGTACGAGGTCCACCTTTGAAAAGAAGGACATCCCCGCCAACCGGGCGGAGAAGTCCTGGATGTGGGGAACGGGGTAGCGGTCAGGGGTGGTGGCATCGTTGAGGCGCCGGTAGTCCCCGCACGGTCGCCATCCCCTGCCGGGCTTGGGCACGATGTGGAGCGGGGACGCCCATGCGCTCTCGGAGCGCCGCACGATGCCGAGCCGCTACAGCGTAGTGAACTCCGCTTTAGCTACGGCGAGCTTCGTCGGCTCGAGACGGCGTGCCCGGGTGTAGACCGGTGGCCCGGAGGTGGGGATGTGGTGTTCCACCCCGTGTTTGATGGCCCCTGCCGAGAAAGTGGGCCGCGTGAGGGCCGGGAAACACGCGAGGAGGCGGGCGAATTCGTCCACTGCCGGAAGCGTACAGATGAACCTGGCCGGAACTGAACCGCTCAGCAAGCCGCTCAGCGAGCCGCTCGATGAGCCGCTCTGTGAGCTGCTCAACAAGGCGGGCAGCGCGCACGCGAGCGAGCTGAACGTCTCAGCCTGGACAAGCCTTCTGCGCTTTACATCCACCAGTAATCCATTAGCACATAAGAAGTCCGCGCCGAGCAGTGCCATAGGCACGTCAGCCGTAACGAATGACCAACGGAAAACCTGCCCTCCGAACTGCAGAGAGAGACAGCGTTTTCCGTACGTGCGTATAGACGTACCATTGGCAGCAAGCAGCGCGGGACCTCGGCCCGCGGTTTGCTTGTCGGACGTACCGGCAGGAACGACACTCACCTGCGCCCCCATGTCGCACAGCTAACGGCGCCCGCACAAGGTGTCCATTATGTACAGGAGGCTGTTTGATCGGCCGGCGCTCAGTGCCTCTACCGAGGGCCGGCCCGGGCGTTTCCTGACCTGCCGAATGAGCACGGTGGACGACATTGCCGAGCCTCATGGCCGAACCTAGCATGGAAAAAACACCAGGTTTGCGGCGAAGCCGGAGGCCGCGGTTTCCACGGTGGTCATGGGCGGGGCGTGGCGGCCGCCACGAGGCGCCCCTCGGAGCAGGGGTGGGCACCCGCAGGAGATTCGGGCTCGGGAGCCGCTACGGCCGCACCGAAACTCGCCTGCGTGTCCAAAGCCGCGTAGAACTTGTCGGCCTCGGCCGCGAACGCACGGGGTTCCATCGTCGCGGAACCGGCCAACGCGAGGCGGACTCGTGCCGGCAGCTGGCGTCGAAATAACGCCCGGAATAGAGCGTTCGGGGTTTCGTCGCCCATGAGCGACAGCAAATGGTCCATTCGGACCGACGGTCGCATGTCACCGAGCTCGGGGAGGTCCAAGAGGCGATCGGCCCGTGCGTCCACTGTGAGGCCGAACGTGGCGAGGAGGAGGTGCTTCATCGCCTCGTACTTGGCGTGGGCCGGTGGGTTCCTCAGGACCAACACGACGCGTACGGCCGCGCCGGCCCCGAGGGAGGCGACCACGTGGCAGTAGCGTGTCTCGTCCGCCGTGATGCGTTGAAGCCTGAACTGGGCTTCGGCCTGCAGGAACCAGATCTCCGCCTGAGCTTCCCAGAACTCGGGGAGCTTCATTGCTACCGCGTTGGTTGCCATGTCGGGTGGTCAGCGACGGATGACCAGAACGTTGGAGGTCACCAATTAAAGCGCAGTGCTATGTGCGCTTACTTGCTACCAATGAGGAAGCGGCCAACGCGGTTAAACAAAAGAGTCCTTATTCACAAGAGGTCACTGTAGCACTGGCGCGCTCCGGGCTGCGCGCCCGGTGTATATCCTGAGGCCACGCCTACCCCTCAGGCGTGGCCGCCGCCCACTTGGTGCGCGGAATGATGTCACCACGCCAGTGGGCTTTCGTGTCCGCCACAATCTAATCTAATTGGTTCTTGTCACAAAATCAACTCATCCACCAAGTTTTGTCAAATGTCATCCAAAACGTTTTGAAATATCATGCTATATGTCGTACTTGGCCTTATCATTCAATCGTGAAGAATAACTTATACATTTAAAAAAAATTCTTCTGTCTGGTTCCATATTCAAATCTTTACCAAAATCGAATGCACTGCCTTCAAAAAGTATTAATACACCTTGACTTTTTCACATTTTGTTGTGTTACACCCTGAATTTAAAATGGACTCAATTGAGATTATTTTTCACTGATCAACACCACAAAATTGTCAGTGGAATTTTATTTGGAGAATTATTTGCTAAAAATAATTAAAAATGAAATGCATAAGTATCTCATTTAAATGAATATTCAACACCCTGAGTCAATACTTTGCAGAAGCAACTTTGGCAGTGATTGCAGATTCAAATATTCTTGGGTATGTCTGTATTAGCTTTACATATCTGCATTTGGGGCGTGTTTCCCATTCTTCCTTGCAGATATGCTCAAACTCTGTCAAGTTGGATGGAGAGCGTCGATGAACAGAAATGTTCAAATCTTTCCACAGGTTCTCAATGGGATTCAAATCTTACCTTTGGCTGGGACACCAAAACACTTTCACGTTCTTCTTCTGAAGCCATTTCAGTGTTGCTTTGACTGTATACTTGGGGTCATTCGCCTGATGGAATGTAAATCTTTGCCGCAGTCTTAGGTCTTTTGCACTCTGAAGCAGGTTCTCCTCAAGGATTTGCCTGTATTTGGCTCCATTTGTTGTTCCCACTATCCTTACAAGTCTCCCAGTCCCTGCCGCTGAAAAGCATCTCCATTGCATGATGCTGTCACCACCATGCTTCATGGTAGGGATGGTGTTTGATGGGTGATGAGCTTTGCTAGGTTTCCACCAGACGTAGAGCTTTGAATTTAGGCCAACAAGTTCAATTTTCGTCTCATCAGACCACTGAATCTTTTGCCTCATGTTCCCAGAATCTTTCACATTCCTTTTTGCAAACTTCAGGCCTGATGTCATTTGCCTTTTTCTCAGGAGTGGCTTCCGTCTGGCCATTCTCCCATAAAGCCTAGATTTGTGAAGAGCTGCAGAGATTGTTGTCCTTCCGGCAGGTTCTCCCATCTCAGCCAAGGTACTCTGTAGTTCTTTCATAGTGGTCAATAGGTTCTTGGTCACCTACCTGACCAAGGACCTTCTTGCCTGTTTTCTCAATTTGGTTGCATGGCCAGCTCTAGGAAGAGTCTGGGTAGTTCCATATTCTTTCCATTTCCTAATGATGCAGTTCGTTGTGCTCTTGGGAACATTCAACACTCTTTACCGAATGTTGTGTTTTCTCCTCTGTCTGTTTGTTTGTCTGTCTGTTTGTGAACAGGATATCTCAAAACGTTGTGGACGGATTCGTACGAAATGTGGTGGAGAGTTTAGGTATGTGACACGGACGAAATGATCAGATTGTGGTGAAGATCCGAAACTATATCTGGACACTATAATTTTTAAGTGATTCTTCCCCATTGGGAAGAAGGGCAAAAAAAAAGTATAGTACAATGTCTCAAAAAGTTATAGATGAATTCAGACGAAAATTAGCTTATAGCTTGGGTGTGTGGCACTGTGGCAAGGACGCTTTTTTTTTTTAATTTAGTGAAGAATCAAATACGGATCCGGATGTGAGAATTTTTTACGGCATACCCCATAGGGCAAAGCAGTCTCGAGCAGTTTGTCCGTCCATATGTATGTATGTATGTCCCCTCAAATGTATACCAATCAGAACTGAGAATCTGGTCACATGACAGGGTGATGTGATTACGTCTGATGTCATTACAGCGTACAACGGCTGACTCCACACTCTGACTCCACACTGCATTTTGATTCCAATGTAACTCAGGCCGAACATATCGTCGAACCTGTCATATATCACAACCGCCATGCTCTACAATTACATTTTTCATTCAGTGTGAAACACAAGCAAACCGATTGTTAAAATTATCATCAAATATCGAAAGCATCGGCGTTAGGGATCTTCCAACGACACAGTGCGTATCGACCTTTGTCTTCATGCCTCACCTTCAGGCCGCTTCGGACAAATTAGCCCAGGTTTCTTAATTAAGTAGTGTTTTTTTCGTAATAATGGTAATAGTGTTAATACTAATAATATTGAAAATATAATCGCAACAGTGCAATCCCTTTGTCATTATTGCAAAGTTTCTAGATTGAAGCGGTGTATGGTTCATGAATCAACAAGAAAAAGAGCAATCAGAGATTGCAAACTCGCCAGGATGTATTTTCAGTGGTTTTTAAGGCTTTTGTGTTTAAACAATTATGGCGGCCGAACCACGTGACCGATGACATCATTATTATTATTTTTTAAACTAATTTATTCCTAGATTATGCTCAAGAAATTTCATCTTGATAGGATGATGTTTTGTTTGATCGGCTTTTTTCTATTCAGCGTTTTCGGAGAAATAGAGGTGCAACGTTTTTTCGTTTTTCCAAGATGGAGGCCGAACCACGTGACCAATGACGTCATCATTCTTTTTTTTTCTCCACCAGTTTATGCCGACATGGCGCTCAAGAAATGTCATCTTGCTTGGATGAAGTTTTGTACTTGTCGAATTATGACGTCATAAAGGAGGCACCTACGACAGTACGACATCATCATTCACATCTTTTATTAGCGCTGAGGAAGCACCTCTAGCGAATGACTTCCAGCCAGTGTAACGCGAATTCCTGTCACAGGAATTCTGAGATCATATAAGTGTGACGTGGCAGTTCCTGATTGGTTCGTGTTGGGGAACCCCTTCTCGCTGCCGACGTGACGTAAATTCGCGCACGCGCACTGGTGAAGCGCGAGATTCGGCCCAAGGTTCTTATTATTATTATTATTATTTTTGTATACAAGATCGAGGCTCGAACCATGATCGAGGCTCGAAATTCCATGCCCGAACCTCAGCGCAATCCAAGAGGATTCACTTGTTCCCCATGGAGAGTTCTTTACCATGAGCCATGTCTTAATTTTTTCTATTCAGCGCTTTCGGAGATATAGAGGTGCAAAGTTTTTTGGTTTTTCCAAGATGGCGGCCGAACCACGTGACCAATGACGTCATCATTCTTTTTTTTTCTCCACCAGTTTATGCCGACATGATGCTCAAGAAATTTCATCTTGCTTGGATGAAGATTTGTACTTGTCGAATGATGATATCATAATGGAGGCACATTGTCATAATTCAACAACAAAGGCGTAATTTTAAATGCCCGAAGAGTGAAGATAGTCAAATATGACTTTCTTCACAAATGATGTGTTCCATTAGCAAGCACCTTGCTTGGTGTGTTCCATTAGCGAGCAGCTTGCCCTATGTATTCCCTTAGCGAGCAGCTTGCTCTGTTTGTCCGGTTAGCGAGCAGCTTTCTCTGTGTGTTCCATTAGCGAGCACCTTGCTTGGTGTGTTCCCTTTCCGAGCAGCTTGCTCTGTGTGTTCCGTTAGCGAGCAGATTGCTCTGTGTGTTCTGTTAACGAGCAGCTTGCTTGGTGTGTTCCGTTAGCGAGCCGCTTGCTCTGTGTGTTCTGTCAGCAAGCAGCTTGGTTGGTGTATTCCGTTAGCGAGCCCCTTGCTCTGTGTGTACCGTTAGCAAGCAGCTTGTTTGGTGTATTCCGTTGGCGAGCCGCTTGCTCTGTGTGTACCGTTAGCAAGCAACTTGTTTGGTGTATTCCGTTAGCAAGCCCCTTGCTCTGTGTGTACCATTAGCGAGCAGCTTGCTTGGTTTGTTCCGTTGGCGAGCCGCTTGCTCTGTGTGTTCCGTTAGTGAGCAGCTTGCATGGCGTGTTCTGTTAGCGAGCGGCTTGCTCTGTGTGTTCCGTTAGCGAACAACTTGCTTGGTGTGTTCCGTTAGCAAGCAGCTTGCTTGGTGTGTTCCATTAGGACATGCATTCTCAGACTTGCATGGTCCAATTTTCTTCAAACTTGGCACAAAGACAATACATGAGTATACATATGCAGATTTTGCTTTGTAATTCGACCAAAGATAGCTGAATGACGGCCTTTAACTCTGCACAACAAAAATTACGAAAACCACGGCGGGGGCTTTGATATTTTATGTCTTTTTCTTCTTGTTTATATTTATATCATGATTTTATCGTGATAATCATGATAATGAGGTACATTATCGTGATATAGGTTTTTCCATTATCGCCCAGGCCTAGTAAATAGATTACAGTAGATCTTCGCTCGGTTCTGGAAATAAAATTTACCTCACGGATTTCGCCTGGTGTTGTCCTTATGGTTATGGCGGTGGGCTTGGGATCCTAAGGTCCCGAGTTCGAATCCAATTGAAGTAACGCCAGGTTGGGTTGACTCAGCCTGTCATCCTTCTGAGGTCGGAAAAATGAGTGCCAGATAACTGGTTATAGAGAGGCATTGTTGCATCAGCGGCGGACGTGCCCACAGAAAAATGATGCAACCAGCAGCTGGGTGGCTGCACACTAACCGCCACCACCTCACAAAGTCTGGATTCCTCCAAATTTCTTTGTTTAATGTTATAAGCAGCATTAACGACTGTTTAAAAAGCCAATCATATGTGCTTGTGGTTTATAATATTTTACCAGCCCAGCTTCGCCACTATTAGACTTCCGGTCTTGTTATTATCTTGCCAAAACGAAGTTTTTGCAAGATGTATTAGTCAGCTTGTATGTTTGTTTGTTTGTTTTTTTGTTTGTGGTTAATCATTTTTTTTCACGTTTAGATCACTCTGTAGACCACAGTTATTATTGGAAACTCCTGTAACTTCGCATATCAGAGTCCTATAGAGATACCCTTCAGCACACAAAATTTTGAAGGTCAAGGTCAAAGGTCAAGGTCACTTTGTGGTCAATCATGGAGGTCGACGAAACACTAATTTTTTGAGTAACTTTGATCGGATCGTCTCCAAACTTCATGGGAATCTAGTATATGGTCCGGCGCTCAGCTGATTAGTTTTTGGTGGCGATCGGCCTTGACCTTCATGGTTAGCGCTGGAGGTCGAAAATTATTGACCCCAAGGTCAAATTTTGAAATCGTAGGTACCATATCGAGTAATACCTCATATGAATGCCCTTGATGAGTGCTTCCCAGATCTGTAAACTGTTTGACGCTATGACGTCATTTGATGACGTCATGACGAAAAAACGGAATTTTCATGAAAAAATTATTTCCTCAGTTCTCATCAAAATCTTTCAATATTTCATGTGCGTTGGTCATGAAGACATACTATTCACCATACGAAATTATTAAGGTCAAGGTCACTTTGCGGTCAATCATGGAGGTCAACGAAACCCTTATTTTTTGAGTAACTTTGATCTTATGATCTCCAAACTTGGTGGGTATATAGGGTGTGGTATGGCGCTCAGCTGATTAGTTTTTGGTGTCGATCGGCCTTGACCTTCAAGGTCATTTTGAAGGTCATTCAATTTTGACCAAAAGGTAAAAGCTTCTAGTGGATAGCAGTTCTGTTCACCTCAGTGTGACCTGAAGCAAGTCACTCATGTTCACATTTTGGCAAGATACGGTTCACCCTGTGGGTGACATATGTTCATTTTTTAAGTTATTCTTCAGGATTGATGATAGGGCCAAAAACTATACACAGTATGGCAAGATATTTCAAAAAGTTATGGACAGATTATGACAAATCTTGGTGAATGAGTAGTTAGGCGACAATAATAAATTATTAAATTTTGGTTCAGGTCTAATCCACATTCGGCTTATCATTGGGATACAAAACGTAAATGTTGAGCGTGGCGGGGTATGCGCTCTACCGACTGCCGTTTCAGTACAAATTGTTTTATACCTTTCCCCAGATCTATGCCTCCTCACAATTTCTGCTCTGACATGCAGTGTCACCTGTGGGACCTTGTAGAGAAGAAAGGTGTATTTCTTTATAAATCATGTAATCGATTTGTTTGGCCACATGTGGACTTCAATCAAGTTGTCAGAGCAAAGAGGATGAATACTGATTGACTCAAGACATTTCTGCTTTTCATTTTTAATGATTTTGTATATTTCTAAAAAAAAAAATTCCACTTTGACCTTTTTGGGGCTTTGACATTTGACACTTTGACATTTGACAATAATTTGTAGATCAGTGACAAACAATCTCAACAATTTTAAATTCAGGCTTTAACACAACAAAATGTGAAAAAGTCCAAGGATTTCAATACTTTCTGAAGGCACTATAGATATTTGTCCTTGTCACACACCCAACTTGTCCACAAAGTTATATCCTGCTCTCTGTCGGTTTTTGCCCTATCTCCCAATGTTGAAGAATCACTGAAAGAAATTCTCTGATCTGGATTCGGATTCAAATCTTCATCAAAGTTGATTCAATTCTTCCTTGTCACACCCCCAACCTGTCCACCAGGTTTCATCCGAATCCGTCTCACAACCTTTTGAGATACCGTGCTATATATCATTTTTTGCTCTTTCTATCTCTCAATGGCGAAGAATCACTGAAAAATATCGGATCCAGACCCGGATCTTCATCAAAATCTAATCATTTTGTCCTTGTCACATACCCAAACCCCTCCCTCAAATTTTCTTCCAAATCTGGCCTCAACTTTTTGTGATATCTTTTTCACAGCCAGACAGACAGACAAACAGAAAGTAGTGTGAACATAACCTCCATCCATACACCTTCGGTGGTAGAGGTAATTACAGATTTATTTTACATGAAAAAGGCGAATCTGATACCAATTGTATATTCTCATTGTTCTCCACTTTTAACAATATATGTATTCAAAAAATGCACATTATAATGTGTGAAATGGATTACGTGATGTCTTACTTTGTGTTCATTCAACAAACTTTATCTTTAGAATTTCACTTTATCTTTAGAATTTCACTTTATCCTTTGAATTTCACTTCATCCTTTGAATTTCACTTTATCTTTAGAATTTCACTTCATCTTTAGAATTTCACTTTATCTTTAGAATTTCACTTTATCTTTAGAATTTCACTTTGTCTTTAGAATTTCACTTTATCTTTAGAATTTCACTTTATCTTTAGAATTTCACTTTATCTTTCGAATTTCACTTTATCCTTTGAATTTCACTTTATCTTTAGAATTTCACTTTATCTTTAGAATTTCACTTTATCTTTAGAATTTCACTTTATCTTTAGAATTTAACTTTATCTTTAGAATTTCACTTGATCTTTAAAATTTCACTTCATCTTTAGAATTTCACTTGATCTTTCGAATTTCACTTTATCCTTTGAATTTCACTTTATCCTTTGAATTTCACTTTATCTTTAGAATTTCACTTTATCTTTAGAATTTCACTTTATCTTTAGAATTTCACTTTGTCTTTAGAATTTCACTTTATCTTTAGAATTTCACTTTATCTTTAGAATTTCACTTTATCTTTAGAATTTCACTTTATCTTTAGAATTTCACTTCATATTTAGAATTTCACTTTATATTTAGAATTTCACCTCATCTTTAGAATTTCACTTTATCTTTAGAATTTCACTTTATCTTTCGAATTTCACTTAATCCTTTGAATTTCACTTTATCTTTAGAATTTCACTCTATATTTAGAATTTCACCTTATATTTAGAATTTTCACCTCATCTTTAGAATTTCACTTTATCTGTAGAATTTCACTTTATCTTTAGAATTTCACTTTATCTTTCGAATTTCACTTTATCCTTTGAATTTCACTTCATCTTTAGAATTTCACCTTATCTTTAGAATTTCACTTTATCTTTAGAATTTCACTTGATCTTTAGAATTTCACTTCATCTTTAGAATTTCACTTGATCTTTAGAATTTCACTTTATCTTTCCAATTTCACTTTATCCTTTGAATTTCACTTTATCTTTCGAATTTCACTTTATCCTTTGAATTTCACTTTATCTTTAGAATTTCACTTCATCTTTAGAATTTCACCTTATCTTTAGAATTTCACTTTATCTTTAGAATTTCACTTGATCTTTAGAATTTCACTTCATCTTTAGAATTTCACTTGATCTTTAGAATTTCACTTTATCTTTCCAATTTCACTTTATCCTTTGAATTTCACTTTATCTTTCGAATTTCACTTTATCCTTTGAATTTCACTTTATCTTTAGAATTTCACTTTATCTTTCGAATTTCACTTTATCCTTTGAATTTCACTTTATCTTTAGAATTTCACTTGATCTTTAGAATTTCAATTGATCTTTAGAATTTCACTTTATCTTTCGAATTTCACTTTATCCTTTGAATTTCACTTTATCCTTTGAATTTCACTTTATCTTTAGAATTTCACTTTATCCTTTGAATTTCACTTTATCTTTCGAATTTCACTTTATCCTTTGAATTTCACTTTATCCTTTGAATTTCACTTCATCTTTAGAATTTCACTTGATCTTTAGAATTTCACTTTATCTTTCGAATTTCACTTTATCCTTTGAATTTCACTTTATCTTTAGAATTTCACTTTATCCTTTGAATTTCACTTTATCTTTAGAATTTCACTTGATCTTTAGAATTTCACTTGATCTTTAGAATTTCACTTTATCTTTCGAATTTCACTTTATCCTTTGAATTTCACTTTATCCTTTGAATATCACTTTATCTTTAGAATTTCACTTTATCCTTTGAATTTCACTTTATCTTTAGAATTTCACTTCATCTTTAGAATTTCACTTTATCTTTAGAATTTCACTTTATCTTTAGAATTTCACTTTGTCTTTAGAATTTCACTTTATCTTTAGAATTTCACTTTATCTTTAGAATTTCACTTTATCTTTCGAATTTCACTTTATCCTTTGAATTTCACTTTATCTTTAGAATTTCACTTTATCTTTAGAATTTCACTTTATCTTTAGAATTTCACTTTATCTTTAGAATTTCACTTTATCTTTAGAGTTTCACTTTATCTTTAGAATTTCACTTTATCTTTAGAATTTCACTTGATCTTTAGAATTTCACTTTATCTTTAGAATTTCACTTTATCTTTAGAATTTCACTTGATCTTTAGAATTTCACTTCATCTTTAGAATTTCACTTGATCTTTAGAATTTCACTTTATCTTTAGAATTTCACTTCATCTTTAGAATTTCACTTCATCTTTAGAATTTCACTTGATCTTTAGAATTTCACTTTATCTTTAGAATTTCACTTTATCCTTTGAATTTCACTTTATCCTTTGAATTTCACTTTATCTTTAGAATTTCACTTTATCCTTTGAATTTCACTTGATCTTTAGAATTTCACTTTATCTTTCGAATTTCACTTGATCTTTGGAATTTCACTTTATCTTTAGAATTTCACTTTATCCTTTGAATTTCACTTTATCCTTTGAATTTCACTTGATCTTTAGAATTTCACTTTATCCTTTGAATTTCACTTTATCTTTAGAATTTCACTTTATCTTTAGAATTTCACTTGATCTTTAGAATTTAACTTTATCCTTTGAATTTCACTTGATCTTTAGAATTTCACTTTATCTTTAGAATTTCACTTTATCTTTAGAATTTCACTTTATCTTTAGAATTTCACTTTATCTTTAGAATTTCACTTTATCTTTAGAATTTCACTTGATCTTTAGAATTTCACTTTATCTTTAGAATTTCACTTTATCTTTAGAATTTCACTTGATCTTTAGAATTTCACTTCATCTTTAGAATTTCACTTGATCTTTAGAATTTCACTTTATCTTTAGAATTTCACTTCATCTTTAGAATTTCACTTCATCTTTAGAATTTCACTTGATCTTTAGAATTTCACTTTATCTTTAGAATTTCACTTTATCCTTTGAATTTCACTTTATCCTTTGAATTTCACTTTATCTTTAGAATTTCACTTTATCCTTTGAATTTCACTTGATCTTTAGAATTTCACTTTATCTTTCGAATTTCACTTGATCTTTGGAATTTCACTTTATCTTTAGAATTTCACTTTATCCTTTGAATTTCACTTTATCCTTTGAATTTCACTTGATCTTTAGAATTTCACTTTATCCTTTGAATTTCACTTTATCTTTAGAATTTCACTTTATCTTTAGAATTTCACTTGATCTTTAGAATTTCACTTTATCTTTAGAATTTCACTTTATCTTTAGAATTTCACTTTATCTTTAGAATTTCACTTGATCTTTAGAATTTCACTTTATCTTTAGAATTTCACTTTATCTTTAGAATTTCACTTGATCTTTAGAATTTCACTTCATCTTTAGAATTTCACTTGATCTTTAGAATTTCACTTTATCTTTAGAATTTCACTTCATCTTTAGAATTTCACTTCATCTTTAGAATTTCACTTGATCTTTAGAATTTCACTTTATCTTTAGAATTTCACTTTATCTTTAGAATTTCACTTTATCTTTAGAATTTCACTTTGTCTTTAGAATTTCACTTTATCTTTAGAATTTCACTTTATCTTTAGAATTTCACTTTATCTTTCGAATTTCACTTTATCCTTTGAATTTCACTTTATCTTTAGAATTTCACTTTATCTTTAGAATTTCACTTTATCTTTAGAATTTCACTTTATCTTAAGAATTTCACTTTATCTTTAGAATTTCACTTGATCTTTAGAATTTCACTTCATCTTTAGAATTTCACTTGATCTTTCGAATTTCACTTTATCCTTTGAATTTCACTTTATCCTTTGAATTTCACTTTATCTTTAGAATTTCACTTTATCTTTAGAATTTCACTTTATCTTTAGAATTTCACTTTATCTTTAGAATTTCACTTGATCTTTAGAATTTCACTTTATCTTTAGAATTTCACTTCATATTTAGAATTTCACTTTATATTTAGAATTTCACCTCATCTTTAGAATTTCACTTTATCTTTAGAATTTCACTTTATCTTTCGAATTTCACTTAATCCTTTGAATTTCACTTTATCTTTAGAATTTCACTCTATATTTAGAATTTCACTTTATATTTAGAATTTTCACCTCATCTTTAGAATTTCACTTTATCTTTAGAATTTTACTTGATCTTTAGAATTTCACTTTATCTTTCGAATTTCACTTTATCCTTTGAATTTCACTTTATCCTTTGAATTTCACTTTATCTTTAGAATTTCACTTTATCCTTTGAATTTCACTTTATCTTTAGAATTTCACTTTATCTTTCGAATTTCACTTGATCTTTAGAATTTCACTTTATCTTTAGAATTTCACTTTATCCTTTGAATTTCACTTTATCCTTTGAATTTCACTTGATCTTTAGAATTTCACTTGATCTTTAGAATTTCACTTGATCTTTAGAATTTCACTTTATCTTTAGAATTTCACTTTATCCTTTGAATTTCACTTTATCCTTTGAATTTCACTTTATCTTTAGAATTTCACTTCATCCTTTGAATTTCACTTTATCTTTAGAATTTCACTTTATCTTTAGAATTTCACTTGATCTTTAGAATTTCACTTTATCTTTCAAATTTCACTTGATCTTTAGAATTTCACTTTATCTTTCGAATTTCACTTTATCCTTTGAATTTCACTTTATCTTTAGAATTTCACTTTATCCTTTGAATTTCACTTTATCCTTTGAATTTCACTTCATCCTTTGAATTTCACTTTATCTTTAGAATTTCACTTGATCTTTAGAATTTCACTTTATCTTTCGAATTTCACTTTATCCTTTGAATTTCACTTTATCTTTAGAATTTCACTTTATCCTTTGAATTTCACTTTATCTTTAGAATTTCACTTGATCTTTAGAATTTCACTTTATCTTTCGAATTTCACTTCATCCTTTGAATTTCACTTTATCCTTTGAATTTCACTTTATCTTTCGAATTTCACTTTATCCTTTGAATTTCACTTTATCTTTAGAATTTCACTTTATCCTTTGAATTTCACTTTATCTTTAGAATTTCACTTGATCTTTAGAATTTCACTTGATCTTTAGAATTTCACTTTATCTTTCGAATTTCACTTTATCCTTTGAATTTCACTTTATCCTTTGAATTTCACTTTATCTTTAGAATTTCACTTTATCCTTTGAATTTCAATTTATCTTTCGAATTTCACTTTATCCTTTGAATTTCACTTCATCCTTTGAATTTCACTTTATCTTTAGAATTTCACTTCATCTTTAGAATTTCACTTTATCTTTAGAATTTCACTTTATCTTTAGAATTTCACTTTGTCTTTAGAATTTCACTTTATCTTTAGAATTTCACTTTATCTTTAGAATTTCACTTTATCTTTCGAATTTCACTTTATCCTTTGAATTTCACTTTATCTTTAGAATTTCACTTTATCTTTAGAATTTCACTTTATCTTTAGAATTTCACTTTATCTTTAGAATTTAACTTTATCTTTAGAATTTCACTTGATCTTTAAAATTTCACTTCATCTTTAGAATTTCACTTGATCTTTCGAATTTCACTTTATCCTTTGAATTTCACTTTATCCTTTGAATTTCACTTTATCTTTAGAATTTCACTTTATCTTTAGAATTTCACTTTATCTTTAGAATTTCACTTTGTCTTTAGAATTTCACTTTATCTTTAGAATTTCACTTTATCTTTAGAATTTCACTTTATCTTTAGAATTTCACTTTATCTTTAGAATTTCACTTCATATTTAGAATTTCACTTTATATTTAGAATTTCACCTCATCTTTAGAATTTCACTTTATCTTTAGAATTTCACTTTATCTTTCGAATTTCACTTAATCCTTTGAATTTCACTTTATCTTTAGAATTTCACTCTATATTTAGAATTTCACCTTATATTTAGAATTTTCACCTCATCTTTAGAATTTCACTTTATCTGTAGAATTTCACTTTATCTTTAGAATTTCACTTTATCTTTCGAATTTCACTTTATCCTTTGAATTTCACTTCATCTTTAGAATTTCACCTTATCTTTAGAATTTCACTTTATCTTTAGAATTTCACTTGATCTTTAGAATTTCACTTCATCTTTAGAATTTCACTTGATCTTTAGAATTTCACTTTATCTTTCCAATTTCACTTTATCCTTTGAATTTCACTTTATCTTTCGAATTTCACTTTATCCTTTGAATTTCACTTTATCTTTAGAATTTCACTTCATCTTTAGAATTTCACCTTATCTTTAGAATTTCACTTTATCTTTAGAATTTCACTTGATCTTTAGAATTTCACTTCATCTTTAGAATTTCACTTGATCTTTAGAATTTCACTTTATCTTTCCAATTTCACTTTATCCTTTGAATTTCACTTTATCTTTCGAATTTCACTTTATCCTTTGAATTTCACTTTATCTTTAGAATTTCACTTTATCTTTCGAATTTCACTTTATCCTTTGAATTTCACTTTATCTTTAGAATTTCACTTGATCTTTAGAATTTCAATTGATCTTTAGAATTTCACTTTATCTTTCGAATTTCACTTTATCCTTTGAATTTCACTTTATCCTTTGAATTTCACTTTATCTTTAGAATTTCACTTTATCCTTTGAATTTCACTTTATCTTTCGAATTTCACTTTATCCTTTGAATTTCACTTTATCCTTTGAATTTCACTTCATCTTTAGAATTTCACTTGATCTTTAGAATTTCACTTTATCTTTCGAATTTCACTTTATCCTTTGAATTTCACTTTATCTTTAGAATTTCACTTTATCCTTTGAATTTCACTTTATCTTTAGAATTTCACTTGATCTTTAGAATTTCACTTGATCTTTAGAATTTCACTTTATCTTTCGAATTTCACTTTATCCTTTGAATTTCACTTTATCCTTTGAATTTCACTTTATCTTTAGAATTTCACTTTATCCTTTGAATTTCACTTTATCTTTAGAATTTCACTTCATCTTTAGAATTTCACTTTATCTTTAGAATTTCACTTTATCTTTAGAATTTCACTTTGTCTTTAGAATTTCACTTTATCTTTAGAATTTCACTTTATCTTTAGAATTTCACTTTATCTTTCGAATTTCACTTTATCCTTTGAATTTCACTTTATCTTTAGAATTTCACTTTATCTTTAGAATTTCACTTTATCTTTAGAATTTCACTTTATCTTTAGAATTTCACTTGATCTTTAGAATTTCACTTCATCTTTAGAATTTCACTTGATCTTTCGAATTTCACTTTATCCTTTGAATTTCACTTTATCCTTTGAATTTCACTTTATCTTTAGAATTTCACTTTATCTTTAGAATTTCACTTTATCTTTAGAATTTCACTTTATCTTTAGAATTTCACTTGATCTTTAGAATTTCACTTTATCTTTAGAATTTCACTTCATATTTAGAATTTCACTTTATATTTAGAATTTCACCTCATCTTTAGAATTTCACTTTATCTTTAGAATTTCACTTTATCTTTCGAATTTCACTTAATCCTTTGAATTTCACTTTATCTTTAGAATTTCACTCTATATTTAGAATTTCACTTTATATTTAGAATTTTCACCTCATCTTTAGAATTTCACTTTATCTTTAGAATTTCACTTTATCTTTAGAATTTCACTTTATCTTTCGAATTTCACTTTATCCTGTGAATTTCACTTTATCCTTTGAATTTCACTTTATCTTTAGAATTTTACTTTATCCTTTGAATTTCACTTTATCTTTAGAATTTCACTTCATCTTTAGAATTTCACCTTATCTTTGGAATTTCACTTTATCTTTAGAATTTCACTTGATCTTTAGAATTTCACTTCATCTTTAGAATTTCACTTGATCTTTAGAATTTCACTTCATCTTTAGAATTTCACTTGATCTTTAGAATTTCACTTTATCTTTAGAATTTCACTTTATCTTTAGAATTTCACTTTATCTTTAGAATTTCACTTGATCTTTAGAATTTCACTTTATCTTTAGAATTTCACTTTATCTTTAGAATTTCACTTCATATTTAGAATTTCACTTTATATTTAGAATTTCACCTCATCTTTAGAATTTCACTTTATCTTTAGAATTTCACTTTATCTTTCGAATTTCACTTAATCCTTTGAATTTCACTTGATCTTTAGAATTTCACTCTATATTTAGAATTTCACTTTATATTTAGAATTTTAACCTCATCTTTAGAATTTCACTTTATCTTTAGAATTTCACTTTATCTTTAGAATTTCACTTTATCTTTCGAATTTCACTTTATCCTTTGAATTTCACTTTATCCTTTGAATTTCACTTTATCTTTAGAATTTTACTTTATCCTTTGAATTTCACTTTATCTTTAGAATTTCACTTCATCTTTAGAATTTCACCTTATCTTTGGAATTTCACTTTATCTTTAGAATTTCACTTGATCTTTAGAATTTCACTTCATCTTTAGAATTTCACTTTATCTTTAGAATTTCACTTGATCTTTAGAATTTCACCTCATCTTTAGAATTTCACTTGATCTTTAGAATTTCACTTTATCTTTCGAATTTCACTTTATCCTTTGAATTTCACTTTATCTTTCGAATTTCACTTTATCCTTTGAATTTCACTTTATCTTTCGAATTTCACTTTATCCTTTGAATTTCACTTTATCTTTAGAATTTCACTTTATCTTTCGAATTTCACTTGATCTTTCGAATTTCACTTTATCTTTAGAATTTCACTTTATCCTTTGAATTTCACTTTATCCTTTGAATTTCACTTGATCTTTAGAATTTCACTTGATCTTTAGAATTTCACTTGATCTTTAGAATTTCACTTTATCTTTAGAATTTCACTTTATCCTTTGAATTTCACTTTATTCTTTGAATTTCACTTTATCTTTAGAATTTCACTTTATCCTTTGAATTTCACTTTATGTTTAGAATTTCACTTTATCTTTAGAATTTCACTTGATCTTTAGAATTTCACTTCATCTTTCGAATTTCACTTGATCTTTAGAATTTCACTTTATCTTTAGAATTTCACTTTATCCTTTGAATTTCACTTTATCCTTTGAATTTCAATTTATCTTTAGAATTTCACTTGATCTTTAGAATTTCACTTTATCTTTAGAATTTCACTTTATCTTTAGAATTTCACTTGATCTTTAGAATTTCACTTGATCTTTAGAATTTCACTTTATCCTTTGAATTTCGCTTTATCTTTAGAATTTCACTTTATCCTTTGAATTTCACTGCATCTTTCGAATTTCGCTTTATCCTTTGAATTTCACTTTATCCTTTGAATTTCACTTTATCTTTAGAATTTCACTTTATCCTTTGAATTTCACTTTATCTTTCAAATTTCACTTTATCCTTTGAATTTCACTTTATCCTTTGAATTTCACTTTATCTTTAGAATTTCACTTGATCTTTAGAATTTCACTTCATCTTTAGAATTTCACTTGATCTTTAGAATTTCACTTTATCTTTCGAATTTCACTTTATCCTTTGAATTTCACTTTATCCTTTGAATTTCACTTTATCTTTAGAATTTCACTTTATCCTTTGAATTTCACTTTATCTTTAGAATTTCACTTTATCTTTAGAATTTCACTTGATCTTTAGAATTTCACTTTATCTTTAGAATTTCACTTTATCCTTTGAATATCACTTTATCCTTTGAATTTCACTTGATCTTTAGAATTTCACTTGATCTTTAGAATTTCACTTGATCTTTAGAATTTCACTTTATCTTTAGAATTTCACTTTATCCTTTGAATTTCACTTTATCCTTTGAATTTCACTTTATCTTTAGAATTTCACTTTATCCTTTGAATTTCACTTTATCTTTAGAATTTCACTTTATCTTTAGAATTTCACTTGATCTTTAGAATTTCACTTTATCTTTCAAATTTCACTTGATCTTTAGAATTTCACTTCATCCTTTGAATTTCACTTGATCTTTAGAATTTCACTTGATCTTTAGAATTTCACTTGATCTTTAGAATTTCACTTTATCTTTAGAATTTCACTTTATCCTTTGAATTTCACTTTATTCTTTGAATTTCACTTTATCTTTAGAATTTCACTTTATCCTTTGAATTTCACTTTATCTTTAGAATTTCACTTTATCTTTAGAATTTCACTTGATCTTTAGAATTTCACTTCATCTTTCGAATTTCACTTGATCTTTAGAATTTCACTTTATCTTTAGAATTTCACTTTATCCTTTGAATTTCACTTTCTCCTTTGAATTTCACTTTATCTTTAGAATTTCACTTGATCTTTAGAATTTCACTTTATCTTTCGAATTTCACTTTATCCTTTGCATTTCACTTCATCCTTTGAATTTCGCTTCATCTTTAGAATTTCACTTTATCCTTTGAATTTCACTGCATCTTTCGAATTTCGCTTTATCCTTTGAATTTCACTTTATCCTTTGAATTTCACTTTATCTTTAGAATTTCACTTTATCCTTTGAATTTCACTTTATCTTTCAAATTTCACTTTATCCTTTGAATTTCACTTTATCCTTTGAATTTCACTTTATCTTTAGAATTTCACTTGATCTTTAGAATTTCACTTGATCTTTAGAATTTCACTTCATCTTTAGAATTTTACTTGATCTTTAGAATTTCACTTTATCTTTCGAATTTCACTTTATCCTTTGAATTTCACTTTATCCTTTGAATTTCACTTTATCTTTAGAATTTCACTTTATCCTTTGAATTTCACTTTATCTTTAGAATTTCACTTTATCTTTCGAATTTCACTTGATCTTTAGAATTTCACTTTATCTTTAGAATTTCACTTTATCCTTTGAATTTCACTTTATCCTTTGAATTTCACTTGATCTTTAGAATTTCACTTGATCTTTAGAATTTCACTTGATCTTTAGAATTTCACTTTATCTTTAGAATTTCACTTTATCCTTTGAATTTCACTTTATCCTTTGAATTTCACTTTATCTTTAGAATTTCACTTCATCCTTTGAATTTCACTTTATCTTTAGAATTTCACTTTATCTTTAGAATTTCACTTGATCTTTAGAATTTCACTTTATCTTTCAAATTCCACTTGATCTTTAGAATTTCACTTTATCTTTCGAATTTCACTTTATCCTTTGAATTTCACTTTATCTTTAGAATTTCACTTTATCCTTTGAATTTCACTTTATCCTTTGAATTTCACTTTATCCTTTGAATTTCACTTTATCTTTAGAATTTCACTTGATCTTTAGAATTTCACTTTATCTTTCGAATTTCACTTTATCCTTTGAATTTCACTTTATCTTTAGAATTTCACTTTATCCTTTGAATTTCACTTTATCTTTAGAATTTCACTTGATCTTTAGAATTTCACTTTATCTTTCGAATTTCACTTCATCCTTTGAATTTCACTTTATCCTTTGAATTTCACTTTATCTTTAGAATTTCACTTTATCCTTTGAATTTCACTTTATCTTTCGAATTTCACTTTATCCTTTGAATTTCACTTTATCCTTTGAATTTCACTTTATCTTTAGAATTTCACTTGATCTTTAGAATTTCACTTTATCTTTCGAATTTCACTTTATCCTTTGAATTTCACTTTATCTTTAGAATTTCACTTTATACTTTGAATTTCACTTTATCTTTAGAATTTCACTTGATCTTTAGAATTTCACTTGATCTTTAGAATTTCACTTGATCTTTTGAATTTCACTTTATCTTTAGAATTTCACTTTATCCTTTGAATTTCACTTTATCCTTTGAATTTCAATTTATCTTTAGAATTTCACTTGATCTTTAGAATTTCACTTTATCTTTCGAATTTCACTTTATCCTTTGAATTTCACTTTATCCTTTGAATTTCGCTTTATCTTTAGAATTTCACTTTATCCTTTGAATTTCACTGCATCTTTCGAATTTCGCTTTATCCTTTGAATTTCACTTTATCCTTTGAATTTCACTTTATCTTTAGAATTTCACTTTATCCTTTGAATTTCACTTTATCTTTCAAATTTCACTTTATCCTTTGAATTTCACTTTATCCTTTGAATTTCACTTTATCTTTAGAATTTCACTTGATCTTTAGAATTTCACTTCATCTTTAGAATTTCACTTGATCTTTAGAATTTCACTTTATCTTTCGAATTTCACTTTATCCTTTGAATTTCACTTTATCCTTTGAATTTCACTTTATCTTTAGAATTTCACTTTATCCTTTGAATTTCACTTTATCTTTAGAATTTCACTTTATCTTTAGAATTTCACTTGATCTTTAGAATTTCACTTTATCTTTAGAATTTCACTTTATCCTTTGAATTTCACTTTATCCTTTGAATTTCACTTGATCTTTAGAATTTCACTTGATCTTTAGAATTTCACTTGATCTTTAGAATTTCACTTTATCTTTAGAATTTCACTTTATCCTTTGAATTTCACTTTATCCTTTGAATTTCACTTTATCTTTAGAATTTCACTTTATCCTTTGAATTTCACTTTATCTTTAGAATTTCACTTTATCTTTAGAATTTCACTTGATCTTTAGAATTTCACTTTATCTTTCAAATTTCACTTGATCTTTAGAATTTCACTTCATCCTTTGAATTTCACTTGATCTTTAGAATTTCACTTGATCTTTAGAATTTTACTTGATCTTTAGAATTTCACTTTATCTTTAGAATTTCACTTTATCCTTTGAATTTCACTTTATTCTTTGAATTTCACTTTATCTTTAGAATTTCACTTTATCCTTTGAATTTCACTTTATCTTTAGAATTTCACTTTATCTTTAGAATTTCACTTGATCTTTAGAATTTCACTTCATCTTTCGAATTTCACTTGATCTTTAGAATTTCACTTTATCTTTAGAATTTCACTTTATCCTTTGAATTTCACTTTATTCTTTGAATTTCACTTCATCTTTAGAATTTCACTTTATCCTTTGAATTTCACTTTATCTTTAGAATTTCACTTTATCTTTAGAATTTCACTTGATCTTTAGAATTTCACTTCATCTTTCGAATTTCACTTGATCTTTAGAATTTCACTTTATCTTTAGAATTTCACTTTATCCTTTGAATTTCACTTTATCCTTTGAATTTCACTTTATCTTTAGAATTTCACTTGATCTTTAGAATTTCACTTTATCTTTCGAATTTCACTTTATCCTTTGCATTTCACTTCATCCTTTGAATTTCGCTTCATCTTTAGAATTTCACTTTATCCTTTGAATTTCACTGCATCTTTCGAATTTCGCTTTATCCTTTGAATTTCACTTTATCCTTTGAATTTCACTTTATCTTTAGAATTTCACTTTATCCTTTGAATTTCACTTTATCTTTCAAATTTCACTTTATCCTTTTAATTTCACTTTATCCTTTGAATTTCACTTTATCTTTAGAATTTCACTTGATCTTTAGAATTTCACTTGATCTTTAGAATTTCACTTCATCTTTAGAATTTTACTTGATCTTTAGAATTTCACTTTATCTTTCGAATTTCACTTTATCCTTTGAATTTCACTTTATCCTTTGAATTTCACTTTATCTTTAGAATTTCACTTTATCCTTTGAATTTCACTTTATCTTTAGAATTTCACTTTATCTTTCGAATTTCACTTGATCTTTAGAATTTCACTTTATCTTTAGAATTTCACTTTATCCTTTGAATTTCACTTTATCCTTTGAATTTCACTTGATCTTTAGAATTTCACTTGATCTTTAGAATTTCACTTGATCTTTAGAATTTCACTTTATCTTTAGAATTTCACTTTATCCTTTGAATTTCACTTTATCCTTTGAATTTCACTTTATCTTTAGAATTTCACTTCATCCTTTGAATTTCACTTTATCTTTAGAATTTCACTTTATCTTTAGAATTTCACTTGATCTTTAGAATTTCACTTTATCTTTCAAATTCCACTTGATCTTTAGAATTTCACTTTATCTTTCGAATTTCACTTTATCCTTTGAATTTCACTTTATCTTTAGAATTTCACTTTATCCTTTGAATTTCACTTTATCCTTTGAATTTCACTTTATCCTTTGAATTTCACTTTATCTTTAGAATTTCACTTGATCTTTAGAATTTCACTTTATCTTTCGAATTTCACTTTATCCTTTGAATTTCACTTTATCTTTAGAATTTCACTTTATCCTTTGAATTTCACTTTATCTTTAGAATTTCACTTGATCTTTAGAATTTCACTTTATCTTTCGAATTTCACTTCATCCTTTGAATTTCACTTTATCCTTTGAATTTCACTTTATCTTTAGAATTTCACTTTATCCTTTGAATTTCACTTTATCTTTCGAATTTCACTTTATCCTTTGAATTTCACTTTATCCTTTGAATTTCACTTTATCTTTAGAATTTCACTTGATCTTTAGAATTTCACTTTATCTTTCGAATTTCACTTTATCCTTTGAATTTCACTTTATCTTTAGAATTTCACTTTATACTTTGAATTTCACTTTATCTTTAGAATTTCACTTGATCTTTAGAATTTCACTTGATCTTTAGAATTTCACTTGATCTTTTGAATTTCACTTTATCTTTAGAATTTCACTTTATCCTTTGAATTTCACTTTATCCTTTGAATTTCAATTTATCTTTAGAATTTCACTTGATCTTTAGAATTTCACTTTATCTTTCGAATTTCACTTTATCCTTTGAATTTCACTTTATCCTTTGAATTTCGCTTTATCTTTAGAATTTCACTTTATCCTTTGAATTTCACTGCATCTTTCGAATTTCGCTTTATCCTTTGAATTTCACTTTATCCTTTGAATTTCACTTTATCTTTAGAATTTCACTTTATCCTTTGAATTTCACTTTATCTTTCAAATTTCACTTTATCCTTTGAATTTCACTTTATCCTTTGAATTTCACTTTATCTTTAGAATTTCACTTGATCTTTAGAATTTCACTTCATCTTTAGAATTTCACTTGATCTTTAGAATTTCACTTTATCTTTCGAATTTCACTTTATCCTTTGAATTTCACTTTATCCTTTGAATTTCACTTTATCTTTAGAATTTCACTTTATCCTTTGAATTTCACTTTATCTTTAGAATTTCACTTTATCTTTAGAATTTCACTTGATCTTTAGAATTTCACTTTATCTTTAGAATTTCACTTTATCCTTTGAATTTCACTTTATCCTTTGAATTTCACTTGATCTTTAGAATTTCACTTGATCTTTAGAATTTCACTTGATCTTTAGAATTTCACTTTATCTTTAGAATTTCACTTTATCCTTTGAATTTCACTTTATCCTTTGAATTTCACTTTATCTTTAGAATTTCACTTTATCCTTTGAATTTCACTTTATCTTTAGAATTTCACTTTATCTTTAGAATTTCACTTGATCTTTAGAATTTCACTTTATCTTTCAAATTTCACTTGATCTTTAGAATTTCACTTCATCCTTTGAATTTCACTTGATCTTTAGAATTTCACTTGATCTTTAGAATTTTACTTGATCTTTAGAATTTCACTTTATCTTTAGAATTTCACTTTATCCTTTGAATTTCACTTTATTCTTTGAATTTCACTTTATCTTTAGAATTTCACTTTATCCTTTGAATTTCACTTTATCTTTAGAATTTCACTTTATCTTTAGAATTTCACTTGATCTTTAGAATTTCACTTCATCTTTCGAATTTCACTTGATCTTTAGAATTTCACTTTATCTTTAGAATTTCACTTTATCCTTTGAATTTCACTTTATTCTTTGAATTTCACTTTATCTTTAGAATTTCACTTTATCCTTTGAATTTCACTTTATCTTTAGAATTTCACTTTATCTTTAGAATTTCACTTGATCTTTAGAATTTCACTTCATCTTTCGAATTTCACTTGATCTTTAGAATTTCACTTTATCTTTAGAATTTCACTTTATCCTTTGAATTTCACTTTATCCTTTGAATTTCACTTTATCTTTAGAATTTCACTTGATCTTTAGAATTTCACTTTATCTTTCGAATTTCACTTTATCCTTTGCATTTCACTTCATCCTTTGAATTTCGCTTCATCTTTAGAATTTCACTTTATCCTTTGAATTTCACTGCATCTTTCGAATTTCGCTTTATCCTTTGAATTTCACTTTATCCTTTGAATTTCACTTTATCTTTAGAATTTCACTTTATCCTTTGAATTTCACTTTATCTTTCAAATTTCACTTTATCCTTTTAATTTCACTTTATCCTTTGAATTTCACTTTATCTTTAGAATTTCACTTGATCTTTAGAATTTCACTTGATCTTTAGAATTTCACTTCATCTTTAGAATTTTACTTGATCTTTAGAATTTCACTTTATCTTTCGAATTTCACTTTATCCTTTGAATTTCACTTTATCCTTTGAATTTCACTTTATCTTTAGAATTTCACTTTATCCTTTGAATTTCACTTTATCTTTAGAATTTCACTTTATCTTTCGAATTTCACTTGATCTTTAGAATTTCACTTTATCTTTAGAATTTCACTTTATCCTTTGAATTTCACTTTATCCTTTGAATTTCACTTGATCTTTAGAATTTCACTTGATCTTTAGAATTTCACTTGATCTTTAGAATTTCACTTTATATTTAGAATTTCACTTTATCCTTTGAATTTCACTTTATCCTTTGAATTTCACTTTATCTTTAGAATTTCACTTCATCCTTTGAATTTCACTTTATCTTTAGAATTTCACTTTATCTTTAGAATTTCACTTGATCTTTAGAATTTCACTTTATCTTTCAAATTCCACTTGATCTTTAGAATTTCACTTTATCTTTCGAATTTCACTTTATCCTTTGAATTTCACTTTATTTTTAGAATTTCACTTTATCCTTTGAATTTCACTTTATCCTTTGAATTTCACTTTATCCTTTGAATTTCACTTTATCTTTAGAATTTCACTTGATTTTTAGAATTTCACTTTATCTTTCGAATTTCACTTTATCCTTTGAATTTCACTTTATCTTTCGAATTTCACTTTATCCTTTGAATTTCACTTTATCTTTAGAATTTCACTTGATCTTTAGAATTTCACTTTATCTTTCGAATTTCACTTCATCCTTTGAATTTCACTTTATCCTTTGAATTTCACTTTATCTTTAGAATTTCACTTTATCCTTTGAATTTCACTTTATCTTTCGAATTTCACTTTATCCTTTGAATTTCACTTTATCCTTTGAATTTCAATTTATCTTTAGAATTTCACTTGATCTTTAGAATTTCACTTTATCTTTCGAATTTCACTTTATCCTTTGAATTTCACTTTATCCTTTGAATTTCGCTTTATCTTTAGAATTTCACTTTATCCTTTGAATTTCACTGCATCTTTCGAATTTCGCTTTATCCTTTGAATTTCACTTTATCCTTTGAATTTCACTTTATCTTTAGAATTTCACTTTATCTTTCAAATTTCACTTTATCCTTTGAATTTCACTTTATCCTTTGAATTTCACTTTATCTTTAGAATTTCACTTGATCTTTAGAATTTCACTTCATCTTTAGAATTTCACTTGATCTTTAGAATTTCACTTTATCTTTCGAATTTCACTTTATCCTTTGAATTTCACTTTATCCTTTGAATTTCACTTTATCTTTAGAATTTCACTTTATCCTTTGAATTTCACTTTATCTTTAGAATTTCACTTTATCTTTAGAATTTCACTTGATCTTTAGAATTTCACTTTATCTTTAGAATTTCACTTTATCCTTTGAATTTCACTTTATCCTTTGAATTTCACTTGATCTTTAGAATTTCACTTGATCTTTAGAATTTCACTTGATCTTTAGAATTTCACTTTATCTTTAGAATTTCACTTTATCCTTTGAATTTCACTTTATCCTTTGAATTTCACTTTATCTTTAGAATTTCACTTTATCCTTTGAATTTCACTTTATCTTTAGAATTTCACTTTATCTTTAGAATTTCACTTGATCTTTAGAATTTCACTTTATCTTTCAAATTTCACTTGATCTTTAGAATTTCACTTCATCCTTTGAATTTCACTTGATCTTTAGAATTTCACTTGATCTTTAGAATTTTACTTGATCTTTAGAATTTCACTTTATCTTTAGAATTTCACTTTATCCTTTGAATTTCACTTTATTCTTTGAATTTCACTTTATCTTTAGAATTTCACTTTATCCTTTGAATTTCACTTTATCTTTAGAATTTCACTTTATCTTTAGAATTTCACTTGATCTTTAGAATTTCACTTCATCTTTCGAATTTCACTTGATCTTTAGAATTTCACTTTATCTTTAGAATTTCACTTTATCCTTTGAATTTCACTTTATCCTTTGAATTTCACTTTATCTTTAGAATTTCACTTGATCTTTAGAATTTCACTTTATCTTTCGAATTTCACTTTATCCTTTGAATTTCACTTTATCCTTTGAATTTCGCTTCATCTTTAGAATTTCACTTTATCCTTTGAATTTCACTGCATCTTTCGAATTTCGCTTTATCCTTTGAATTTCACTTTATCCTTTGAATTTCACTTTATCTTTAGAATTTCACTTTATCCTTTGAATTTCACTTTATCTTTCAAATTTCACTTTATCCTTTGAATTTCACTTTATCCTTTGAATTTCACTTTATCTTTAGAATTTCACTTGATCTTTAGAATTTCACTTGATCTTTAGAATTTCACTTCATCTTTAGAATTTTACTTGATCTTTAGAATTTCACTTTATCTTTCGAATTTCACTTTATCCTTTGAATTTCACTTTATCCTTTGAATTTCACTTTATCTTCAGAATTTCACTTTATCCTTTGAATTTCACTTTATCTTTAGAATTTCACTTTATCTTTCGAATTTCACTTGATCTTTAGAATTTCACTTTATCTTTAGAATTTCACTTTATCCTTTGAATTTCACTTTATCCTTTGAATTTCACTTGATCTTTAGAATTTCACTTGATCTTTAGAATTTCACTTGATCTTTAGAATTTCACTTTATCTTTAGAATTTCACTTTATCCTTTGAATTTCACTTTATCCTTTGAATTTCACTTTATCTTTAGAATTTCACTTCATCCTTTGAATTTCACTTTATCTTTAGAATTTCACTTTATCTTTAGAATTTCACTTGATCTTTAGAATTTCACTTTATCTTTCAAATTCCACTTGATCTTTAGAATTTCACTTTATCTTTCGAATTTCACTTTATCCTTTGAATTTCACTTTATCTTTAGAATTTCACTTTATCCTTTGAATTTCACTTTATCCTTTGAATTTCACTTTATCCTTTGAATTTCACTTTATCTTTAGAATTTCACTTGATCTTTAGAATTTCACTTTATCTTTCGAATTTCACTTTATCCTTTGAATTTCACTTTATCTTTCGAATTTCACTTTATCCTTTGAATTTCACTTTATCTTTAGAATTTCACTTGATCTTTAGAATTTCACTTTATCTTTCGAATTTCACTTCATCCTTTGAATTTCACTTTATACTTTGAATTTCACTTTATCTTTAGAATTTCACTTGATCTTTAGAATTTCACTTTATCTTTCGAATTTCACTTTATCCTTTGAATTTCACTTTATCTTTCGAATTTCACTTTATCCTTTGAATTTCACTTTATCCTTTGAATTTCACTTTATCTTTAGAATTTCACTTGATCTTTAGAATTTCACTTTATCTTTCGAATTTCACTTTATCCTTTGAATTTCACTTTATCTTTAGAATTTCACTTTATACTTTGAATTTCACTTTATCTTTAGAATTTCACTTGATCTTTAGAATTTCACTTGATCTTTAGAATTTCACTTTATCTTTCGAATTTCACTTTATCCTTTGAATTTCACTTTATCCTTTGAATTTCACTTTATCTTTAGAATTTCACTTTATCCTTTGAATTTCAATTTATCTTTCGAATTTCACTTTATCCTTTGAATTTCACTTCATCCTTTGAATTTCACTTTATCTTTAGAATTTCACTTCATCTTTAGAATTTCACTTTATCTTTAGAATTTCACTTTATCTTTAGAATTTCACTTTGTCTTTAGAATTTCACTTTATCTTTAGAATTTCACTTTATCTTTAGAATTTCACTTTATCTTTCGAATTTCACTTTATCCTTTGAATTTCACTTTATCTTTAGAATTTCACTTTATCTTTAGAATTTCACTTTATCTTTAGAATTTCACTTTATCTTTAGAATTTCACTTTATCTTTAGAATTTCACTTTATCTTTAGAATTTCACTTGATCTTTAGAATTTCACTTCATCTTTAGAATTTCACTTGATCTTTCGAATTTCACTTTATCCTTTGAATTTCACTTTATCCTTTGAATTCCACTTTATCTTTAGAATTTCACTTTATCTTTAGAATTTCACTTTATCTTTAGAATTTCACTTTATCTTTAGAATTTCACTTTATCTTTAGAATTTCACTTGATCTTTAGAATTTCACTTTATCTTTAGAATTTCACTTTATCTTTAGAATTTCACTTTATCTTAAGAATTTCACTTCATATTTAGAATTTCACTTTATATTTAGAATTTCACCTCATCTTTAGAATTTCACTTTATCTTTAGAATTTCACTTTATCTTTCGAATTTCACTTAATCCTTTGAATTTCACTTTATCTTTAGAATTTCACTCTATATTTAGAATTTCACTTTATATTTAGAATTTTCACCTCATCTTTAGAATTTCACTTTATCTTTAGAATTTCACTTTATCTTTAGAATTTCACTTTATCTTTCGAATTTCACTTTATCCTTTGAATTTCACTTTATCCTTTGAATTTCACTTTATCTTTAGAATTTTACTTTATCCTTTGAATTTCACTTTATCTTTAGAATTTCACTTCATCTTTAGAATTTCACCTTATCTTTAGAATTTCACTTTATCTTTAGAATTTCACTTGATCTTTAGAATTTCACTTCATCTTTAGAATTTCACTTGATCTTTAGAATTTCACTTTATCTTTCGAATTTCACTTTATCCTTTGAATTTCACTTTATCTTTCGAATTTCACTTTATCCTTTGAATTTCACTTTATCTTTAGAATTTCACTTTATCTTTAGAATTTCACTTTATCCTTTGAATTTCACTTTATCTTTAGAATTTCACTTGATCTTTAGAATTTCACTTTATCCTTTGAATTTCACTTTATCTTTCGAATTTCACTTTATCCTTTGTATTTCACTTGATCTTTAGAATTTCACTTTATCTTTCGAATTTCACTTCATCCTTTGAATTTCACTTTATCCTTTGAATTTCACTTTATCTTTAGAATTTCACTTTATCCTTTGAATTTCACTTTATCTTTCGAATTTCACTTTATCCTTTGAATTTCACTTTATCCTTTGAATTTCACTTTATCTTTAGAATTTCACTTGATCTTTAGAATTTCACTTTATCTTTCGAATTTCACTTTATCCTTTGAATTTCACTTTATCTTTAGAATTTCACTTTATCCTTTGAATTTCACTTTATCTTTAGAATTTCACTTGATCTTTAGAATTTCACTTGATCTTTAGAATTTCACTTTATCTTTCGAATTTCACTTTATCCTTTGAATTTCACTTTATCCTTTGAATTTCACTTTATCTTTAGAATTTCACTTTATCCTTTGAATTTCAATTTATCTTTCGAATTTCACTTTATCCTTTGAATTTCACTTCATCCTTTGAATTTCACTTTATCTTTAGAATTTCACTTCATCTTTAGAATTTCACTTTATCTTTAGAATTTCACTTTATCTTTAGAATTTCACTTTGTCTTTAGAATTTCACTTTATCTTTAGAATTTCACTTTATCTTTAGAATTTCACTTTATCTTTCGAATTTCACTTTATCCTTTGAATTTCACTTTATCTTTAGAATTTCACTTTATCTTTAGAATTTCACTTTATCTTTAGAATTTCACTTTATCTTTAGAATTTCACTTTATCTTTAGAATTTCACTTGATGTTTAGAATTTCACTTCATCTTTAGAATTTCACTTGATCTTTCGAATTTCACTTTATCCTTTGAATTTCACTTTATCCTTTGAATTTCACTTTATCTTTAGAATTTCACTTTATCTTTAGAATTTCACTTTATCTTTAGAATTTCACTTTATCTTTAGAATTTCACTTGATCTTTAGAATTTCACTTTATCTTTAGAATTTCACTTTATCTTTAGAATTTCACTTTATCTTTAGAATTTCACTTCATATTTAGAATTTCACTTTATATTTAGAATTTCACCTCATCTTTAGAATTTCACTTTATCTTTAGAATTTCACTTTATCTTTCGAATTTCACTTAATCCTTTGAATTTCACTTTATCTTTAGAATTTCACTCGATATTTAGAATTTCACTTTATATTTAGAATTTTCACCTCATCTTTAGAATTTCACTTTATCTTTAGAATTTCACTTTATCTTTAGAATTTCACTTTATCTTTCGAATTTCACTTTATCCTTTGAATTTCACTTTATCCTTTGAATTTACCTTTATCTTTAGAATTTTACTTTATCCTTTGAATTTCACTTTATCTTTAGAATTTCACTTCATCTTTAGAATTTCACCTTATCTTTAGAATTCCACTTTATCTTTAGAATTTCACTTGATCTTTAGAATTTCACTTCATCTTTAGAATTTCACTTGATCTTTAGAATTTCACTTTATCTTTAGAATTTCACTTTATCCTTTGAATTTCACTTTATCTTTAGAATTTCACTTGATCTTTAGAATTTCACTTGATCTTTAGAATTTCACTTTATCTTTCGAATTTCACTTTATCCTTTGAATTTCACTTTATCCTTTGAATTTCACTTTATCTTTAGAATTTCACTTTATCCTTTGAATTTCACTTTATCTTTCGAATTTCAATTTATCCTTTGAATTTCACTTTATCCTTTGAATTTCACTTTATCTTTAGAATTTCACTTGATCTTTAGAATTTCACTTTATCTTTCGAATTTCACTTTATCCTTTGAATTTCACTTTATCTTTAGAATTTCACTTTATCCTTTGAATTTCACTTTATCTTTAGAATTTCACTTGATCTTTAGAATTTCACTTGATCTTTAGAATTTCACTTTATCTTTCGAATTTCACTTTATCCTTTGAATTTCACTTTATCCTTTGAATTTCACTTTATCTTTAGAATTTCACTTTATCCTTTGAATTTCACTTTATCTTTAGAATTTCACTTCATCTTTAGAATTTCACTTTATCTTTAGAATTTCACTTTATCTTTAGAATTTCACTTTGTCTTTAGAATTTCACTTTATCTTTAGAATTTCACTTTATCTTTAGAATTTCACTTTATCTTTCGAATTTCACTTTATCCTTTGAATTTCACTTTATCTTTAGAATTTCACTTTATCTTTAGAATTTCACTTTATCTTTAGAATTTCACTTTATCTTTAGAATTTCACTTTATCTTTAGAATTTCACTTTATCTTTAGAATTTCACTTGATCTTTAGAATTTCACTTCATCTTTAGAATTTCACTTGATCTTTCGAATTTCACTTTATCCTTTGAATTTCACTTTATCCTTTGAATTTCACTTTATCTTTAGAATTTCACTTTATCTTTAGAATTTCACTTTATCTTTAGAATTTCACTTTATCTTTAGAATTTCACTTGATCTTTAGAATTTCACTTTATCTTTAGAATTTCACTTCATATTTAGAATTTCACTTTATATTTAGAATTTCACCTCATCTTTAGAATTTCACTTTATCTTTAGAATTTCACTTTATCTTTCGAATTTCTCTTAATCCTTTGAATTTCACTTTATCTTTAGAATTTCACTCTATATTTAGAATTTCACTTTATATTTAGAATTTTCACCTCATCTTTAGAATTTCACTTTATCTTTAGAATTTCACTTTATCTTTAGAATTTCACTTTATCTTTCGAATTTCACTTTATCCTTTGAATTTCACTTTATCCTTTGAATTTCACTTTATCTTTAGAATTTTACTTTATCCTTTGAATTTCACTTTATCTTTAGAATTTCACTTCATCTTTAGAATTTCACCTTATCTTTGGAATTTCACTTTATCTTTAGAATTTCACTTGATCTTTAGAATTTCACTTCATCTTTAGAATTTCACTTGATCTTTAGAATTACACTTGATCTTTAGAATTTCACTTCATCTTTAGAATTTCACTTGATCTTTAGAATTTCACTTTATCTTTAGAATTTCACTTTATCTTTAGAATTTCACTTTATCTTTAGAATTTCACTTGATCTTTAGAATTTCACTTTATCTTTAGAATTTCACTTCATATTTAGAATTTCACTTTATATTTAGAATTTCACCTCATCTTTAGAATTTCACTTTATCTTTAGAATTTCACTTTATCTTTCGAATTTCACTTAATCCTTTGAATTTCACTTTATCTTTAGAATTTCACTCTATATTTAGAATTTCACTTTATATTTAGAATTTTCACCTCATCTTTAGAATTTCACTTTATCTTTAGAATTTCACTTTATCTTTAGAATTTCACTTTATCTTTCGAATTTCACTTTATCCTTTGAATTTCACTTTATCCTTTGAATTTCACTTAATATTTAGAATTTTACTTTATCCTTTGAATTTCACTTTATCTTTAGAATTTCACTTCATCTTTAGAATTTCACCTTATCTTTGGAATTTCACTTTATCTTTAGAATTTCACTTGATCTTTAGAATTTCACTTCATCTTTAGAATTTCACTTTATCTTTAGAATTTCACTTGATCTTTAGAATTTCACTTCATCTTTAGAATTTCACTTGATCTTTAGAATTTCACTTTATCTTTCGAATTTCACTTTATCCTTTGAATTTCACTTTATCTTTAGAATTTCACTTTATCTTTCGAATTTCACTTGATCTTTCGAATTTCACTTTATCTTTAGAATTTCACTTTATCCTTTGAATTTCACTTTATCCTTTGAATTTCACTTGATCTTTAGAATTTCACTTGATCTTTAGAATTTCACTTGATCTTTAGAATTTCACTTTATCTTTAGAATTTCACTTTATCCTTTGAATTTCACTTTATTCTTTGAATTTCACTATCTTTAGAATTTCACTTTATCCTTTGAATTTCACTTTATGTTTAGAATTTCACTTTATCTTTAGAATTTCACTTGATCTTTAGAATTTCACTTCATCTTTCGAATTTCACTTGATCTTTAGAATTTCACTTTATCTTTAGAATTTCACTTTATCCTTTGAATTTCACTTTATCCTTTGAATTTCAATTTATCTTTAGAATTTCACTTGATCTTTAGAATTTCACTTTATCTTTCGAATTTCACTTTATCCTTTGAATTTCACTTTATCCTTTGAATTTCGCTTTATCTTTAGAATTTCACTTTATCCTTTGAATTTCACTGCATCTTTCGAATTTTGCTTTATCCTTTGAATTTCACTTTATCCTTTGAATTTCACTTTATCTTTAGAATTTCACTTTATCCTTTGAATTTCACTTTATCTTTCAAATTTCACTTTATCCTTTGAATTTCACTTTATCCTTTGAATTTCACTTTATCTTTAGAATTTCACTTGATCTTTAGAATTTCACTTCATCTTTAGAATTTCACTTGATCTTTAGAATTTCACTTTATCTTTCGAATTTCAATTTATCCTTTGAATTTCACTTTATCCTTTGAATTTCACTTTATCTTTAGAATTTCACTTTATCCTTTGAATTTCACTTTATCTTTAGAATTTCACTTTATCTTTAGAATTTCACTTGATCTTTAGAATTTCACTTTATCTTTAGAATTTCACTTTATCCTTTGAATTTCACTTTATCCTTTGAATTTCACTTGATCTTTAGAATTTCACTTGATCTTTAGAATTTCACTTGATCTTTAGAATTTCACTTTATCTTTAGAATTTCACTTTATCCTTTGAATTTCACTTTATCCTTTGAATTTCACTTTATCTTTAGAATTTCACTTTATCCTTTGAATTTCACTTTATCTTTAGAATTTCACTTTATCTTTAGAATTTCACTTGATCTTTAGAATTTCACTTTATCTTTCAAATTTCACTTGATCTTTAGAATTTCATTTTATCCTTTGAATTTCACTTGATCTTTAGAATTTCACTTGATCTTTAGAATTTCACTTGATCTTTAGAATTTCACTTTATCTTTAGAATTTCACTTTATCCTTTGAATTTCACTTTATCCTTTGAATTTCACTTTATCTTTAGAATTTCACTTTATCCTTTGAATTTCACTTTATCTTTAGAATTTCACTTCATCTTTAGAATTTCACTTTATCTTTAGAATTTCACTTTATCTTTAGAATTTCACTTTGTCTTTAGAATTTCACTTTATCTTTAGAATTTCACTTTATCTTTAGAATTTCACTTTATCTTTCGAATTTCACTTTATCCTTTGAATTTCACTTTATCTTTAGAATTTCACTTTATCTTTAGAATTTCACTTTATCTTTAGAATTTCACTTTATCTTTAGAATTTCACTTTATCTTTAGAATTTCACTTTATCTTTAGAATTTCACTTGATCTTTAGAATTTCACTTCATCTTTAGAATTTCACTTGATCTTTCGAATTTCACTTTATCCTTTGAATTTCACTTTATCCTTTGAATTTCACTTTATCTTTAGAATTTCACTTTATCTTTAGAATTTCACTTTATCTTTAGAATTTCACTTTATCTTTAGAATTTCACTTGATCTTTAGAATTTCACTTTATCTTTAGAATTTCACTTCATATTTAGAATTTCACTTTATATTTAGAATTTCACCTCATCTTTAGAATTTCACTTTATCTTTAGAATTTCACTTTATCTTTCGAATTTCTCTTAATCCTTTGAATTTCACTTTATCTTTAGAATTTCACTCTATATTTAGAATTTCACTTTATATTTAGAATTTTCACCTCATCTTTAGAATTTCACTTTATCTTTAGAATTTCACTTTATCTTTAGAATTTCACTTTATCTTTCGAATTTCACTTTATCCTTTGAATTTCACTTTATCCTTTGAATTTCACTTTATCTTTAGAATTTTACTTTATCCTTTGAATTTCACTTTATCTTTAGAATTTCACTTCATCTTTAGAATTTCACCTTATCTTTGGAATTTCACTTTATCTTTAGAATTTCACTTGATCTTTAGAATTTCACTTCATCTTTAGAATTTCACTTGATCTTTAGAATTACACTTGATCTTTAGAATTTCACTTCATCTTTAGAATTTCACTTGATCTTTAGAATTTCACTTTATCTTTAGAATTTCACTTTATCTTTAGAATTTCACTTTATCTTTAGAATTTCACTTGATCTTTAGAATTTCACTTTATCTTTAGAATTTCACTTCATATTTAGAATTTCACTTTATATTTAGAATTTCACCTCATCTTTAGAATTTCACTTTATCTTTAGAATTTCACTTTATCTTTCGAATTTCACTTAATCCTTTGAATTTCACTTTATCTTTAGAATTTCACTCTATATTTAGAATTTCACTTTATATTTAGAATTTTCACCTCATCTTTAGAATTTCACTTTATCTTTAGAATTTCACTTTATCTTTAGAATTTCACTTTATCTTTCGAATTTCACTTTATCCTTTGAATTTCACTTTATCCTTTGAATTTCACTTTATATTTAGAATTTTACTTTATCCTTTGAATTTCACTTTATCTTTAGAATTTCACTTCATCTTTAGAATTTCACCTTATCTTTGGAATTTCACTTTATCTTTAGAATTTCACTTGATCTTTAGAATTTCACTTCATCTTTAGAATTTCACTTTATCTTTAGAATTTCACTTGATCTTTAGAATTTCACTTCATCTTTAGAATTTCACTTGATCTTTAGAATTTCACTTTATCTTTCGAATTTCACTTTATCCTTTGAATTTCACTTTATCTTTAGAATTTCACTTTATCTTTCGAATTTCACTTGATCTTTCGAATTTCACTTTATCTTTAGAATTTCACTTTATCCTTTGAATTTCACTTTATCCTTTGAATTTCACTTGATCTTTAGAATTTCACTTGATCTTTAGAATTTCACTTGATCTTTAGAATTTCACTTTATCTTTAGAATTTCACTTTATCCTTTGAATTTCACTTTATTCTTTGAATTTCACTATCTTTAGAATTTCACTTTATCCTTTGAATTTCACTTTATGTTTAGAATTTCACTTTATCTTTAGAATTTCACTTGATCTTTAGAATTTCACTTCATCTTTCGAATTTCACTTGATCTTTAGAATTTCACTTTATCTTTAGAATTTCACTTTATCCTTTGAATTTCACTTTATCCTTTGAATTTCAATTTATCTTTAGAATTTCACTTGATCTTTAGAATTTCACTTTATCTTTCGAATTTCACTTTATCCTTTGAATTTCACTTTATCCTTTGAATTTCGCTTTATCTTTAGAATTTCACTTTATCCTTTGAATTTCACTGCATCTTTCGAATTTTGCTTTATCCTTTGAATTTCACTTTATCCTTTGAATTTCACTTTATCTTTAGAATTTCACTTTATCCTTTGAATTTCACTTTATCTTTCAAATTTCACTTTATCCTTTGAATTTCACTTTATCCTTTGAATTTCACTTTATCTTTAGAATTTCACTTGATCTTTAGAATTTCACTTCATCTTTAGAATTTCACTTGATCTTTAGAATTTCACTTTATCTTTCGAATTTCAATTTATCCTTTGAATTTCACTTTATCCTTTGAATTTCACTTTATCTTTAGAATTTCACTTTATCCTTTGAATTTCACTTTATCTTTAGAATTTCACTTTATCTTTAGAATTTCACTTGATCTTTAGAATTTCACTTTATCTTTAGAATTTCACTTTATCCTTTGAATTTCACTTTATCCTTTGAATTTCACTTGATCTTTAGAATTTCACTTGATCTTTAGAATTTCACTTGATCTTTAGAATTTCACTTTATCTTTAGAATTTCACTTTATCCTTTGAATTTCACTTTATCCTTTGAATTTCACTTTATCTTTAGAATTTCACTTTATCCTTTGAATTTCACTTTATCTTTAGAATTTCACTTTATCTTTAGAATTTCACTTGATCTTTAGAATTTCACTTTATCTTTCAAATTTCACTTGATCTTTAGAATTTCACTTTATCCTTTGAATTTCACTTGATCTTTAGAATTTCACTTGATCTTTAGAATTTCACTTGATCTTTAGAATTTCACTTTATCTTTAGAATTTCACTTTATCCTTTGAATTTCACTTTATTCTTTGAATTTCACTTTATCTTTAGAATTTCACTTTATCCTTTGAATTTCACTTTATCTTTAGAATTTCACTTTATCTTTAGAATTTCACTTGATCTTTAGAATTTCACTTCATCTTTCGAATTTCACTTGATCTTTAGAATTTCACTTTATCTTTAGAATTTCACTTTATCCTTTGAATTTCACTTTATCCTTTGAATTTCACTTTATCTTTAGAATTTCACTTGATCTTTAGAATTTCACTTTATCTTTCGAATTTCACTTTATCCTTTGAATTTCACTTTATCCTTTGAATTTCGCTTCATCTTTAGAATTTCACTTTATCCTTTGAATTTCACTGCATCTTTCGAATTTCGCTTTATCCTTTGAATTTCACTTTATCCTTTGAATTTCACTTTATCTTTAGAATTTCACTTTATCCTTTGAATTTCACTTTATCTTTCAAATTTCACTTTATCCTTTGAATTTCACTTTATCCTTTGAATTTCACTTTAACTTTAGAATTTCACTTGATCTTTAGAATTTCACTTGATCTTTAGAATTTCACTTCATCTTTAGAATTTTACTTGATCTTTAGAATTTCACTTTATCTTTCGAATTTCACTTTATCCTTTGAATTTCACTTTATCCTTTGAATTTCACTTTATCTTTAGAATTTCACTTTATCCTTTGAATTTCACTTTATCTTTAGAATTTCACTTTATCTTTCGAATTTCACTTGATCTTTAGAATTTCACTTTATCTTTAGAATTTCACTTTATCCTTTGAATTTCACTTTATCCTTTGAATTTCACTTGATCTTTAGAATTTCACTTGATCTTTAGAATTTCACTTGATCTTTAGAATTTCACTTTATCTTTAGAATTTCACTTTATCCTTTGAATTTCACTTTATCCTTTGAATTTCACTTTATCTTTAGAATTTCACTTCATCCTTTGAATTTCACTTTATCTTTAGAATTTCACTTTATCTTTAGAATTTCACTTGATCTTTAGAATTTCACTTTATCTTTCAAATTCCACTTGATCTTTAGAATTTCACTTTATCTTTCGAATTTCACTTTATCCTTTGAATTTCACTTTATCTTTAGAATTTCACTTTATCCTTTGAATTTCACTTTATCCTTTGAATTTCACTTTATCCTTTGAATTTCACTTTATCTTTAGAATTTCACTTTATCTTTCGAATTTCACTTTATCCTTTGAATTTCACTTTATCCTTTGAATTTCACTTTATCTTTAGAATTTCACTTTATCTTTAGAATTTCACTTTATCTTTAGAATTTCACTTTGTCTTTAGAATTTCACTTGATCTTTAGAATTTCACTTTATCTTTAGAATTTCACTTTATCTTTAGAATTTCACTTTATCTTTAGAATTTCACTTTATATTTAGAATTTCACCTCATCTTTAGAATTTCACTTTATCTTTAGAATTTCACTTTATCTTTCGAATTTCACTTAATCCTTTGAATTTCACTTTATCTTTAGAATTTCACTCTATATTTAGAATTTCACTTTATATTTAGAATTTTCACCTCATCTTTAGAATTTCACTTTATCTGTAGAATTTCACTTTATCTTTAGAATTTCACTTTATCTTTCGAATTTCACTTTATCCTTTGAATTTCACTTTATCCTTTGAATTTCACTTTATCTTTAGAATTTTACTTTATCCTTTGAATTTCACTTTATCTTTAGAATTTCACCTCATCTTTAGAATTTCACTTTATCTTTAGAATTTCACTTTATCTTTCGAATTTCACTTAATCCTTTGAATTTCACTTTATCTTTAGAATTTCACTTTATATTTAGAATTTCACCTCATCTTTAGAATTTCACTTTATCTTTAGAATTTCACTTTATCTTTCGAATTTCACTTAATCCTTTGAATTTCACTTTATCTTTAGAATTTCACTCTATATTTAGAATTTCACTTTATATTTAGAATTTTCACCTCATCTTTAAAATTTCACTTTATCTGTAGAATTTCACTTTATCTTTAGAATTTCACTTTATCTTTCGAATTTCACTTCATCCTTTGAATTTCACTTTATCCTTTGAATTTCACTTTATCTTTAGAATTTCACTTTATCTTTAGAGTTTCACTTTATCTTTAGAATTTCACTTTATCTTTAGAATTTCACTTTTTTTTTTTTTTTTTTTTTGTATACAAGATCGAGGCTCGTGAAAGAGCAAACATTAATCACACAAAAAGACAAACCGACACACAAAACACAAAAAACAAGGGGAGCGGCAGACAAGATGGGGAGAGAGGGGGGAGGACACAAAAGAGAGGGGGAAGAAGGGGAAGGACACAAACACAACATTTGAGAGCAGGGACATCGGGAGGACTTGGGGGGAGGTGGGGGAGGATTAAAACATATGAACACTGCAAGGACTCTGGGGTGAATTACCGGGGGTAGAAAAGATCAAGGTTTTCGATGGGGGAAGATAAGAGATGGTGGTGAACAGCTGTTTTAAAGACCTGGAGGGAGGAGTGGGATTGAAGGGAGTGGGGGAGTTTGTTCCAGAGGCGGGAGAAAAGGGGAATGAAAGAGTGAAGGTGAGCAGAGAGCCTAGACTTTGGCAGTTTAACCATAAGAGGGTTGCAGGCAGATCTTGTGTGACCTGAAGGAATATTGGGGGGACAGAGCACAGAGAGAGCTGGGGGAGCAAGGCCGGAGAGGAGTCGGTAGAAGACAGAAAGACCACCAACCTGCCTGCGGTGAGTGAGTGAAAGGCCCTCGGCGTTGACTACATCGCAGGAGATTCCAATGATTCTGAAAGCTTTGGCCTCAACAGCGTGAAGCCGAGCAAGGTGTGAGGCAGGAGCACCAGCCCAGAGGGGGGAACAGTATTCCATTGAGCTGCGGATGAAAGCCTTGTATGTGGTGAGGAGCTCAGGTGTGCCGAGGAAGGACTTCGCACGACGGAGGATGCCCAGTCGGCGACTGGCTTTGGAGGCCAGCTTGGAAATGTGGTTTTCCCAAGAAAGATCATGGCAGATAGTGAGACCCAAAAGCTTGAGCGACTTGATCTTTAGAATTTCACTTTATCTTTAGAATTTCACTTTATCTTTAGAATTTCACTTTATCTTTAGAATTTCACTTCATATTTAGAATTTCACTTTATATTTAGAATTTCACCTCATCTTTAGAATTTCACTTTATCTTTAGAATTTCACTTTATCTTTCGAATTTCACTTAATCCTTTGAATTTCACTTTATCTTTAGAATTTCACTCTATATTTAGAATTTCACTTAATATTTAGAATTTTCACCTCATCTTTAGAATTTCACTTTATCTTTAGAATTTCACTTTATCTTTAGAATTTCACTTTATCTTTCGAATTTCACTTTATCCTTTGAATTTCACTTTATCCTTTGAATTTCACTTTATCTTTAGAATTTTACTTTATCCTTTGAATTTCACTTTATCTTTAGAATTTCACTTCATCTTTAGAATTTCACCTTATCTTTGGAATTTCACTTTATCTTTAGAATTTCACTTGATCTTTAGAATTTCACTTCATCTTTAGAATTTCACTTGATCTTTAGAATTTCACTTTATCTTTCGAATTTCACTTTATCCTTTGAATTTCACTTTATCTTTCGAATTTCACTTTATCCTTTGAATTTCACTTTATCTTTAGAATTTCACTTTATCTTTCGAATTTCACTTGATCTTTCGAATTTCACTTTATCTTTAGAATTTCACTTTATCCTTTGAATTTCACTTTATCCTTTGAATTTCACTTGATCTTTAGAATTTCACTTGATCTTTAGAATTTCACTTGATCTTTAGAATTTCACTTTATCTTTAGAATTTCACTTTATCCTTTGAATTTCACTTTATTCTTTGAATTTCACTTTATCTTTAGAATTTCACTTTATCCTTTGAATTTCACTTTATCTTTAGAATTTCACTTTATCTTTAGAATTTCACTTGATCTTTAGAATTTCACTTCATCTTTCGAATTTCACTTGATCTTTAGAATTTCACTTTATCTTTAGAATTTCACTTTATCCGTTGAATTTCACTTTATCCTTTGAATTTCACTTTATCTTTAGAATTTCACTTGATCTTTAGAATTTCACTTTATCTTTCGAATTTCACTTTATCCTTTGAATTTCACTTTATCCTTTGAATTTCGCTTTATCTTTAGAATTTCACTTTATCCTTTGAATTTCACTGCATCTTTCGAATTTCGCTTTATCCTTTGAATTTCACTTTATCCTTTGAATTTCACTTTATCTTTAGAATTTCACTTTATCCTTTGAATTTCACTTTATCTTTCAAATTTCACTTTATCCTTTGAATTTCACTTTATCCTTTGAATTTCACTTTATCTTTAGAATTTCACTTGATCTTTAGAATTTCAATTGATCTTTAGAATTTCACTTCATCTTTAGAATTTTACTTGATCTTTAGAATTTCACTTTATCTTTCGAATTTCACTTTATCCTTTGAATTTCACTTTATCCTTTGAATTTCACTTTATCTTTAGAATTTCACTTTATCCTTTGAATTTCACTTTATCTTTAGAATTTCACTTTATCTTTCGAATTTCACTTGATCTTTAGAATTTCACTTTATCTTTAGAATTTCACTTTATCCTTTGAATTTCACTTTATCCTTTGAATTTCACTTGATCTTTAGAATTTCACTTGATCTTTAGAATTTCACTTTATCTTTAGAATTTCACTTTATATTTAGAATTTTCACCTCATCTTTAGAATTTCACTTTATCTTTAGAATTTCACTTTATCTTTAGAATTTCACTTTATCTTTCGAATTTCACTTTATCCTTTGAATTTCACTTTATCCTTTGAATTTCACTTTATCTTTAGAATTTTACTTTATCCTTTGAATTTCACTTTATCTTTAGAATTTCACTTCATCTTTAGAATTTCACCTTATCTTTGGAATTTCACTTTATCTTTAGAATTTCACTTGATCTTTAGAATTTCACTTCATCTTTAGAATTTCACTTGATCTTTAGAATTACACTTGATCTTTAGAATTTCACTTCATCTTTAGAATTTCACTTGATCTTTAGAATTTCACTTTATCTTTAGAATTTCACTTTATCTTTAGAATTTCACTTTATCTTTAGAATTTCACTTGATCTTTAGAATTTCACTTTATCTTTAGAATTTCACTTCATATTTAGAATTTCACTTTATATTTAGAATTTCACCTCATCTTTAGAATTTCACTTTATCTTTAGAATTTCACTTTATCTTTCGAATTTCACTTAATCCTTTGAATTTCACTTTATCTTTAGAATTTCACTCTATATTTAGAATTTCACTTTACATTTAGAATTTTCACCTCATCTTTAGAATTTCACTTTATCTTTAGAATTTCACTTTATCTTTAGAATTTCACTTTATCTTTCGAATTTCACTTTATCCTTTGAATTTCACTTTATCCTTTGAATTTCACTTTATATTTAGAATTTTACTTTATCCTTTGAATTTCACTTTATCTTTAGAATTTCACTTCATCTTTAGAATTTCACCTTATCTTTGGAATTTCACTTTATCTTTAGAATTTCACTTGATCTTTAGAATTTCACTTCATCTTTAGAATTTCACTTTATCTTTAGAATTTCACTTGATCTTTAGAATTTCACTTCATCTTTAGAATTTCACTTGATCTTTAGAATTTCACTTTATCTTTCGAATTTCACTTTATCCTTTGAATTTCACTTTATCTTTAGAATTTCACTTTATCTTTCGAATTTCACTTGATCTTTCGAATTTCACTTTATCTTTAGAATTTCACTTTATCCTTTGAATTTAACTTTATCCTTTGAATTTCACTTGATCTTTAGAATTTCACTTTATGTTTAGAATTTCACTTTATCTTTAGAATTTCACTTGATCTTTAGAATTTCACTTCATCTTTCGAATTTCACTTGATCTTTAGAATTTCACTTTATCTTTAGAATTTCACTTTATCCTTTGAATTTCACTTTATCCTTTGAATTTCAATTTATCTTTAGAATTTCACTTGATCTTTAGAATTTCACTTTATCTTTCGAATTTCACTTTATCCTTTGAATTTCACTTTATCCTTTGAATTTCGCTTTATCTTTAGAATTTCACTTTATCCTTTGAATTTCACTGCATCTTTCGAATTTTGCTTTATCCTTTGAATTTCACTTTATCCTTTGAATTTCACTTTATCTTTAGAATTTCACTTTATCCTTTGAATTTCACTTTATCTTTCAAATTTCACTTTATCCTTTGAATTTCACTTTATCCTTTGAATTTCACTTTATCTTTAGAATTTCACTTGATCTTTAGAATTTCACTTCATCTTTAGAATTTCACTTGATCTTTAGAATTTCACTTTATCTTTCGAATTTCAATTTATCCTTTGAATTTCACTTTATCCTTTGAATTTCACTTTATCTTTAGAATTTCACTTTATCCTTTGAATTTCACTTTATCTTTAGAATTTCACTTTATCTTTAGAATTTCACTTGATCTTTAGAATTTCACTTTATCTTTAGAATTTCACTTTATCCTTTGAATTTCACTTTATCCTTTGAATTTCACTTGATCTTTAGAATTTCACTTGATCTTTAGAATTTCACTTGATCTTTAGAATTTCACTTTATCTTTAGAATTTCACTTTATCCTTTGAATTTCACTTTATCCTTTGAATTTCACTTTATCTTTAGAATTTCACTTTATCCTTTGAATTTCACTTTATCTTTAGAATTTCACTTTATCTTTAGAATTTCACTTGATCTTTAGAATTTCACTTTATCTTTCAAATTTCACTTGATCTTTAGAATTTCACTTTATCCTTTGAATTTCACTTGATCTTTAGAATTTCACTTGATCTTTAGAATTTCACTTGATCTTTAGAATTTCACTTTATCTTTAGAATTTCACTTTATCCTTTGAATTTCACTTTATTCTTTGAATTTCACTTTATCTTTAGAATTTCACTTTATCCTTTGAATTTCACTTTATCTTTAGAATTTCACTTTATCTTTAGAATTTCACTTGATCTTTAGAATTTCACTTCATCTTTCGAATTTCACTTGATCTTTAGAATTTCACTTTATCTTTAGAATTTCACTTTATCCTTTGAATTTCACTTTATCCTTTGAATTTCACTTTATCTTTAGAATTTCACTTGATCTTTAGAATTTCACTTTATCTTTCGAATTTCACTTTATCCTTTGAATTTCACTTTATCCTTTGAATTTCGCTTCATCTTTAGAATTTCACTTTATCCTTTGAATTTCACTGCATCTTTCGAATTTCGCTTTATCCTTTGAATTTCACTTTATCCTTTGAATTTCACTTTATCTTTAGAATTTCACTTTATCCTTTGAATTTCACTTTATCTTTCAAATTTCACTTTATCCTTTGAATTTCACTTTATCCTTTGAATTTCACTTTATCTTTAGAATTTCACTTGATCTTTCGAATTTCACTTTATCCTTTGAATTTCACTTTATCTTTCGAATTTCACTTTATCCTTTGAATTTCACTTTATCCTTTGAATTTCACTTTATCTTTAGAATTTCACTTGATCTTTAGAATTTCACTTTATCTTTCGAATTTCACTTTATCCTTTGAATTTCACTTTATCTTTAGAATTTCACTTTATACTTTGAATTTCACTTTATCTTTAGAATTTCACTTGATCTTTAGAATTTCACTTGATCTTTAGAATTTCACTTTATCTTTCGAATTTCACTTTATCCTTTGAATTTCACTTTATCCTTTGAATTTCACTTTATCTTTAGAATTTCACTTTATCCTTTGAATTTCAATTTATCTTTCGAATTTCACTTTATCCTTTGAATTTCACTTCATCCTTTGAATTTCACTTTATCTTTAGAATTTCACTTCATCTTTAGAATTTCACTTTATCTTTAGAATTTCACTTTATCTTTAGAATTTCACTTTGTCTTTAGAATTTCACTTTATCTTTAGAATTTCACTTTATCTTTAGAATTTCACTTTATCTTTCGAATTTCACTTTATCCTTTGAATTTCACTTTATCTTTAGAATTTCACTTTATCTTTAGAATTTCACTTTATCTTTAGAATTTCACTTTATCTTTAGAATTTCACTTTATCTTTAGAATTTCACTTTATCTTTAGAATTTCACTTGATCTTTAGAATTTCACTTCATCTTTAGAATTTCACTTGATCTTTCGAATTTCACTTTATCCTTTGAATTTCACTTTATCCTTTGAATTCCACTTTATCTTTAGAATTTCACTTTATCTTTAGAATTTCACTTTATCTTTAGAATTTCACTTTATCTTTAGAATTTCACTTGATCTTTAGAATTTCACTTTATCTTTAGAATTTCACTTTATCTTTAGAATTTCACTTTATCTTAAGAATTTCACTTCATATTTAGAATTTCACTTTATATTTAGAATTTCACCTCATCTTTAGAATTTCACTTTATCTTTAGAATTTCACTTTATCTTTCGAATTTCACTTAATCCTTTGAATTTCACTTTATCTTTAGAATTTCACTCTATATTTAGAATTTCACTTTATATTTAGAATTTTCACCTCATCTTTAGAATTTCACTTTATCTTTAGAATTTCACTTTATCTTTAGAATTTCACTTTATCTTTCGAATTTCACTTTATCCTTTGAATTTCACTTTATCCTTTGAATTTCACTTTATCTTTAGAATTTTACTTTATCCTTTGAATTTCACTTTATCTTTAGAATTTCACTTCATCTTTAGAATTTCACCTTATCTTTAGAATTTCACTTTATCTTTAGAATTTCACTTGATCTTTAGAATTTCACTTCATCTTTAGAATTTCACTTGATCTTTAGAATTTCACTTTATCTTTCGAATTTCACTTTATCCTTTGAATTTCACTTTATCTTTCGAATTTCACTTTATCCTTTGAATTTCACTTTATCTTTAGAATTTCACTTTATCTTTAGAATTTCACTTTATCCTTTGAATTTCACTTTATCTTTAGAATTTCACTTGATCTTTAGAATTTCACTTTATCCTTTGAATTTCACTTTATCTTTCGAATTTCACTTTATCCTTTGAATTTCACTTGATCTTTAGAATTTCACTTTATCTTTCGAATTTCACTTCATCCTTTGAATTTCACTTTATCCTTTGAATTTCACTTTATCTTTAGAATTTCACTTTATCCTTTGAATTTCACTTTATCTTTCGAATTTCACTTTATCCTTTGAATTTCACTTTATCCTTTGAATTTCACTTTATCTTTAGAATTTCACTTGATCTTTAGAATTTCACTTTATCTTTCGAATTTCACTTTATCCTTTGAATTTCACTTTATCTTTCGAATTTCACTTTATCCTTTGAATTTCACTTTATCCTTTGAATTTCACTTTATCTTTAGAATTTCACTTTATCCTTTGAATTTCAATTTATCTTTCGAATTTCACTTTATCCTTTGAATTTCACTTCATCCTTTGAATTTCACTTTATCTTTAGAATTTCACTTCATCTTTAGAATTTCACTTTATCTTTAGAATTTCACTTTATCTTTAGAATTTCACTTTGTCTTTAGAATTTCACTTTATCTTTAGAATTTCACTTTATCTTTAGAATTTCACTTTATCTTTCGAATTTCACTTTATCCTTTGAATTTCACTTTATCTTTAGAATTTCACTTTATCTTTAGAATTTCACTTTATCTTTAGAATTTCACTTTATCTTTAGAATTTCACTTTATCTTTAGAATTTCACTTGATGTTTAGAATTTCACTTCATCTTTAGAATTTCACTTGATCTTTCGAATTTCACTTTATCCTTTGAATTTCACTTTATCCTTTGAATTTCACTTTATCTTTAGAATTTCACTTTATCTTTAGAATTTCACTTTATCTTTAGAATTTCACTTTATCTTTAGAATTTCACTTGATCTTTAGAATTTCACTTTATCTTTAGAATTTCACTTTATCTTTAGAATTTCACTTTATCTTTAGAATTTCACTTCATATTTAGAATTTCACTTTATATTTAGAATTTCACCTCATCTTTAGAATTTCACTTTATCTTTAGAATTTCACTTTATCTTTCGAATTTCACTTAATCCTTTGAATTTCACTTTATCTTTAGAATTTCACTCTATATTTAGAATTTCACTTTATATTTAGAATTTTCACCTCATCTTTAGAATTTCACTTTATCTTTAGAATTTCACTTTATCTTTAGAATTTAACTTTATCTTTCGAATTTCACTTTATCCTTTGAATTTCACTTTATCCTTTGAATTTCCCTTTATCTTTAGAATTTTACTTTATCCTTTGAATTTCACTTTATCTTTAGAATTTCACTTCATCTTTAGAATTTCACCTTATCTTTAGAATTCCACTTTATCTTTAGAATTTCACTTGATCTTTAGAATTTCACTTCATCTTTAGAATTTCACTTGATCTTTAGAATTTCACTTTATCTTTAGAATTTCACTTTATCCTTTGAATTTCACTTTATCTTTAGAATTTCACTTGATCTTTAGAATTTCACTTGATCTTTAGAATTTCACTTTATCTTTCGAATTTCACTTTATCCTTTGAATTTCACTTTATCCTTTGAATTTCACTTTATCTTTAGAATTTCACTTTATCCTTTGAATTTCACTTTATCTTTCGAATTTCAATTTATCCTTTGAATTTCACTTTATCCTTTGAATTTCACTTTATCTTTAGAATTTCACTTGATCTTTAGAATTTCACTTTATCTTTCGAATTTCACTTTATCCTTTGAATTTCACTTTATCTTTAGAATTTCACTTTATCCTTTGAATTTCACTTTATCTTTAGAATTTCACTTGATCTTTAGAATTTCACTTGATCTTTAGAATTTCACTTTATCTTTCGAATTTCACTTTATCCTTTGAATTTCACTTTATCCTTTGAATTTCACTTTATCTTTAGAATTTCACTTTATCCTTTGAATTTCACTTTATCTTTAGAATTTCACTTCATCTTTAGAATTTCACTTTATCTTTAGAATTTCACTTTATCTTTAGAATTTCACTTTGTCTTTAGAATTTCACTTTATCTTTAGAATTTCACTTTATCTTTAGAATTTCACTTTATCTTTCGAATTTCACTTTATCCTTTGAATTTCACTTTATCTTTAGAATTTCACTTTATCTTTAGAATTTCACTTTATCTTTAGAATTTCACTTTATCTTTAGAATTTCACTTTATCTTTAGAATTTCACTTTATCTTTAGAATTTCACTTGATCTTTAGAATTTCACTTCATCTTTAGAATTTCACTTGATCTTTCGAATTTCACTTTATCCTTTGAATTTCACTTTATTCTTTGAATTTCACTTTATCTTTAGAATTTCACTTTATCTTTAGAATTTCACTTTATCTTTAGAATTTCACTTTATCTTTAGAATTTCACTTGATCTTTAGAATTTCACTTTATCTTTAGAATTTCACTTCATATTTAGAATTTCACTTTATATTTAGAATTTCACCTCATCTTTAGAATTTCACTTTATCTTTAGAATTTCACTTTATCTTTCGAATTTCTCTTAATCCTTTGAATTTCACTTTATCTTTAGAATTTCACTCTATATTTAGAATTTCACTTTATATTTAGAATTTTCACCTCATCTTTAGAATTTCACTTTATCTTTAGAATTTCACTTTATCTTTAGAATTTCACTTTATCTTTCGAATTTCACTTTATCCTTTGAATTTCACTTTATCCTTTGAATTTCACTTTATCTTTAGAATTTTACTTTATCCTTTGAATTTCACTTTATCTTTAGAATTTCACTTCATCTTTAGAATTTCACCTTATCTTTGGAATTTCACTTTATCTTTAGAATTTCACTTGATCTTTAGAATTTCACTTCATCTTTAGAATTTCACTTGATCTTTAGAATTACACTTGATCTTTAGAATTTCACTTCATCTTTAGAATTTCACTTGATCTTTAGAATTTCACTTTATCTTTAGAATTTCACTTTATCTTTAGAATTTCACTTTATCTTTAGAATTTCACTTGATCTTTAGAATTTCACTTTATCTTTAGAATTTCACTTCATATTTAGAATTTCACTTTATATTTAGAATTTCACCTCATCTTTAGAATTTCACTTTATCTTTAGAATTTCATTTTATCTTTCGAATTTCACTTAATCCTTTGAATTTCACTTTATCTTTAGAATTTCACTCTATATTTAGAATTTCACTTTATATTTAGAATTTTCACCTCATCTTTAGAATTTCACTTTATCTTTAGAATTTCACTTTATCTTTAGAATTTCACTTTATCTTTCGAATTTCACTTTATCCTTTGAATTTCACTTTATCCTTTGAATTTCACTTTATATTTAGAATTTTACTTTATCCTTTGAATTTCACTTTATCTTTAGAATTTCACTTCATCTTTAGAATTTCACCTTATCTTTGGAATTTCACTTTATCTTTAGAATTTCACTTGATCTTTAGAATTTCACTTCATCTTTAGAATTTCACTTTATCTTTAGAATTTCACTTGATCTTTAGAATTTCACTTCATCTTTAGAATTTCACTTGATCTTTAGAATTTCACTTTATCTTTCGAATTTCACTTTATCCTTTGAATTTCACTTTATCTTTAGAATTTCACTTTATCTTTCGAATTTCACTTGATCTTTCGAATTTCACTTTATCTTTAGAATTTCACTTTATCCTTTGAATTTCACTTTATCCTTTGAATTTCACTTGATCTTTAGAATTTCACTTGATCTTTAGAATTTCACTTGATCTTTAGAATTTCACTTTATCTTTAGAATTTCACTTTATCCTTTGAATTTCACTTTATTCTTTGAATTTCACTATCTTTAGAATTTCACTTTATCCTTTGAATTTCACTTTATGTTTAGAATTTCACTTTATCTTTAGAATTTCACTTGATCTTTAGAATTTCACTTCATCTTTCGAATTTCACTTGATCTTTAGAATTTCACTTTATCTTTAGAATTTCACTTTATCCTTTGAATTTCACTTTATCCTTTGAATTTCAATTTATCTTTAGAATTTCACTTGATCTTTAGAATTTCACTTTATCTTTCGAATTTCACTTTATCCTTTGAATTTCACTTTATCCTTTGAATTTCGCTTTATCTTTAGAATTTCACTTTATCCTTTGAATTTCACTGCATCTTTCGAATTTTGCTTTATCCTTTGAATTTCACTTTATCCTTTGAATTTCACTTTATCTTTAGAATTTCACTTTATCCTTTGAATTTCACTTTATCTTTCAAATTTCACTTTATCCTTTGAATTTCACTTTATCCTTTGAATTTCACTTTATCTTTAGAATTTCACTTGATCTTTAGAATTTCACTTCATCTTTAGAATTTCACTTGATCTTTAGAATTTCACTTTATCTTTCGAATTTCAATTTATCCTTTGAATTTCACTTTATCCTTTGAATTTCACTTTATCTTTAGAATTTCACTTTATCCTTTGAATTTCACTTTATCTTTAGAATTTCACTTTATCTTTAGAATTTCACTTGATCTTTAGAATTTCACTTTATCTTTAGAATTTCACTTTATCCTTTGAATTTCACTTTATCCTTTGAATTTCACTTGATCTTTAGAATTTCACTTGATCTTTAGAATTTCACTTGATCTTTAGAATTTCACTTTATCTTTAGAATTTCACTTTATCCTTTGAATTTCACTTTATCCTTTGAATTTCACTTTATCTTTAGAATTTCACTTTATCCTTTGAATTTCACTTTATCTTTAGAATTTCACTTTATCTTTAGAATTTCACTTGATCTTTAGAATTTCACTTTATCTTTCAAATTTCACTTGATCTTTAGAATTTCACTTTATCCTTTGAATTTCACTTGATCTTTAGAATTTCACTTGATCTTTAGAATTTCACTTGATCTTTAGAATTTCACTTTATCTTTAGAATTTCACTTTATCCTTTGAATTTCACTTTATTCTTTGAATTCCACTTTATCTTTAGAATTTCACTTTATCCTTTGAATTTCACTTTATCTTTAGAATTTCACTTTATCTTTAGAATTTCACTTGATCTTTAGAATTTCACTTCATCTTTCGAATTTCACTTGATCTTTAGAATTTCACTTTATCTTTAGAATTTCACTTTATCCTTTGAATTTCACTTTATCCTTTGAATTTCACTTTATCTTTAGAATTTCACTTGATCTTTAGAATTTCACTTTATCTTTCGAATTTCACTTTATCCTTTGAATTTCACTTTATCCTTTGAATTTCGCTTCATCTTTAGAATTTCACTTTATCCTTTGAATTTCACTGCATCTTTCGAATTTCGCTTTATCCTTTGAATTTCACTTTATCCTTTGAATTTCACTTTATCTTTAGAATTTCACTTTATCCTTTGAATTTCACTTTATCTTTCAAATTTCACTTTATCCTTTGAATTTCACTTTATCCTTTGAATTTCACTTTATCTTTAGAATTTCACTTGATCTTTAGAATTTCACTTCATCTTTAGAATTTCACTTCATCTTCAGAATTTTACTTGATCTTTAGAATTTCACTTTATCTTTCGAATTTCACTTTATCCTTTGAATTTCACTTTATCCTTTGAATTTCACTTTATCTTTAGAATTTCACTTTATCCTTTGAATTTCACTTTATCTTTAGAATTTCACTTTATCTTTCGAATTTCACTTGATCTTTAGAATTTCACTTTATCTTTAGAATTTCACTTTATCCTTTGAATTTCACTTTATCCTTTGAATTTCACTTGATCTTTAGAATTTCACTTGATCTTTAGAATTTCACTTGATCTTTAGAATTTCACTTTATCTTTAGAATTTCACTTTATCCTTTGAATTTCACTTTATCCTTTGAATTTCACTTTATCTTTAGAATTTCACTTCATCCTTTGAATTTCACTTTATCTTTAGAATTTCACTTTATCTTTAGAATTTCACTTGATCTTTAGAATTTCACTTTATCTTTCAAATTCCACTTGATCTTTAGAATTTCACTTTATCTTTCGAATTTCACTTTATCCTTTGAATTTCACTTTATCTTTAGAATTTCACTTTATCCTTTGAATTTCACTTTATCCTTTGAATTTCACTTTATCCTTTGAATTTCACTTTATCTTTAGAATTTCATTTTATCTTTCGAATTTCACTTTATCCTTTGAATTTCACTTTATCCTTTGAATTTCACTTTATCTTTAGAATTTCACTTTATCTTTAGAATTTCACTTTATCTTTAGAATTTCACTTTGTCTTTAGAATTTCACTTGATCTTTAGAATTTCACTTTATCTTTAGAATTTCACTTTATCTTTAGAATTTCACTTTATCTTTAGAATTTCACTTCATATTTAGAATTTCACTTTATATTTAGAATTTCACCTCATCTTTAGAATTTCACTTTATCTTTAGAATTTCACTTTATCTTTCGAATTTCACTTAATCCTTTGAATTTCACTTGATCTTTAGAATTTCACTCTATATTTAGAATTTCACTTTATATTTAGAATTTTCACCTCATCTTTAGAATTTCACTTTATCTGTAGAATTTCACTTTATCTTTAGAATTTCACTTTATCTTTCGAATTTCACTTTATCCTTTGAATTTCACTTTATCCTTTGAATTTCACTTTATCTTTAGAATTTTACTTTATCCTTTGAATTTCACTTTATCTTTAGAATTTCACCTCATCTTTAGAATTTCACTTTATCTTTAGAATTTCACTTTATCTTTCGAATTTCACTTAATCCTTTGAATTTCACTTTATCTTTAGAATTTCACTTTATATTTAGAATTTCACCTCATCTTTAGAATTTCACTTTATCTTTAGAATTTCACTTTATCTTTCGAATTTCACTTAATCCTTTGAATTTCACTTTATCTTTAGAATTTCACTCTATATTTAGAATTTCACTTTATATTTAGAATTTTCACCTCATCTTTAAAATTTCACTTTATCTGTAGAATTTCACTTTATCTTTAGAATTTCACTTTATCTTTCGAATTTCACTTCATCCTTTGAATTTCACTTTATCCTTTGAATTTCACTTTATCTTTAGAATTTCACTTTATCTTTAGAGTTTCACTTTATCTTTAGAATTTCACTTTATCTTTAGAATTTCACTTTTTTTTTTTTTTTTTTTTTTGTATACAAGATCGAGGCTCGTGAAAGAGCAAACATTAATCACACAAAAAGACAAACCGACACACAAAACACAAAAAACAAGGGGAGCGGCAGACAAGATGGGGAGAGGGGGGGGAGGACACAAAAGAGAGGGGGAAGAAGGGGAAGGACACAAACACAACATTTGAGAGCAGGGACATCGGGAGGACTTGGGGGGAGGTGGGGGAGGATTAAAACATATGAACACTGCAAGGACTCTGGGGTGAATTACCGGGGGTAGAAAAGATCAAGGTTTTCGATGGGGGAAGATAAGAGATGGTGGTGAACAGCTGTTTTAAAGACCTGGAGGGAGGAGTGGGATTGAAGGGAGTGGGGGAGTTTGTTCCAGAGGCGGGAGAAAAGGGGAATGAAAGAGTGAAGGTGAGCAGAGAGCCTAGACTTTGGCAGTTTAACCATAAGAGGGTTGCAGGCAGATCTTGTGTGACCTGAAGGAATATTGGGGGGACAGAGCACAGAGAGAGCTGGGGGAGCAAGGCCGGAGAGGAGTCGGTAGAAGACAGAAAGACCACCAACCTGCCTGCGGTGAGTGAGTGAAAGGCCCTCGGCGTTGACTACATCGCAGGAGATTCCAATGATTCTGAAAGCTTTGGCCTCAACAGCGTGAAGCCGAGCAAGGTGTGAGGCAGGAGCACCAGCCCAGAGGGGGGAACAGTATTCCATTGAGCTGCGGATGAAAGCCTTGTATGTGGTGAGGAGCTCAGGTGTGCCGAGGAAGGACTTCGCACGACGGAGGATGCCCAGTCGGCGACTGGCTTTGGAGGCCAGCTTGGAAATGTGGTTTTCCCAAGAAAGATCATGGCAGATAGTGAGACCCAAAAGCTTGAGCGACTTGATCTTTAGAATTTCACTTTATCTTTAGAATTTCACTTTATCTTTAGAATTTCACTTTATCTTTAGAATTTCACTTCATATTTAGAATTTCACTTTATATTTAGAATTTCACCTCATCTTTAGAATTTCACTTTATCTTTAGAATTTCACTTTATCTTTCGAATTTCACTTAATCCTTTGAATTTCACTTTATCTTTAGAATTTCACTCTATATTTAGAATTTCACTTAATATTTAGAATTTTCACCTCATCTTTAGAATTTCACTTTATCTTTAGAATTTCACTTTATCTTTAGAATTTCACTTTATCTTTCGAATTTCACTTTATCCTTTGAATTTCACTTTATCCTTTGAATTTCACTTTATCTTTAGAAATTTACTTTATCCTTTGAATTTCACTTTATCTTTAGAATTTCACTTCATCTTTAGAATTTCACCTTATCTTTGGAATTTCACTTTATCTTTAGAATTTCACTTGATCTTTAGAATTTCACTTCATCTTTAGAATTTCACTTGATCTTTAGAATTTCACTTTATCTTTCGAATTTCACTTTATCCTTTGAATTTCACTTTATCTTTCGAATTTCACTTTATCCTTTGAATTTCACTTTATCTTTAGAATTTCACTTTATCTTTCGAATTTCACTTGATCTTTCGAATTTCACTTTATCTTTAGAATTTCACTTTATCCTTTGAATTTCACTTTATCCTTTGAATTTCACTTGATCTTTAGAATTTCACTTGATCTTTAGAATTTCACTTGATCTTTAGAATTTCACTTTATCTTTAGAATTTCACTTTATCCTTTGAATTTCACTTTATTCTTTGAATTTCACTTTATCTTTAGAATTTCACTTTATCCTTTGAATTTCACTTTATCTTTAGAATTTCACTTTATCTTTAGAATTTCACTTGATCTTTAGAATTTCACTTCATCTTTCGAATTTCACTTGATCTTTAGAATTTCACTTTATCTTTAGAATTTCACTTTATCCGTTGAATTTCACTTTATCCTTTGAATTTCACTTTATCTTTAGAATTTCACTTGATCTTTAGAATTTCACTTTATCTTTCGAATTTCACTTTATCCTTTGAATTTCACTTTATCCTTTGAATTTCGCTTTATCTTTAGAATTTCACTTTATCCTTTGAATTTCACTGCATCTTTCGAATTTCGCTTTATCCTTTGAATTTCACTTTATCCTTTGAATTTCACTTTATCTTTAGAATTTCACTTTATCCTTTGAATTTCACTTTATCTTTCAAATTTCACTTTATCCTTTGAATTTCACTTTATCCTTTGAATTTCACTTTATCTTTAGAATTTCACTTGATCTTTAGAATTTCAATTGATCTTTAGAATTTCACTTCATCTTTAGAATTTTACTTGATCTTTAGAATTTCACTTTATCTTTCGAATTTCACTTTATCCTTTGAATTTCACTTTATCCTTTGAATTTCACTTTATCTTTAGAATTTCACTTTATCCTTTGAATTTCACTTTATCTTTAGAATTTCACTTTATCTTTCGAATTTCACTTGATCTTTAGAATTTCACTTTATCTTTAGAATTTCACTTTATCCTTTGAATTTCACTTTATCCTTTGAATTTCACTTGATCTTTAGAATTTCACTTGATCTTTAGAATTTCACTTTATCTTTAGAATTTCACTTTATATTTAGAATTTTCACCTCATCTTTAGAATTTCACTTTATCTTTAGAATTTCACTTTATCTTTAGAATTTCACTTTATCTTTCGAATTTCACTTTATCCTTTGAATTTCACTTTATCCTTTGAATTTCACTTTATCTTTAGAATTTTACTTTATCCTTTGAATTTCACTTTATCTTTAGAATTTCACTTCATCTTTAGAATTTCACCTTATCTTTGGAATTTCACTTTATCTTTAGAATTTCACTTGATCTTTAGAATTTCACTTCATCTTTAGAATTTCACTTGATCTTTAGAATTACACTTGATCTTTAGAATTTCACTTCATCTTTAGAATTTCACTTGATCTTTAGAATTTCACTTTATCTTTAGAATTTCACTTTATCTTTAGAATTTCACTTTATCTTTAGAATTTCACTTGATCTTTAGAATTTCACTTTATCTTTAGAATTTCACTTCATATTTAGAATTTCACTTTATATTTAGAATTTCACCTCATCTTTAGAATTTCACTTTATCTTTAGAATTTCACTTTATCTTTCGAATTTCACTTAATCCTTTGAATTTCACTTTATCTTTAGAATTTCACTCTATATTTAGAATTTCACTTTATATTTAGAATTTTCACCTCATCTTTAGAATTTCACTTTATCTTTAGAATTTCACTTTATCTTTAGAATTTCACTTTATCTTTCGAATTTCACTTTATCCTTTGAATTTCACTTTATCCTTTGAATTTCACTTTATATTTAGAATTTTACTTTATCCTTTGAATTTCACTTTATCTTTAGAATTTCACTTCATCTTTAGAATTTCACCTTATCTTTGGAATTTCACTTTATCTTTAGAATTTCACTTGATCTTTAGAATTTCACTTCATCTTTAGAATTTCACTTTATCTTTAGAATTTCACTTGATCTTTAGAATTTCACTTCATCTTTAGAATTTCACTTGATCTTTAGAATTTCACTTTATCTTTCGAATTTCACTTTATCCTTTGAATTTCACTTTATCTTTAGAATTTCACTTTATCTTTCGAATTTCACTTGATCTTTCGAATTTCACTTTATCTTTAGAATTTCACTTTATCCTTTGAATTTCACTTTATCCTTTGAATTTCACTTGATCTTTAGAATTTCACTTGATCTTTAGAATTTCACTTGATCTTTAGAATTTCACTTTATCTTTAGAATTTCACTTTATCCTTTGAATTTCACTTTATTCTTTGAATTTCACTATCTTTAGAATTTCACTTTATCCTTTGAATTTCACTTTATGTTTAGAATTTCACTTTATCTTTAGAATTTCACTTGATCTTTAGAATTTCACTTCATCTTTCGAATTTCACTTGATCTTTAGAATTTCACTTTATCTTTAGAATTTCACTTTATCCTTTGAATTTCACTTTATCCTTTGAATTTCAATTTATCTTTAGAATTTCACTTGATCTTTAGAATTTCACTTTATCTTTCGAATTTCACTTTATCCTTTGAATTTCACTTTATCCTTTGAATTTCGCTTTATCTTTAGAATTTCACTTTATCCTTTGAATTTCACTGCATCTTTCGAATTTTGCTTTATCCTTTGAATTTCACTTTATCCTTTGAATTTCACTTTATCTTTAGAATTTCACTTTATCCTTTGAATTTCACTTTATCTTTCAAATTTCACTTTATCCTTTGAATTTCACTTTATCCTTTGAATTTCACTTTATCTTTAGAATTTCACTTGATCTTTAGAATTTCACTTCATCTTTAGAATTTCACTTGATCTTTAGAATTTCACTTTATCTTTCGAATTTCAATTTATCCTTTGAATTTCACTTTATCCTTTGAATTTCACTTTATCTTTAGAATTTCACTTTATCCTTTGAATTTCACTTTATCTTTAGAATTTCACTTTATCTTTAGAATTTCACTTGATCTTTAGAATTTCACTTTATCTTTAGAATTTCACTTTATCCTTTGAATTTCACTTTATCCTTTGAATTTCACTTGATCTTTAGAATTTCACTTGATCTTTAGAATTTCACTTGATCTTTAGAATTTCACTTTATCTTTAGAATTTCACTTTATCCTTTGAATTTCACTTTATCCTTTGAATTTCACTTTATCTTTAGAATTTCACTTTATCCTTTGAATTTCACTTTATCTTTAGAATTTCACTTTATCTTTAGAATTTCACTTGATCTTTAGAATTTCACTTTATCTTTCAAATTTCACTTGATCTTTAGAATTTCACTTTATCCTTTGAATTTCACTTGATCTTTAGAATTTCACTTGATCTTTAGAATTTCACTTGATCTTTAGAATTTCACTTTATCTTTAGAATTTCACTTTATCCTTTGAATTTCACTTTATTCTTTGAATTTCACTTTATCTTTAGAATTTCACTTTATCCTTTGAATTTCACTTTATCTTTAGAATTTCACTTTATCTTTTGAATTTCACTTGATCTTTAGAATTTCACTTCATCTTTCGAATTTCACTTGATCTTTAGAATTTCACTTTATCTTTAGAATTTCACTTTATCCTTTGAATTTCACTTTATCCTTTGAATTTCACTTTATCTTTAGAATTTCACTTGATCTTTAGAATTTCACTTTATCTTTCGAATTTCACTTTATCCTTTGAATTTCACTTTATCCTTTGAATTTCGCTTCATCTTTAGAATTTCACTTTATCCTTTGAATTTCACTGCATCTTTCGAATTTCGCTTTATCCTTTGAATTTCACTTTATCCTTTGAATTTCACTTTATCTTTAGAATTTCACTTTATCCTTTGAATTTCACTTTATCTTTCAAATTTCACTTTATCCTTTGAATTTCACTTTATCCTTTGAATTTGACTTTATCTTTAGAATTTCACTTGATCTTTAGAATTTCACTTGATCTTTAGAATTTCACTTCATCTTTAGAATTTTACTTGATCTTTAGAATTTCACTTTATCTTTCGAATTTCACTTTATCCTTTGAATTTCACTTTATCCTTTGAATTTCACTTTATCTTTGGAATTTCACTTTATCCTTTGAATTTCACTTTATCTTTAGAATTTCACTTTATCTTTCGAATTTCACTTGATCTTTAGAATTTCACTTTATCTTTAGAATTTCACTTTATCCTTTGAATTTCACTTTATCCTTTGAATTTCACTTGATCTTTAGAATTTCACTTGATCTTTAGAATTTCACTTGATCTTTAGAATTTCACTTTATCTTTAGAATTTCACTTTATCCTTTGAATTTCACTTTATCCTTTGAATTTCACTTTATCTTTAGAATTTCACTTCATCCTTTGAATTTCACTTTATCTTTAGAATTTCACTTTATCTTTAGAATTTCACTTGATCTTTAGAATTTCACTTTATCTTTCAAATTCCACTTGATCTTTAGAATTTCACTTTATCTTTCGAATTTCACTTTATCCTTTGAATTTCACTTTATCTTTAGAATTTCACTTTATCCTTTGAATTTCACTTTATCCTTTGAATTTCACTTTATCCTTTGAATTTCACTTTATCTTTAGAATTTCACTTTATCTTTCGAATTTCACTTTATCCTTTGAATTTCACTTTATCCTTTGAATTTCACTTTATCTTTAGAATTTCACTTTATCTTTAGAATTTCACTTTATCTTTAGAATTTCACTTTGTCTTTAGAATTTCACTTGATCTTTAGAATTTCACTTTATCTTTAGAATTTCACTTTATCTTTAGAATTTCACTTTATCTTTAGAATTTCACTTCATATTTAGAATTTCACTTTATATTTAGAATTTCACCTCATCTTTAGAATTTCACTTTATCTTTAGAATTTCACTTTATCTTTCGAATTTCACTTAATCCTTTGAATTTCACTTTATCTTTAGAATTTCACTCTATATTTAGAATTTCACTTTATATTTAGAATTTTCACCTCATCTTTAGAATTTCACTTTATCTGTAGAATTTCACTTTATCTTTAGAATTTCACTTTATCTTTCGAATTTCACTTTATCCTTTGAATTTCACTTTATCCTTTGAATTTCACTTTATCTTTAGAATTTTACTTTATCCTTTGAATTTCACTTTATCTTTAGAATTTCACCTCATCTTTAGAATTTCACTTTATCTTTAGAATTTCACTTTATCTTTCGAATTTCACTTAATCCTTTGAATTTCACTTTATCTTTAGAATTTCACTTTATATTTAGAATTTCACCTCATCTTTAGAATTTCACTTTATCTTTAGAATTTCACTTTATCTTTCGAATTTCACTTAATCCTTTGAATTTCACTTTATCTTTAGAATTTCACTCTATATTTAGAATTTCACTTTATATTTAGAATTTTCACCTCATCTTTAGAATTTCACTTTATCTGTAGAATTTCACTTTATCTTTAGAATTTCACTTTATCTTTCGAATTTCACTTCATCCTTTGAATTTCACTTTATCCTTTGAATTTCACTTTATCTTTAGAATTTCACTTTATCTTTAGAGTTTCACTTTATCTTTAGAATTTCACTTCATCTTTCGAATTTCACTTGATCTTTAGAATTTCACTTTATCTTTAGAATTTCACTTTATCCTTTGAATTTCACTTTATCCTTTGAATTTCACTTTATCTTTAGAATTTCACTTGATCTTTAGAATTTCACTTTATTCTTTGAATTTCACTTTATCTTTAGAATTTCACTTTATCCTTTGAATTTCACTTTATCTTTAGAATTTCACTTTATCTTTAGAATTTCACTTGATCTTTAGAATTTCACTTCATCTTTCGAATTTCACTTGATCTTTAGAATTTCACTTTATCTTTAGAATTTCACTTTATCCTTTGAATTTCACTTTATCCTTTGAATTTCACTTTATCTTTAGAATTTCACTTGATCTTTAGAATTTCACTTTATCTTTCGAATTTCACTTTATCCTTTGAATTTCACTTTATCCTTTGAATTTCGCTTCATCTTTAGAATTTCACTTTATCCTTTGAATTTCACTGCATCTTTCGAATTTCGCTTTATCCTTTGAATTTCACTTTATCCTTTGAATTTCACTTTATCTTTAGAATTTCACTTGATCTTTAGAATTTCACTTGATCTTTAGAATTTCACTTCATCTTTAGAATTTTACTTGATCTTTAGAATTTCACTTTATCTTTCGAATTTCACTTTATCCTTTGAATTTCACTTTATCCTTTGAATTTCACTTTATCTTTAGAATTTCACTTTATCCTTTGAATTTCACTTTATCTTTAGAATTTCACTTTATCTTTCGAATTTCACTTGATCTTTAGAATTTCACTTTATCTTTAGAATTTCACTTTATCCTTTGAATTTCACTTTATCCTTTGAATTTCACTTGATCTTTAGAATTTCACTTGATCTTTAGAATTTCACTTGATCTTTAGAATTTCACTTTATCTTTAGAATTTCACTTTATCCTTTGAATTTCACTTTATCCTTTGAATTTCACTTTATCTTTAGAATTTCACTTCATCCTTTGAATTTCACTTTATCTTTAGAATTTCACTTTATCTTTAGAATTTCACTTGATCTTTAGAATTTCACTTTATCTTTCAAATTCCACTTGATCTTTAGAATTTCACTTTATCTTTCGAATTTCACTTTATCCTTTGAATTTCACTTTATCTTTAGAATTTCACTTTATCCTTTGAATTTCACTTTATCCTTTGAATTTCACTTTATCCTTTGAATTTCACTTTATCTTTAGAATTTCACTTTATCTTTCGAATTTCACTTTATCCTTTGAATTTCACTTTATCCTTTGAATTTCACTTTATCTTTAGAATTTCACTTTATCTTTAGAATTTCACTTTATCTTTAGAATTTCACTTTGTCTTTAGAATTTCACTTGATCTTTAGAATTTCACTTTATCTTTAGAATTTCACTTTATCTTTAGAATTTCACTTTATCTTTAGAATTTCACTTCATATTTAGAATTTCACTTTATATTTAGAATTTCACCTCATCTTTAGAATTTCACTTTATCTTTCGAATTTCACTTTATCTTTCGAATTTCACTTAATCCTTTGAATTTCACTTTATCTTTAGAATTTCACTCTATATTTAGAATTTCACTTTATATTTAGAATTTTCACCTCATCTTTAGAATTTCACTTTATCTGTAGAATTTCACTTTATCTTTAGAATTTCACTTTATCTTTCGAATTTCACTTTATCCTTTGAATTTCACTTTATCCTTTGAATTTCACTTTATCTTTAGAATTTTACTTTATCCTTTGAATTTCACTTTATCTTTAGAATTTCACCTCATCTTTAGAATTTCACTTTATCTTTAGAATTTCACTTTATCTTTCGAATTTCACTTAATCCTTTGAATTTCACTTTATCTTTAGAATTTCACTTTATATTTAGAATTTCACCTCATCTTTAGAATTTCACTTTATCTTTAGAATTTCACTTTATCTTTCGAATTTCACTTAATCCTTTGAATTTCACTTTATCTTTAGAATTTCACTCTATATTTAGAATTTCACTTTATATTTAGAATTTTCACCTCATCTTTAAAATTTCACTTTATCTGTAGAATTTCACTTTATCTTTAGAATTTCACTTTATCTTTCGAATTTCACTTCATCCTTTGAATTTCACTTTATCCTTTGAATTTCACTTTATCTTTAGAATTTCACTTGATCTTTAGAATTTCACTTTATCTTTCGAATTTCACTTTATCCTTTGAATTTCACTTTATCCTTTGAATTTCGCTTCATCTTTAGAATTTCACTTTATCCTTTGAATTTCACTGCATCTTTCGAATTTCGCTTTATCCTTTGAATTTCACTTTATCCTTTGAATTTCACTTTATCTTTAGAATTTCACTTGATCTTTAGAATTTCACTTGATCTTTAGAATTTCACTTCATCTTTAGAATTTTACTTGATCTTTAGAATTTCACTTTATCTTTCGAATTTCACTTTATCCTTTGAATTTCACTTTATCCTTTGAATTTCACTTTATCTTTAGAATTTCACTTTATCCTTTGAATTTCACTTTATCTTTAGAATTTCACTTTATCTTTCGAATTTCACTTGATCTTTAGAATTTCACTTTATCTTTAGAATTTCACTTTATCCTTTGAATTTCACTTTATCCTTTGAATTTCACTTGATCTTTAGAATTTCACTTGATCTTTAGAATTTCACTTGATCTTTAGAATTTCACTTTATCTTTAGAATTTCACTTTATCCTTTGAATTTCACTTTATCCTTTGAATTTCACTTTATCTTTAGAATTTCACTTCATCCTTTGAATTTCACTTTATCTTTAGAATTTCACTTTATCTTTAGAATTTCACTTGATCTTTAGAATTTCACTTTATCTTTCAAATTCCACTTGATCTTTAGAATTTCACTTTATCTTTCGAATTTCACTTTATCCTTTGAATTTCACTTTATCTTTAGAATTTCACTTTATCCTTTGAATTTCACTTTATCCTTTGAATTTCACTTTATCCTTTGAATTTCACTTTATCTTTAGAATTTCACTTTATCTTTCGAATTTCACTTTATCCTTTGAATTTCACTTTATCCTTTGAATTTCACTTTATCTTTAGAATTTCACTTTATCTTTAGAATTTCACTTTATCTTTAGAATTTCACTTTGTCTTTAGAATTTCACTTGATCTTTAGAATTTCACTTTATCTTTAGAAGTTCACTTTATCTTTAGAATTTCACTTTATCTTTAGAATTTCACTTCATATTTAGAATTTCACTTTATATTTAGAATTTCACCTCATCTTTAGAATTTCACTTTATCTTTAGAATTTCACTTTATCTTTCGAATTTCACTTAATCCTTTGAATTTCACTTTATCTTTAGAATTTCACTTTATCCTTTGAATTTCACTTTATCCTTTGAATTTCACTTGATCTTTAGAATTTCACTTGATCTTTAGAATTTCACTTTATCTTTAGAATTTCACTTTATATTTAGAATTTTCACCTCATCTTTAGAATTTCACTTTATCTTTAGAATTTCACTTTATCTTTAGAATTTCACTTTATCTTTCGAATTTCACTTTATCCTTTGAATTTCACTTTATCCTTTGAATTTCACTTTATCTTTAGAATTTTACTTTATCCTTTGAATTTCACTTTATCTTTAGAATTTCACTTCATCTTTAGAATTTCACCTTATCTTTGGAATTTCACTTTATCTTTAGAATTTCACTTGATCTTTAGAATTTCACTTCATCTTTAGAATTTCACTTGATCTTTAGAATTACACTTGATCTTTAGAATTTCACTTCATCTTTAGAATTTCACTTGATCTTTAGAATTTCACTTTATCTTTAGAATTTCACTTTATCTTTAGAATTTCACTTTATCTTTAGAATTTCACTTGATCTTTAGAATTTCACTTTATCTTTAGAATTTCACTTCATATTTAGAATTTCACTTTATATTTAGAATTTCACCTCATCTTTAGAATTTCACTTTATCTTTAGAATTTCACTTTATCTTTCGAATTTCACTTAATCCTTTGAATTTCACTTTATCTTTAGAATTTCACTCTATATTTAGAATTTCACTTTATATTTAGAATTTTCACCTCATCTTTAGAATTTCACTTTATCTTTAGAATTTCACTTTATCTTTAGAATTTCACTTTATCTTTCGAATTTCACTTTATCCTTTGAATTTCACTTTATCCTTTGAATTTCACTTTATATTTAGAATTTTACTTTATCCTTTGAATTTCACTTTATCTTTAGAATTTCACTTCATCTTTAGAATTTCACCTTATCTTTGGAATTTCACTTTATCTTTAGAATTTCACTTGATCTTTAGAATTTCACTTCATCTTTAGAATTTCACTTTATCTTTAGAATTTCACTTGATCTTTAGAATTTCACTTCATCTTTAGAATTTCACTTGATCTTTAGAATTTCACTTTATCTTTCGAATTTCACTTTATCCTTTGAATTTCACTTTATCTTTAGAATTTCACTTTATCTTTCGAATTTCACTTGATCTTTCGAATTTCACTTTATCTTTAGAATTTCACTTTATCCTTTGAATTTCACTTTATCCTTTGAATTTCACTTGATCTTTAGAATTTCACTTGATCTTTAGAATTTCACTTGATCTTTAGAATTTCACTTTATCTTTAGAATTTCACTTTATCCTTTGAATTTCACTTTATTCTTTGAATTTCACTATCTTTAGAATTTCACTTTATCCTTTGAATTTCACTTTATGTTTAGAATTTCACTTTATCTTTAGAATTTCACTTGATCTTTAGAATTTCACTTCATCTTTCGAATTTCACTTGATCTTTAGAATTTCACTTTATCTTTAGAATTTCACTTTATCCTTTGAATTTCACTTTATCCTTTGAATTTCAATTTATCTTTAGAATTTCACTTGATCTTTAGAATTTCACTTTATCTTTCGAATTTCACTTTATCCTTTGAATTTCACTTTATCCTTTGAATTTCGCTTTATCTTTAGAATTTCACTTTATCCTTTGAATTTCACTGCATCTTTCGAATTTTGCTTTATCCTTTGAATTTCACTTTATCCTTTGAATTTCACTTTATCTTTAGAATTTCACTTTATCCTTTGAATTTCACTTTATCTTTCAAATTTCACTTTATCCTTTGAATTTCACTTTATCCTTTGAATTTCACTTTATCTTTAGAATTTCACTTGATCTTTAGAATTTCACTTCATCTTTAGAATTTCACTTGATCTTTAGAATTTCACTTTATCTTTCGAATTTCAATTTATCCTTTGAATTTCACTTTATCCTTTGAATTTCACTTTATCTTTAGAATTTCACTTTATCCTTTGAATTTCACTTTATCTTTAGAATTTCACTTTATCTTTAGAATTTCACTTGATCTTTAGAATTTCACTTTATCTTTAGAATTTCACTTTATCCTTTGAATTTCACTTTATCCTTTGAATTTCACTTGATCTTTAGAATTTCACTTGATCTTTAGAATTTCACTTGATCTTTAGAATTTCACTTTATCTTTAGAATTTCACTTTATCCTTTGAATTTCACTTTATCCTTTGAATTTCACTTTATCTTTAGAATTTCACTTTATCCTTTGAATTTCACTTTATCTTTAGAATTTCACTTTATCTTTAGAATTTCACTTGATCTTTAGAATTTCACTTTATCTTTCAAATTTCACTTGATCTTTAGAATTTCACTTTATCCTTTGAATTTCACTTGATCTTTAGAATTTCACTTGATCTTTAGAATTTCACTTGATCTTTAGAATTTCACTTTATCTTTAGAATTTCACTTTATCCTTTGAATTTCACTTTATTCTTTGAATTTCACTTTATCTTTAGAATTTCACTTTATCCTTTGAATTTCACTTTATCTTTAGAATTTCACTTTATCTTTTGAATTTCACTTGATCTTTAGAATTTCACTTCATCTTTCGAATTTCACTTGATCTTTAGAATTTCACTTTATCTTTAGAATTTCACTTTATCCTTTGAATTTCACTTTATCCTTTGAATTTCACTTTATCTTTAGATTTTCACTTGATCTTTAGAATTTCACTTTATCTTTCGAATTTCACTTTATCCTTTGAATTTCACTTTATCCTTTGAATTTCGCTTCATCTTTAGAATTTCACTTTATCCTTTGAATTTCACTGCATCTTTCGAATTTCGCTTTATCCTTTGAATTTCACTTTATCCTTTGAATTTCACTTTATCTTTAGAATTTCACTTTATCCTTTGAATTTCACTTTATCTTTCAAATTTCACTTTATCCTTTGAATTTCACTTTATCCTTTGAATTTCACTTTATCTTTAGAATTTCACTTGATCTTTAGAATTTCACTTGATCTTTAGAATTTCACTTCATCTTTAGAATTTTACTTGATCTTTAGAATTTCACTTTATCTTTCGAATTTCACTTTATCCTTTGAATTTCACTTTATCCTTTGAATTTCACTTTATCTTTAGAATTTCACTTTATCCTTTGAATTTCACTTTATCTTTAGAATTTCACTTTATCTTTCGAATTTCACTTGATCTTTAGAATTTCACTTTATCTTTAGAATTTCACTTTATCCTTTGAATTTCACTTTATCCTTTGAATTTCACTTGATCTTTAGAATTTCACTTGATCTTTAGAATTTCACTTGATCTTTAGAATTTCACTTTATCTTTAGAATTTCACTTTATCCTTTGAATTTCACTTTATCCTTTGAATTTCACTTTATCTTTAGAATTTCACTTCATCCTTTGAATTTCACTTTATCTTTAGAATTTCACTTTATCTTTAGAATTTCACTTGATCTTTAGAATTTCACATTATCTTTCAAATTCCACTTGATCTTTAGAATTTCACTTTATCTTTCGAATTTCACTTTATCCTTTGAATTTCACTTTATCTTTAGAATTTCACTTTATCCTTTGAATTTCACTTTATCCTTTGAATTTCACTTTATCCTTTGAATTTCACTTTATCTTTAAAATTTCACTTTATCTTTCGAATTTCACTTTATCCTTTGAATTTCACTTTATCCTTTGAATTTCACTTTATCTTTAGAATTTCACTTGATCTTTAGAATTTCACTTTATCTTTAGAATTTCACTTTGTCTTTAGAATTTCACTTGATCTTTAGAATTTCACTTTATCTTTAGAATTTCACTTTATCTTTAGAATTTCACTTTATCTTTAGAATTTCACTTCATATTTAGAATTTCACTTTATATTTAGAATTTCACCTCATCTTTAGAATTTCACTTTATCTTTAGAATTTCACTTTATCTTTCGAATTTCACTTAATCCTTTGAATTTCACTTTATCTTTAGAATTTCACTCTATATTTAGAATTTCACTTTATATTTAGAATTTTCACCTCATCTTTAGAATTTCACTTTATCTGTAGAATTTCACTTTATCTTTAGAATTTCACTTTATCTTTCGAATTTCACTTTATCCTTTGAATTTCACTTTATCCTTTGAATTTCACTTTATCTTTAGAATTTTACTTTATCCTTTGAATTTCACTTTATCTTTAGAATTTCACCTCATCTTTAGAATTTCACTTTATCTTTAGAATTTCACTTTATCTTTAGAATTTCACTTTATATTTAGAATTTCACCTCATCTTTAGAATTTCACTTTATCTTTAGAATTTCACTTTATCTTTCGAATTTCACTTAATCCTTTGAATTTCACTTTATCTTTAGAATTTCACTTAATCCTTTGAATTTCACTTTATCTTTAGAATTTCACTCTATATTTAGAATTTCACTTTATATTTAGAATTTTCACCTCATCTTTAGAATTTCACTTTATCTGTAGAATTTCACTTTATCTTTAGAATTTCACTTTATCTTTCGAATTTCACTTCATCCTTTGAATTTCACTTTATCCTTTGAATTTCACTTTATCTTTAGAATTTCACTTTATCTTTAGAGTTTCACTTTATCTTTAGAATTTCACTTTATCTTTAGAATTTCACTTTTTTTTTTTTTTTTTTTTTTTGTATACAAGATCGAGGCTCGTGAAAGAGCAAACATTAATCACACAAAAAGACAAACCGACACACAAAACACAAAAAACAAGGGGAGCGGCAGACAAGATGGGGAGAGAGGGGGGAGGACACAAAAGAGAGGGGGAAGAAGGGGAAGGACACAAACACAACATTTGAGAGCAGGGACATCGGGAGGACTTGGGGGGAGGTGGGGGAGGATTAAAACATATGAACACTGCAAGGACTCTGGGGTGAATTACCGGGGGTAGAAAAGATCAAGGTTTTCGATGGGGGAAGATAAGAGATGGTGGTGAACAGCTGTTTTAAAGACCTGGAGGGAGGAGTGGGATTGAAGGGAGTGGGGGAGTTTGTTCCAGAGGCGGGAGAAAAGGGGAATGAAAGAGTGAAGGTGAGCAGCGAGCCTAGACTTTGGCAGTTTAACCATAAGAGGGTTGCAGGCAGATCTTGTGTGACCTGAAGGAATATTGGGGGGACAGAGCACAGAGAGAGCTGGGGGAGCAAGGCCGGAGAGGAGTCGGTAGAAGACAGAAAGACCACCAACCTGCCTGCGGTGAGTGAGTGAAAGGCCCTCGGCGTTGACTACATCGCAGGAGATTCCAATGATTCTGAAAGCTTTGGCCTCAACAGCGTGAAGCCGAGCAAGGTGTGAGGCAGGAGCACCAGCCCAGAGGGGGGAACAGTATTCCATTGAGCTGCGGATGAAAGCCTTGTATGTGGTGAGGAGCTCAGGTGTGCCGAGGAAGGACTTCGCACGACGGAGGATGCCCAGTCGGCGACTGGCTTTGGAGGCCAGCTTGGAAATGTGGTTTTCCCAAGAAAGATCATGGCAGATAGTGAGACCCAAAAGCTTGAGCGACTTGATCTTTAGAATTTCACTTTATCTTTAGAATTTCACTTTATCTTTAGAATTTCACTTTATCTTTAGAATTTCACTTCATATTTAGAATTTCACTTTATATTTAGAATTTCACCTCATCTTTAGAATTTCACTTTATCTTTAGAATTTCACTTTATCTTTAGAATTTCACTTAATCCTTTGAATTTCACTTTATCTTTAGAATTTCACTCTATATTTAGAATTTCACTTAATATTTAGAATTTTCACCTCATCTTTAGAATTTCACTTTATCTTTAGAATTTAACTTTATCTTTAGAATTTCACTTTATCTTTCGAATTTCACTTTATCCTTTGAATTTCACTTTATCCTTTGAATTTCACTTTATCTTTAGAATTTTACTTTATCCTTTGAATTTCACTTTATCTTTAGAATTTCACTTCATCTTTAGAATTTCACCTTATCTTTGGAATTTCACTTTATCTTTAGAATTTCACTTGATCTTTAGAATTTCACTTCATCTTTAGAATTTCACTTGATCTTTAGAATTTCACTTTATCTTTCGAATTTCACTTTATCCTTTGAATTTCACTTTATCTTTCGAATTTCACTTTATCCTTTGAATTTCACTTTATCTTTAGAATTTCACTTTATCTTTCGAATTTCACTTGATCTTTCGAATTTCACTTTATCTTTAGAATTTCACTTTATCCTTTGAATTTCACTTTATCCTTTGAATTTCACTTGATCTTTAGAATTTCACTTGATCTTTAGAATTTCACTTGATCTTTAGAATTTCACTTTATCTTTAGAATTTCACTTTATCCTTTGAATTTCACTTTATTCTTTGAATTTCACTTTATCTTTAGAATTTCACTTTATCCTTTGAATTTCACTTTATCTTTAGAATTTCACTTTATCTTTAGAATTTCACTTGATCTTTAGAATTTCACTTCATCTTTCGAATTTCACTTGATCTTTAGAATTTCACTTTATCTTTAGAATTTCACTTTATCCGTTGAATTTCACTTTATCCTTTGAATTTCACTTTATCTTTAGAATTTCACTTGATCTTTAGAATTTCACTTTATCTTTCGAATTTCACTTTATCCTTTGAATTTCACTTTATCCTTTGAATTTCGCTTTATCTTTAGAATTTCACTTTATCCTTTGAATTTCACTGCATCTTTCGAATTTCGCTTTATCCTTTGAATTTCACTTTATCCTTTGAATTTCACTTTATCTTTAGAATTTCACTTTATCCTTTGAATTTCACTTTATCTTTCAAATTTCACTTTATCCTTTGAATTTCACTTTATCCTTTGAATTTCACTTTATCTTTAGAATTTCACTTGATCTTTAGAATTTCAATTGATCTTTAGAATTTCACTTCATCTTTAGAATTTTACTTGATCTTTAGAATTTCACTTTATCTTTCGAATTTCACTTTATCCTTTGAATTTCACTTTATCCTTTGAATTTCACTTTATCTTTAGAATTTCACTTTATCCTTTGAATTTCACTTTATCTTTAGAATTTCACTTTATCTTTCGAATTTCACTTGATCTTTAGAATTTCACTTTATCTTTAGAATTTCACTTTATCCTTTGAATTTCACTTTATCCTTTGAATTTCACTTGATCTTTAGAATTTCACTTGATCTTTAGAATTTCACTTGATCTTTAGAATTTCACTTTATCTTTAGAATTTCACTTTATCCTTTGAATTTCACTTTATCCTTTGAATTTCACTTTATCTTTAGAATTTCACTTCATCCTTTGAATTTCACTTTATCTTTAGAATTTCACTTTATCTTTAGAATTTCACTTGATCTTTAGAATTTCACTTTATCTTTCAAATTTCACTTGATCTTTAGAATTTCACTTTATCTTTCGAATTTCACTTTATCCTTTGAATTTCACTTTATCTTTAGAATTTCACTTTATCCTTTGAATTTCACTTTATCCTTTGAATTTCACTTTATCCTTTGAATTTCACTTTATCTTTAGAATTTCACTTGATCTTTAGAATTTCACTTTATCTTTCGAATTTCACTTTATCCTTTGAATTTCACTTTATCTTTAGAATTTCACTCTATCCTTTGAATTTCACTTTATCTTTAGAATTTCACTTGATCTTTAGAATTTCACTTTATCTTTCGAATTTCACTTCATCCTTTGAATTTCACTTTATCCTTTGAATTTCACTTTATCTTTAGAATTTCACTTTATCCTTTGAATTTCACTTTATCTTTCGAATTTCACTTTATCCTTTGAATTTCACTTTATCCTTTGAATTTCACTTTATCTTTAGAATTTCACTTGATCTTTAGAATTTCACTTTATCTTTCGAATTTCACTTTATCCTTTGAATTTCACTTTATCTTTAGAATTTCACTTTATCCTTTGAATTTCACTTTATCTTTAGAATTTCACTTGATCTTTAGAATTTCACTTGATCTTTAGAATTTCACTTTATCTTTCGAATTTCACTTTATCCTTTGAATTTCACTTTATCCTTTGAATTTCACTTTATCTTTAGAATTTCACTTTATCCTTTGAATTTCAATTTATCTTTCGAATTTCACTTTATCCTTTGAATTTCACTTCATCCTTTGAATTTCACTTTATCTTTAGAATTTCACTTCATCTTTAGAATTTCACTTTATCTTTAGAATTGCACTTTATCTTTAGAATTTCACTTTGTCTTTAGAATTTCACTTTATCTTTAGAATTTCACTTTATCTTTCGAATTTCACTTTATCCTTTGAATTTCACTTTATCCTTTGAATTTCACTTTATCTTTAGAATTTTACTTTATCCTTTGAATTTCACTTTATCTTTAGAATTTCACTTCATCTTTAGAATTTCACCTTATCTTTGGAATTTCACTTTATCTTTAGAATTTCACTTGATCTTTAGAATTTCACTTTATCTTTCGAATTTCACTTTATCCTTTGAATTTCACTTTATCCTTTGAATTTCACTTTATCTTTAGAATTTTACTTTATCCTTTGAATTTCACTTTATCTTTAGAATTTCACTTCATCTTTAGAATTTCACCTTATCTTTGGAATTTCACTTTATCTTTAGAATTTCACTTGATCTTTAGAATTTCACTTCATCTTTAGAATTTCACTTGATCTTTAGAATTTCACTTTATCTTTCGAATTTCACTTTATCCTTTGAATTTCACTTTATCTTTCGAATTTCACTTTATCCTTTGAATTTCACTTTATCTTTAGAATTTCACTTTATCTTTCGAATTTCACTTGATCTTTCGAATTTCACTTTATCTTTAGAATTTCACTTTATCCTTTGAATTTCACTTTATCCTTTGAATTTCACTTGATCTTTAGAATTTCACTTGATCTTTAGAATTTCACTTGATCTTTAGAATTTCACTTTATCTTTAGAATTTCACTTTATCCTTTGAATTTCACTTTATTCTTTGAATTTCACTTTATCTTTAGAATTTCACTTTATCCTTTGAATTTCACTTTATCTTTAGAATTTCACTTTATCTTTAGAATTTCACTTGATCTTTAGAATTTCACTTCATCTTTCGAATTTCACTTGATCTTTAGAATTTCACTTTATCTTTAGAATTTCACTTTATCCGTTGAATTTCACTTTATCCTTTGAATTTCACTTTATCTTTAGAATTTCACTTGATCTTTAGAATTTCACTTTATCTTTCGAATTTCACTTTATCCTTTGAATTTCACTTTATCCTTTGAATTTCGCTTTATCTTTAGAATTTCACTTTATCCTTTGAATTTCACTGCATCTTTCGAATTTCGCTTTATCCTTTGAATTTCACTTTATCCTTTGAATTTCACTTTATCTTTAGAATTTCACTTTATCCTTTGAATTTCACTTTATCTTTCAAATTTCACTTTATCCTTTGAATTTCACTTTATCCTTTGAATTTCACTTTATCTTTAGAATTTCACTTGATCTTTAGAATTTCAATTGATCTTTAGAATTTCACTTCATCTTTAGAATTTTACTTGATCTTTAGAATTTCACTTTATCTTTCGAATTTCACTTTATCCTTTGAATTTCACTTTATCCTTTGAATTTCACTTTATCTTTAGAATTTCACTTTATCCTTTGAATTTCACTTTATCTTTAGAATTTCACTTTATCTTTCGAATTTCACTTGATCTTTAGAATTTCACTTTATCTTTAGAATTTCACTTTATCCTTTGAATTTCACTTTATCCTTTGAATTTCACTTGATCTTTAGAATTTCACTTGATCTTTAGAATTTCACTTGATCTTTAGAATTTCACTTTATCTTTAGAATTTCACTTTATCCTTTGAATTTCACTTTATCCTTTGAATTTCACTTTATCTTTAGAATTTCACTTCATCCTTTGAATTTCACTTTATCTTTAGAATTTCACTTTATCTTTAGAATTTCACTTGATCTTTAGAATTTCACTTTATCTTTCAAATTTCACTTGATCTTTAGAATTTCACTTTATCTTTCGAATTTCACTTTATCCTTTGAATTTCACTTTATCTTTAGAATTTCACTTTATCCTTTGAATTTCACTTTATCCTTTGAATTTCACTTTATCCTTTGAATTTCACTTTATCTTTAGAATTTCACTTGATCTTTAGAATTTCACTTTATCTTTCGAATTTCACTTTATCCTTTGAATTTCACTTTATCTTTAGAATTTCACTCTATCCTTTGAATTTCACTTTATCTTTAGAATTTCACTTGATCTTTAGAATTTCACTTTATCTTTCGAATTTCACTTCATCCTTTGAATTTCACTTTATCCTTTGAATTTCACTTTATCTTTAGAATTTCACTTTATCCTTTGAATTTCACTTTATCTTTCGAATTTCACTTTATCCTTTGAATTTCACTTTATCCTTTGAATTTCACTTTATCTTTAGAATTTCACTTGATCTTTAGAATTTCACTTTATCTTTCGAATTTCACTTTATCCTTTGAATTTCACTTTATCTTTAGAATTTCACTTTATCCTTTGAATTTCACTTTATCTTTAGAATTTCACTTGATCTTTAGAATTTCACTTGATCTTTAGAATTTCACTTTATCTTTCGAATTTCACTTTATCCTTTGAATTTCACTTTATCCTTTGAATTTCACTTTATCTTTAGAATTTCACTTTATCCTTTGAATTTCAATTTATCTTTCGAATTTCACTTTATCCTTTGAATTTCACTTCATCCTTTGAATTTCACTTTATCTTTAGAATTTCACTTCATCTTTAGAATTTCACTTTATCTTTAGAATTGCACTTTATCTTTAGAATTTCACTTTGTCTTTAGAATTTCACTTTATCTTTAGAATTTCACTTTATCTTTAGAATTTCACTTTATCTTTCGAATTTCACTTTATCCTTTGAATTTCACTTTTTCTTTAGAATTTCACTTTATCTTTAGAATTTCACTTTATCTTTAGAATTTCACTTTATCTTTAGAATTTCACTTTATCTTTAGAATTTCACTTGATCTTTAGAATTTCACTTCATCTTTAGAATTTCACTTGATCTTTCGAATTTCACTTTATCCTTTGAATTTCACTTTATCCTTTGAATTTCACTTTATCTTTAGAATTTCACTTTATCTTTAGAATTTCACTTTATCTTTAGAATTTCACTTTGTCTTTAGAATTTCACTTGATCTTTAGAATTTCACTTTATCTTTAGAATTTCACTTTATCTTTATAATTTCACTTTATCTTTAGAATTTCACTTTATCTTTAGAATTTCACTTCATATTTAGAATTTCACTTTATATTTAGAATTTCACCTCATCTTTAGAATTTCACTTTATCTTTAGAATTTCACTTTATCTTTCGAATTTCACTTAATGCTTTGAATTTCACTTTATCTTTAGAATTTCACTCTATATTTAGAATTTCACTTTATATTTAGAATTTTCACCTCATCTTTAGAATTTCACTTTATCTGTAGAATTTCACTTTATCTTTAGAATTTCACTTTATCTTTCGAATTTCACTTTATCCTTTGAATTTCACTTTATCCTTTGAATTTCACTTTATCTTTCGAATTTTACTTTATCCTTTGAATTTCACTTTATCTTTAGAATTTCACTTCATCTTTAGAATTTCACCTTATCTTTAGAATTTCACTTTATCTTTAGAATTTCACTTGATCTTTAGAATTTCACTTCATCTTTAGAATTTCACTTGATCTTTAGAATTTCACTTTATCTTTCGAATTTCACTTTATCCTTTGAATTTCACTTTATCTTTCGAATTTCACTTTATCCTTTGAATTTCACTTTATCTTTAGAATTTCACTTTATCTTTAGAATTTCACTTTATCCTTTGAATTTCACTTTATCTTTAGAATTTCACTTGATCTTTAGAATTTCACTTGATCTTTAGAATTTCACTTTAGCTTTCGAATTTCACTTTATCCTTTGAATTTCACTTTATCCTTTGAATTTCACTTTATCTTTAGAATTTCACTTTATCCTTTGAATTTCACTTTATCTTTCGAATTTCACTTTATCCTTTGAATTTCACTTTATCCTTTGAATTTCACTTTATCTTTGGAATTTCACTTGATCTTTAGAATTTCACTTTATCTTTCGAATTTCACTTTATCCTTTGAATTTCACTTTATCTTTAGAATTTCACTTTATCCTTTGAATTTCACTTTATCTTTAGAATTTCACTTTATCTTTAGAATTTCACTTGATCTTTAGAATTTCACTTGATCTTTAGAATTTCACTTTATCTTTCGAATTTCACTTTATCCTTTGAATTTCACTTTATCCTTTGAATTTCACTTTATCTTTAGAATTTCACTTTATCCTTTGAATTTCACTTTATCTTTAGAATTTCACTTCATCTTTAGAATTTCACTTTATCTTTAGAATTTCACTTTATCTTTAGAATTTCACTTTGTCTTTAGAATTTCACTTTATCTTTAGAATTTCACTTTATCTTTAGAATTTCACTTTATCTTTCGAATTTCACTTTATCCTTTGAATTTCACTTTATCTTTAGAATTTCACTTTATCTTTAGAATTTCACTTTATCTTTAGAATTTCACTTTATCTTAAGAATTTCACTTTATCTTTAGAATTTCACTTGATCTTTAGAATTTCACTTCATCTTTAGAATTTCACTTGATCTTTCGAATTTCACTTTATCCTTTGAATTTCACTTTATCCTTTGAATTTCACTTTATCTTTAGAATTTCACTTTATCTTTAGAATTTCACTTTATCTTTAGAATTTCACTTTATCTTTAGAATTTCACTTGATCTTTAGAATTTCACTTTATCTTTAGAATTTCACTTCATATTTAGAATTTCACTTTATATTTAGAATTTCACCTCATCTTTAGAATTTCACTTTATCTTTAGAATTTCACTTTATCTTTCGAATTTCACTTAATCCTTTAAATTTCACTTTATCTTTAGAATTTCACTCTATATTTAGAATTTCACTTTATATTTAGAATTTTCACCTCATCTTTAGAATTTCACTTTATCTTTAGAATTTTACTTGATCTTTAGAATTTCACTTTATCTTTCGAATTTCACTTTATCCTTTGAATTTCACTTTATCCTTTGAATTTCACTTTATCTTTAGAATTTCACTTTATCCTTTGAATTTCACTTTATCTTTAGAATTTCACTTTATCTTTCGAATTTCACTTGATCTTTAGAATTTCACTTTATCTTTAGAATTTCACTTTATCCTTTGAATTTCACTTTATCCTTTGAATTTCACTTGATCTTTAGAATTTCACTTGATCTTTAGAATTTCACTTGATCTTTAGAATTTCACTTTATCTTTAGAATTTCACTTTATCCTTTGAATTTCACTTTATCCTTTGAATTTCACTTTATCTTTAGAATTTCACTTCATCCTTTGAATTTCACTTTATCTTTAGAATTTCACTTTATCTTTAGAATTTCACTTGATCTTTAGAATTTCACTTTAGCTTTCAAATTTCACTTGATCTTTAGAATTTCACTTTATCTTTCGAATTTCACTTTATCCTTTGAATTTCACTTTATCTTTAGAATTTCACTTTATCCTTTGAATTTCACTTTATCCTTTGAATTTCACTTTATCCTTTGAATTTCACTTTATCTTTAGAATTTCACTTGATCTTTAGAATTTCACTTTATCTTTCGAATTTCACTTTATCCTTTGAATTTCACTTTATCTTTAGAATTTCACTTTATCCTTTGAATTTCACTTTATCTTTAGAATTTCACTTGATCTTTAGAATTTCACTTTATCTTTCGAATTTCACTTCATCCTTTGAATTTCACTTTATCCTTTGAATTTCACTTTATCTTTAGAATTTCACTTTATCCTTTGAATTTCACTTTATCTTTCGAATTTCACTTTATCCTTTGAATTTCACTTTATCCTTTGAATTTCACTTTATCTTTAGAATTTCACTTGATCTTTAGAATTTCACTTTATCTTTCGAATTTCACTTTATCCTTTGAATTTCACTTTATCTTTAGAATTTCACTTTATCCTTTGAATTTCACTTTATCTTTAGAATTTCACTTGATCTTTAGAATTTCACTTGATCTTTAGAATTTCACTTTATCTTTCGAATTTCACTTTATCCTTTGAATTTCACTTTATCCTTTGAATTTCACTTTATCTTTAGAATTTCACTTTATCCTTTGAATTTCAATTTATCTTTCGAATTTCACTTTATCCTTTGAATTTCACTTCATCCTTTGAATTTCACTTTATCTTTAGAATTTCACTTGATCTTTAGAATTTCAATTGATCTTTAGAATTTCACTTCATCTTTAGAATTTTACTTGATCTTTAGAATTTCACTTTATCTTTCGAATTTCACTTTATCCTTTGAATTTCACTTTATCCTTTGAATTTCACTTTATCTTTAGAATTTCACTTTATCCTTTGAATTTCACTTTATATTTAGAATTTCACTTTATCTTTCGAATTTCACTTGATCTTTAGAATTTCACTTTATCTTTAGAATTTCACTTTATCCTTTGAATTTCACTTTATCCTTTGAATTTCACTTGATCTTTAGAATTTCACTTGATCTTTAGAATTTCACTTGATCTTTAGAATTTCACTTTATCTTTAGAATTTCACTTCATCCTTTGAATTTCACTTTATCTTTAGAATTTCACTTTATCTTTAGAATTTCACTTGATCTTTAGAATTTCACTTTATCTTTCAAATTTCACTTGATCTTTAGAATTTCACTTTATCTTTCGAATTTCACTTTATCCTTTGAATTTCACTTTATCTTTAGAATTTCACTTTATCCTTTGAATTTCACTTTATCCTTTGAATTTCACTTTATCCTTTGAATTTCACTTTATCTTTAGAATTTCACTTTATCTTTAGAATTTCACTTGATCTTTATAATTTCACTTTATCTTTCGAATTTCACTTTATCCTTTGAATTTCACTTTATCTTTAGAATTTCACTCTATCCTTTGAATTTCACTTTATCTTTAGAATTTCACTTGATCTTTAGAATTTCACTTTATCTTTCGAATTTCACTTCATCCTTTGAATTTCACTTTATCTTTAGAATTTCACTTTATCCTTTGAATTTCACTTTATCTTTCGAATTTCACTTTATCCTTTGAATTTCACTTTATCCTTTGAATTTCACTTTATCTTTAGAATTTCACTTGATCTTTAGAATTTCACTTTATCTTTCGAATTTCACTTTATCCTTTGAATTTCACTTTATCTTTAGAATTTCACTTTATCCTTTGAATTTCACTTTATCTTTAGAATTTCACTTGATCTTTAGAATTTCACTTGATCTTTAGAATTTCACTTTATCTTTCGAATTTCACTTTATCCTTTGAATTTCACTTTATCCTTTGAATTTCACTTTATCTTTAGAATTTCACTTTATCCTTTGAATTTCAATTTATCTTTCGAATTTCACTTTATCCTTTGAATTTCACTTCATCCTTTGAATTTCACTTTATCTTTAGAATTTCACTTCATCTTTAGAATTTCACTTTATCTTTAGAATTTCACTTTATCTTTAGAATTTCACTTTGTCTTTAGAATTTCACTTTATCTTTAGAATTTCACTTTATCTTTAGAATTTCACTTTATCTTTCGAATTTCACTTTATCCTTTGAATTTCACTTTATCTTTAGAATTTCACTTTATCTTTAGAATTTCACTTTATCTTTAGAATTTCACTTTATCTTTAGAATTTCACTTTATCTTTAGAATTTCACTTGATCTTTAGAATTTCACTTCATCTTTAGAATTTCACTTGATCTTTCGAATTTCACTTTATGCTTTGAATTTCACTTTATCCTTTGAATTTCACTTTATCTTTAGAATTTCACTTTATCTTTAGAATTTCACTTTATCTTTAGAATTTCACTTTGTCTTTAGAATTTCACTTGATCTTTAGAATTTCACTTTATCTTTAGAATTTCACTTTATCTTTATAATTTCACTTTATCTTTAGGATTTCACTTTATCTTTAGAATTTCACTTCATATTTAGAATTTCACTTTATATTTAGAATTTCACCTCATCTTTAGAATTTCACTTTATCTTTAGAATTTCACTTTATCTTTCGAATTTCACTTAATCCTTTGAATTTCACTTTATCTTTAGAATTTCACTCTATATTTAGAATTTCACTTTATATTTAGAATTTTCACCTCATCTTTAGAATTTCACTTTATCTGTAGAATTTCACTTTATCTTTAGAATTTCACTTTATCTTTCGAATTTCACTTTATCCTTTGAATTTCACTTTATCCTTTGAATTTCACTTTATCTTTCGAATTTTACTTTATCCTTTGAATTTCACTTTATCTTTAGAATTTCACTTCATCTTTAGAATTTCACCTTATCTTTAGAATTTCACTTTATCTTTAGAATTTCACTTGATCTTTAGAATTTCACTTCATCTTTAGAATTTCACTTGATCTTTAGAATTTCACTTTATCTTTCGAATTTCACTTTATCCTTTGAATTTCACTTTATCTTTCGAATTTCACTTTATCCTTTGAATTTCACTTTATCTTTAGAATTTCACTTTATCTTTAGAATTTCACTTTATCCTTTGAATTTCACTTTATCTGTAGAATTTCACTTTATCTTTAGAATTTCACTTTATCTTTCGAATTTCACTTTATCCTTTGAATTTCACTTTATCCTTTGAATTTCACTTTATCTTTAGAATTTTACTTTATCCTTTGAATTTCACTTTATCTTTAGAATTTCACCTCATCTTAAGAATTTCACTTTATCTTTAGAATTTCACTTTATCTTTCGAATTTCACTTAATCCTTTGAATTTCACTTTATCTTTAGAATTTCACTTTATATTTAGAATTTCACCTCATCTTTAGAATTTCACTTTATCTTTAGAATTTCACTTTATCTTTCGAATTTCACTTAATCCTTTGAATTTCACTTTATCTTTAGAATTTCACTCTATATTTAGAATTTCACTTTATATTTAGAATTTTCACCTCATCTTTAGAATTTCACTTTATCTGTAGAATTTCACTTTATCTTTAGAATTTCACTTTATCTTTCGAATTTCACTTCATCCTTTGAATTTCACTTTATCCTTTGAATTTCACTTTATCTTTAGAATTTCACTTTATCTTTAGAGTTTCACTTTATCTTTAGAATTTCACTTTATCTTTAGAATTTCACTTTTTTTTTTTTTTTTTTTTTTTGTATACAAGATCGAGGCTCGTGAAAGAGCAAACATTAATCACACAAAAAGACAAACCGACACACAAAACACAAAAAACAAGGGGAGCGGCAGACAAGATGGGGAGAGAGGGGGGAGGACACAAAAGAGAGGGGGAAGAAGGGGAAGGACACAAACACAACATTTGAGAGCAGGGACATCGGGAGGACTTGGGGGGAGGTGGGGGAGGATTAAAACATATGAACACTGCAAGGACTCTGGGGTGAATTACCGGGGGTAGAAAAGATCAAGGTTTTCGATGGGGGAAGATAAGAGATGGTGGTGAACAGCTGTTTTAAAGACCTGGAGGGAGGAGTGGGATTGAAGGGAGTGGGGGAGTTTGTTCCAGAGGCGGGAGAAAAGGGGAATGAAAGAGTGAAGGTGAGCAGCGAGCCTAGACTTTGGCAGTTTAACCATAAGAGGGTTGCAGGCAGATCTTGTGTGACCTGAAGGAATATTGGGGGGACAGAGCACAGAGAGAGCTGGGGGAGCAAGGCCGGAGAGGAGTCGGTAGAAGACAGAAAGACCACCAACCTGCCTGCGGTGAGTGAGTGAAAGGCCCTCGGCGTTGACTACATCGCAGGAGATTCCAATGATTCTGAAAGCTTTGGCCTCAACAGCGTGAAGCCGAGCAAGGTGTGAGGCAGGAGCACCAGCCCAGAGGGGGGAACAGTATTCCATTGAGCTGCGGATGAAAGCCTTGTATGTGGTGAGGAGCTCAGGTGTGCCGAGGAAGGACTTCGCACGACGGAGGATGCCCAGTCGGCGACTGGCTTTGGAGGCCAGCTTGGAAATGTGGTTTTCCCAAGAAAGATCATGGCAGATAGTGAGACCCAAAAGCTTGAGCGACTTGATCTTTAGAATTTCACTTTATCTTTAGAATTTCACTTTATCTTTAGAATTTCACTTTATCTTTAGAATTTCACTTCATATTTAGAATTTCACTTTATATTTAGAATTTCACCTCATCTTTAGAATTTCACTTTATCTTTAGAATTTCACTTTATCTTTAGAATTTCACTTAATCCTTTGAATTTCACTTTATCTTTAGAATTTCACTCTATATTTAGAATTTCACTTAATATTTAGAATTTTCACCTCATCTTTAGAATTTCACTTTATCTTTAGAATTTAACTTTATCTTTAGAATTTCACTTTATCTTTCGAATTTCACTTTATCCTTTGAATTTCACTTTATCCTTTGAATTTCACTTTATCTTTAGAATTTTACTTTATCCTTTGAATTTCACTTTATCTTTAGAATTTCACTTCATCTTTAGAATTTCACCTTATCTTTGGAATTTCACTTTATCTTTAGAATTTCACTTGATCTTTAGAATTTCACTTCATCTTTAGAATTTCACTTGATCTTTAGAATTTCACTTTATCTTTCGAATTTCACTTTATCCTTTGAATTTCACTTTATCTTTCGAATTTCACTTTATCCTTTGAATTTCACTTTATCTTTAGAATTTCACTTTATCTTTCGAATTTCACTTGATCTTTCGAATTTCACTTTATCTTTAGAATTTCACTTTATCCTTTGAATTTCACTTTATCCTTTGAATTTCACTTGATCTTTAGAATTTCACTTGATCTTTAGAATTTCACTTGATCTTTAGAATTTCACTTTATCTTTAGAATTTCACTTTATCCTTTGAATTTCACTTTATTCTTTGAATTTCACTTTATCTTTAGAATTTCACTTTATCCTTTGAATTTCACTTTATCTTTAGAATTTCACTTTATCTTTAGAATTTCACTTGATCTTTAGAATTTCACTTCATCTTTCGAATTTCACTTGATCTTTAGAATTTCACTTTATCTTTAGAATTTCACTTTATCCGTTGAATTTCACTTTATCCTTTGAATTTCACTTTATCTTTAGAATTTCACTTGATCTTTAGAATTTCACTTTATCTTTCGAATTTCACTTTATCCTTTGAATTTCACTTTATCCTTTGAATTTCGCTTTATCTTTAGAATTTCACTTTATCCTTTGAATTTCACTGCATCTTTCGAATTTCGCTTTATCCTTTGAATTTCACTTTATCCTTTGAATTTCACTTTATCTTTAGAATTTCACTTTATCCTTTGAATTTCACTTTATCTTTCAAATTTCACTTTATCCTTTGAATTTCACTTTATCCTTTGAATTTCACTTTATCTTTAGAATTTCACTTGATCTTTAGAATTTCAATTGATCTTTAGAATTTCACTTCATCTTTAGAATTTTACTTGATCTTTAGAATTTCACTTTATCTTTCGAATTTCACTTTATCCTTTGAATTTCACTTTATCCTTTGAATTTCACTTTATCTTTAGAATTTCACTTTATCCTTTGAATTTCACTTTATCTTTAGAATTTCACTTTATCTTTCGAATTTCACTTGATCTTTAGAATTTCACTTTATCTTTAGAATTTCACTTTATCCTTTGAATTTCACTTTATCCTTTGAATTTCACTTGATCTTTAGAATTTCACTTGATCTTTAGAATTTCACTTGATCTTTAGAATTTCACTTTATCTTTAGAATTTCACTTTATCCTTTGAATTTCACTTTATCCTTTGAATTTCACTTTATCTTTAGAATTTCACTTCATCCTTTGAATTTCACTTTATCTTTAGAATTTCACTTTATCTTTAGAATTTCACTTGATCTTTAGAATTTCACTTTATCTTTCAAATTTCACTTGATCTTTAGAATTTCACTTTATCTTTCGAATTTCACTTTATCCTTTGAATTTCACTTTATCTTTAGAATTTCACTTTATCCTTTGAATTTCACTTTATCCTTTGAATTTCACTTTATCCTTTGAATTTCACTTTATCTTTAGAATTTCACTTGATCTTTAGAATTTCACTTTATCTTTGGAATTTCACTTTATCCTTTGAATTTCACTTTATCTTTAGAATTTCACTCTATCCTTTGAATTTCACTTTATCTTTAGAATTTCACTTGATCTTTAGAATTTCACTTTATCTTTCGAATTTCACTTCATCCTTTGAATTTCACTTTATCCTTTGAATTTCACTTTATCTTTAGAATTTCACTTTATCCTTTGAATTTCACTTAATCTTTCGAATTTCACTTTATCCTTTGAATTTCACTTTATCCTTTGAATTTCACTTTATCTTTAGAATTTCACTTGATCTTTAGAATTTCACTTTATCTTTCGAATTTCACTTTATCCTTTGAATTTCACTTTATCTTTAGAATTTCACTTTATCCTTTGAATTTCACTTTATCTTTAGAATTTCACTTGATCTTTAGAATTTCACTTGATCTTTAGAATTTCACTTTATCTTTCGAATTTCACTTTATCCTTTGAATTTCACTTTATCCTTTGAATTTCACTTTATCTTTAGAATTTCACTTTATCCTTTGAATTTCAATTTATCTTTCGAATTTCACTTTATCCTTTGAATTTCACTTCATCCTTTGAATTTCACTTTATCTTTAGAATTTCACTTCATCTTTAGAATTTCACGTTATCTTTAGAATTGCACTTTATCTTTAGAATTTCACTTTGTCTTTAGAATTTCACTTTATCTTTAGAATTTCACTTTATCTTTAGAATTTCACTTTATCTTTCGAATTTCACTTTATCCTTTGAATTTCACTTTTTCTTTAGAATTTCACTTTATCTTTAGAATTTCACTTTATCTTTAGAATTTCACTTTATCTTTAGAATTTCACTTTATCTTTAGAATTTCACTTGATCTTTAGAATTTCACTTCATCTTTAGAATTTCACTTGATCTTTCGAATTTCACTTTATCCTTTGAATTTCACTTTATCCTTTGAATTTCACTTTATCTTTAGAATTTCACTTTATCTTTAGAATTTCACTTTATCTTTAGAATTTCACTTTGTCTTTAGAATTTCACTTGATCTTTAGAATTTCACTTTATCTTTAGAATTTCACTTTATCTTTATAATTTCACTTTATCTTTAGAATTTCACTTTATCTTTAGAATTTCACTTCATATTTAGAATTTCACTTTATATTTAGAATTTCACCTCATCTTTAGAATTTCACTTTATCTTTAGAATTTCACTTTATCTTTCGAATTTCACTTAATGCTTTGAATTTCACTTTATCTTTAGAATTTCACTCTATATTTAGAATTTCACTTTATATTTAGAATTTTCACCTCATCTTTAGAATTTCACTTTATCTGTAGAATTTCACTTTATCTTTAGAATTTCACTTTATCTTTCGAATTTCACTTTATCCTTTGAATTTCACTTTATCCTTTGAATTTCACTTTATCTTTCGAATTTTACTTTATCCTTTGAATTTCACTTTATCTTTAGAATTTCACTTCATCTTTAGAATTTCACCTTATCTTTAGAATTTCACTTTATCTTTAGAATTTCACTTGATCTTTAGAATTTCACTTCATCTTTAGAATTTCACTTGATCTTTAGAATTTCACTTTATCTTTCGAATTTCACTTTATCCTTTGAATTTCACTTTATCTTTCGAATTTCACTTTATCCTTTGAATTTCACTTTATCTTTAGAATTTCACTTTATCTTTAGAATTTCACTTTATCCTTTGAATTTCACTTTATCTTTAGAATTTCACTTGATCTTTAGAATTTCACTTGATCTTTAGAATTTCACTTTATCTTTCGAATTTCACTTTATCCTTTGAATTTCACTTTATCCTTTGAATTTCACTTTATCTTTAGAATTTCACTTTATCCTTTGAATTTCACTTTATCTTTCGAATTTCACTTTATCCTTTGAATTTCACTTTATCCTTTGAATTTCACTTTATCTTTGGAATTTCACTTGATCTTTAGAATTTCACTTTATCTTTCGAATTTCACTTTATCCTTTGAATTTCACTTTATCTTTAGAATTTCACTTTATCCTTTGAATTTCACTTTATCTTTAGAATTTCACTTTATCTTTAGAATTTCACTTGATCTTTAGAATTTCACTTGATCTTTAGAATTTCACTTTATCTTTCGAATTTCACTTTATCCTTTGAATTTCACTTTATCCTTTGAATTTCACTTTATCTTTAGAATTTCACTTTATCCTTTGAATTTCACTTTATCTTTAGAATTTCACTTCATCTTTAGAATTTCACTTTATCTTTAGAATTTCACTTTATCTTTAGAATTTCACTTTGTCTTTAGAATTTCACTTTATCTTTAGAATTTCACTTTATCTTTAGAATTTCACTTTATCTTTCGAATTTCACTTTATCCTTTGAATTTCACTTTATCTTTAGAATTTCACTTTATCTTTAGAATTTCACTTTATCTTTAGAATATCACTTTATCTTAAGAATTTCACTTTATCTTTAGAATTTCACTTGATCTTTAGAATTTCACTTCATCTTTAGAATTTCACTTGATCTTTCGAATTTCACTTTATCCTTTGAATTTCACTTTATCCTTTGAATTTCACTTTATCTTTAGAATTTCACTTTATCTTTAGAATTTCACTTTATCTTTAGAATTTCACTTTATCTTTAGAATTTCACTTGATCTTTAGAATTTCACTTTATCTTTAGAATTTCACTTCATATTTAGAATTTCACTTTATATTTAGAATTTCACCTCATCTTTAGAATTTCACTTTATCTTTAGAATTTCACTTTATCTTTCGAATTTCACTTAATCCTTTAAATTTCACTTTATCTTTAGAATTTCACTCTATATTTAGAATTTCACTTTATATTTAGAATTTTCACCTCATCTTTAGAATTTCACTTTATCTTTAGAATTTTACTTGATCTTTAGAATTTCACTTTATCTTTCGAATTTCACTTTATCCTTTGAATTTCACTTTATCCTTTGAATTTCACTTTATCTTTAGAATTTCACTTTATCCTTTGAATTTCACTTTATCTTTAGAATTTCACTTTATCTTTCGAATTTCACTTGATCTTTAGAATTTCACTTTATCTTTAGAATTTCACTTTATCCTTTGAATTTCACTTTATCCTTTGAATTTCACTTGATCTTTAGAATTTCACTTGATCTTTAGAATTTCACTTGATCTTTAGAATTTCACTTTATCTTTAGAATTTCACTTTATCCTTTGAATTTCACTTTATCCTTTGAATTTCACTTTATCTTTAGAATTTCACTTCATCCTTTGAATTTCACTTTATCTTTGGAATTTCACTTGATCTTTAGAATTTCACTTTATCTTTCGAATTTCACTTTATCCTTTGAATTTCACTTTATCTTTAGAATTTCACTTTATCCTTTGAATTTCACTTTATCCTTTGAATTTCACTTTATCCTTTGAATTTCACTTTATCTTTAGAATTTCACTTGATCTTTAGAATTTCACTTTATCTTTCGAATTTCACTTTATCCTTTGAATTTCACTTTATCTTTAGAATTTCACTTTATCCTTTGAATTTCACTTTATCTTTAGAATTTCACTTGATCTTTAGAATTTCACTTTATCTTTCGAATTTCACTTCATCCTTTGAATTTCACTTTATCCTTTGAATTTCACTTTATCTTTAGAATTTCACTTTATCCTTTGAATTTCACTTTATCTTTCGAATTTCACTTTATCCTTTGAATTTCACTTTATCCTTTGAATTTCACTTTATCTTTAGAATTTCACTTGATCTTTAGAATTTCACTTTATCTTTCGAATTTCACTTTATCCTTTGAATTTCACTTTATCTTTAGAATTTCACTTTATCCTTTGAATTTCACTTTATCTTTAGAATTTCACTTGATCTTTAGAATTTCACTTGATCTTTAGAATTTCACTTTATCTTTCGAATTTCACTTTATCCTTTGAATTTCACTTTATCCTTTGAATTTCACTTTATCTTTAGAATTTCACTTTATCCTTTGAATTTCAATTTATCTTTCGAATTTCACTTTATCCTTTGAATTTCACTTCATCCTTTGAATTTCACTTTATCTTTAGAATTTCACTTCATCTTTAGAATTTCACTTTATCTTTAGAATTTCACTTTATCTTTAGAATTTCACTTTGTCTTTAGAATTTCACTTTATCTTTAGAATTTCACTTTATCTTTAGAATTTCACTTTATCTTTCGAATTTCACTTTATCCTTTGAATTTCACTTTATCTTTCGAATTTCACTTTATCCTTTGAATTTCACTTTATCTTTCGAATTTCACTTTATCCTTTGAATTTCACTTTATCTTTAGAATTTCACTTTATCTTTAGAATTTCACTTTATCCTTTGAATTTCACTTTATCTTTCGAATTTCACTTTATCCTTTGAATTTCACTTTATCTTTAGAATTTCACTTTATCTTTAGAATTTCACTTTATCCTTTGAATTTCACTTTATCTTTAGAATTTCACTTGATCTTTAGAATTTCACTTTATCCTTTGAATTTCACTTTATCTTTCGAATTTCACTTTATCCTTTGAATTTCACTTGATCTTTAGAATTTCACTTTATCTTTCGAATTTCACTTTATCCTTTGAATTTCACTTTATCCTTTGAATTTCACTTTATCTTTAGAATTTCACTTTATCCTTTGAATTTCACTTTATCTTTCGAATTTCACTTTATCCTTTGAATTTCACTTTATCCTTTGAATTTCACTTTATCTTTAGAATTTCACTTGATCTTTAGAATTTCACTTTATCTTTCGAATTTCACTTTATCCTTTGAATTTCACTTTATCTTTAGAATTTCACTTTATCCTTTGAATTTCACTTTATCTTTAGAATTTCACTTGATCTTTAGAATTTCACTTGATCTTTAGAATTTCACTTTATCTTTCGAATTTCACTTTATCCTTTGAATTTCACTTTATCCTTTGAATTTCACTTTATCTTTAGAATTTCACTTTATCCTTTGAATTTCAATTTATCTTTCGAATTTCACTTTATCCTTTGAATTTCACTTCATCCTTTGAATTTCACTTTATCTTTAGAATTTGACTTCATCTTTAGAATTTCACTTTATCTTTAGAATTTCACTTTATCTTTAGAATTTCACTTGATCTTTAGAATTTCACTTTATCTTTAGAATTTCACTTTATCTTTAGAATTTCACTTTATCTTTCGAATTTCACTTTATCCTTTGAATTTCACTTTATCTTTAGAATTTCACTTTATCTTTAGAATTTCACTTTATCTTTAGAATTTCACTTTATCTTTAGAATTTCACTTTATCTTTAGAATTTCACTTGATGTTTAGAATTTCACTTCATCTTTAGAATTTCACTTGATCTTTCGAATTTCACTTTATCCTTTGAATTTCAATTTATCCTTTGAATTTCACTTTATCTTTAGAATTTCACTTTATCTTTAGAATTTCACTTTATCTTTAGAATTTCACTTTATCTTTAGAATTTCACTTGATCTTTAGAATTTCACTTTATCTTTAGAATTTCACTTTATCTTTAGAATTTCACTTTATCTTTAGAATTTCACTTCATATTTAGAATTTCACTTTATATTTAGAATTTCACCTCATCTTTAGTATTTCACTTTATCTTTAGAATTTCACTTTATCTTTCGAATTTCACTTAATCCTTTGAATTTCACTTTATCTTTAGAATTTCACTCTATATTTAGAATTTCACTTTATATTTAGAATTTTCACCTCATCTTTAGAATTTCACTTTATCTTTAGAATTTCACTTTATCTTTAGAATTTCACTTTATCTTTCGAATTTCACTTTATCCTTTGAATTTCACTTTATCCTTTGAATTTCCCTTTATCTTTAGAATTTTACTTTATCCTTTGAATTTCACTTTATCTTTAGAATTTCACTTCATCTTTAGAATTTCACCTTATCTTTAGAATTCCACTTTATCTTTAGAATTTCACTTGATCTTTAGAATTTCACTTCATCTTTAGAATTTCACTTGATCTTTAGAATTTCACTTTATCTTTAGAATTTCACTTTATCCTTTGAATTTCACTTTATCTTTAGAATTTCACTTGATCTTTAGAATTTCACTTGATCTTTAGAATTTCACTTTATCTTTCGAATTTCACTTTATCCTTTGAATTTCACTTTATCCTTTGAATTTCACTTTATCTTTAGAATTTCACTTTATCCTTTGAATTTCACTTTATCTTTCGAATTTCAATTTATCCTTTGAATTTCACTTTATCCTTTGAATTTCACTTTATCTTTAGAATTTCACTTGATCTTTAGAATTTCACTTTATCTTTCGAATTTCACTTTATCCTTTGAATTTCACTTTATCTTTAGAATTTCACTTTATCCTTTGAATTTCACTTTATCTTTAGAATTTCACTTGATCTTTAGAATTTCACTTGATCTTTAGAATTTCACTTTATCTTTCGAATTTCACTTTATCCTTTGAATTTCACTTTATCCTTTGAATTTCACTTTATCTTTAGAATTTCACTTTATCCTTTGAATTTCACTTTATCTTTAGAATTTCACTTCATCTTTAGAATTTCACTTTATCTTTAGAATTTCACTTTATCTTTAGAATTTCACTTTGTCTTTAGAATTTCACTTTATCTTTAGAATTTCACTTTATCTTTAGAATTTCACTTTATCTTTCGAATTTCACTTTATCCTTTGAATTTCACTTTATCTTTAGAATTTCACTTTATCTTTAGAATTTCACTTTATCTTTAGAATTTCACTTTACCTTTAGAATTTCACTTTATCTTTAGAATTTCACTTGATCTTTAGAATTTCACTTCATCTTTAGAATTTCACTTGATCTTTCGAATTTCACTTTATCCTTTGAATTTCACTTTATCCTTTGAATTTCACTTTATCTTTAGAATTTCACTTTATCTTTAGAATTTCACTTTATCTTTAGAATTTCACTTTATCTTTAGAATTTCACTTGATCTTTAGAATTTCACTTTATCTTTAGAATTTCACTTCATATTTAGAATTTCACTTTATATTTAGAATTTCACCTCATCTTTAGAATTTCACTTTATCTTTAGAATTTCACTTTATCTTTCGAATTTCACTTAATCCTTTGAATTTCACTTTATCTTTAGAATTTCACTCTATATTTAGAATTTCACTTTATATTTAGAATTTTCACCTCATCTTTAGAATTTCACTTTATCTTTAGAATTTCACTTTATCTTTAGAATTTCACTTTATCTTTCGAATTTCACTTTATCCTTTGAATTTCACTTTATCCTTTGAATTTCACTTTATCTTTAGAATTTTACTTTATCCTTTGAATTTCACTTTATCTTTAGAATTTCACTTCATCTTTAGAATTTCACCTTATCTTTGGAATTTCACTTTATCTTTAGAATTTCACTTGATCTTTAGAATTTCACTTCATCTTTAGAATTTCACTTGATCTTTAGAATTACACTTGATCTTTAGAATTTCACTTCATCTTTAGAATTTCACTTGATCTTTAGAATTTCACTTTATCTTTAGAATTTCACTTTATCTTTAGAATTTCACTTTATCTTTAGAATTTCACTTGATCTTTAGAATTTCACTTTATCTTTAGAATTTCACTTCATATTTAGAATTTCACTTTATATTTCGAATTTCACCTCATCTTTAGAATTTCACTTTATCTTTAGAATTTCACTTTATCTTTCGAATTTCACTTAATCCTTTGAATTTCACTTTATCTTTAGAATTTCACTCTATATTTAGAATTTCACTTTATATTTAGAATTTTCACCTCATCTTTAGAATTTCACTTTATCTTTAGAATTTCACTTTATCTTTAGAATTTCACTTTATCTTTCGAATTTCACTTTATCCTTTGAATTTCACTTTATCCTTTGAATTTCACTTTATCTTTAGAATTTTACTTTATCCTTTGAATTTCACTTTATCTTTAGAATTTCACTTCATTTTTAGAATTTCACCTTATCTTTGGAATTTCACTTTATCTTTAGAATTTCACTTGATCTTTAGAATTTCACTTCATCTTTAGAATTTCACTTTATCTTTAGAATTTCACTTGATCTTTAGAATTTCACTTCATCTTTAGAATTTCACTTGATCTTTAGAATTTCACTTTATCTTTCGAATTTCACTTTATCCTTTGAATTTCACTTTATCTTTAGAATTTCACTTTATCTTTCGAATTTCACTTGATCTTTCGAATTTCACTTTATCTTTAGAATTTCACTTTATCCTTTGAATTTCACTTTATCCTTTGAATTTCACTTGATCTTTAGAATTTCACTTGATCTTTAGAATTTCACTTGATCTTTAGAATTTCACTTTATCTTTAGAATTTCACTTTATCCTTTGAATTTCACTTTATTCTTTGAATTTCACTATCTTTAGAATTTCACTTTATCCTTTGAATTTCACTTTATGTTTAGAATTTCACTTTATCTTTAGAATTTCACTTGATCTTTAGAATTTCACTTCATCTTTCGAATTTCACTTGATCTTTAGAATTTCACTTTATCTTTAGAATTTCACTTTATCCTTTGAATTTCACTTTATCCTTTGAATTTCAATTTATCTTTAGAATTTCACTTGATCTTTAGAATTTCACTTTATCTTTCGAATTTCACTTTATCCTTTGAATTTCACTTTATCCTTTGAATTTCGCTTTATCTTTAGAATTTCACTTTATCCTTTGAATTTCACTGCATCTTTCGAATTTTGCTTTATCCTTTGAATTTCACTTTATCCTTTGAATTTCACTTTATCTTTAGAATTTCACTTTATCCTTTGAATTTCACTTTATCTTTCAAATTTCACTTTATCCTTTGAATTTCACTTTATCCTTTGAATTTCACTTTATCTTTAGAATTTCACTTGATCTTTAGAATTTCACTTCATCTTTAGAATTTCACTTGATCTTTAGAATTTCACTTTATCTTTCGAATTTCAATTTATCCTTTGAATTTCACTTTATCCTTTGAATTTCACTTTATCTTTAGAATTTCACTTTATCCTTTGAATTTCACTTTATCTTTAGAATTTCACTTTATCTTTAGAATTTCACTTGATCTTTAGAATTTCACTTTATCTTTAGAATTTCACTTTATCCTTTGAATTTCACTTTATCCTTTGAATTTCACTTGATCTTTAGAATTTCACTTGATCTTTAGAATTTCACTTGATCTTTAGAATTTCACTTTATCTTTAGAATTTCACTTTATCCTTTGAATTTCACTTTATCCTTTGAATTTCACTTTATCTTTAGAATTTCACTTTATCCTTTGAATTTCACTTTATCTTTAGAATTTCACTTTATCTTTAGAATTTCACTTGATCTTTAGAATTTCACTTTATCTTTCAAATTTCACTTGATCTTTAGAATTTCACTTTATCCTTTGAATTTCACTTGATCTTTAGAATTTCACTTGATCTTTAGAATTTCACTTGATCTTTAGAATTTCACTTTATCTTTAGAATTTCACTTTATCCTTTGAATTTCACTTTATCTTTAGAATTTCACTTTATCCTTTGAATTTCACTTTATCTTTAGAATTTCACTTTATCTTTAGAATTTCACTTGATCTTTAGAATTTCACTTTATCTTTCAAATTTCACTTGATCTTTAGAATTTCACTTTATCCTTTGAATTTCACTTGATCTTTAGAATTTCACTTGATCTTTAGAATTTCACTTGATCTTTAGAATTTCACTTTATCTTTAGAATTTCACTTTATCCTTTGAATTTCACTTTATTCTTTGAATTTCACTTTATCTTTAGAATTTCACTTGATCTTTAGAATTTCACTTTATCTTTCGAATTTCACTTTATCCTTTGAATTTCACTTTATCCTTTGAATTTCGCTTCATCTTTAGAATTTCACTTTATCCTTTGAATTTCACTTTATCTTTAGAATTTCGCTTTATCCTTTGAATTTCACTTTATCCTTTGAATTTCACTTTATCTTTAGAATTTCACTTTATCCTTTGAATTTCACTTTATCTTTCAAATTTCACTTTATCCTTTGAATTTCACTTTATCCTTTGAATTTCACTTTATCTTTAGAATTTCACTTTATCTTTAGAATTTCACTTTATCCTTTGAATTTCACTTTATCTTTAGAATTTCACTTTATCTTTCGAATTTCACTTGATCTTTAGAATTTCACTTTATCCTTAGAATTTCACTTTATCCTTTGAATTTCACTTTATCCTTTGAATTTCACTTGATCTTTAGAATTTCACTTGATCTTTAGAATTTCACTTGATCTTTAGAATTTCACTTTATCTTTAGAATTTTACTTTATCCTTTGAATTTCACTTTATCCTTTGAATTTCACTTTATCTTTAGAATTTCACTTCATCCTTTGAATTTCACTTTATCTTTAGAATTTCACTTTATCTTTAGAATTTCACTTTATCTTTAGAATTTCACTTGATCTTTAGAATTTCACTTGATCTTTAGAATTTCACTTTATCTTTCGAATTTCACTTTATCCTTTGAATTTCACTTTATCCTTTGAATTTCACTTTATCTTTAGAATTTCACTTTATCCTTTGAATTTCACTTTATCTTTAGAATTTCACTTGATCTTTAGAATTTCACTTTATCCTTTGAATTTCACTTTATCTTTCGAATTTCACTTTATCCTTTGAATTTCACTTGATCTTTAGAATTTCACTTTATCTTTCGAATTTCACTTTATCCTTTGAATTTCACTTTATCCTTTGAATTTCACTTTATCTTTAGAATTTCACTTTATCCTTTGAATTTCACTTTATCTTTCGAATTTCACTTTATCCTTTGAATTTCACTTTATCCTTTGAATTTCACTTTATCTTTAGAATTTCACTTGATCTTTAGAATTTCACTTTATCTTTCGAATTTCACTTTATCCTTTGAATTTCACTTTATCTTTAGAATTTCACTTTATCCTTTGAATTTCACTTTATCTTTAGAATTTCACTTGATCTTTAGAATTTCACTTGATCTTTAGAATTTCACTTTATCTTTCGAATTTCACTTTATCCTTTGAATTTCACTTTATCCTTTGAATTTCACTTTATCTTTAGAATTTCACTTTATCCTTTGAATTTCAATTTATCTTTCGAATTTCACTTTATCCTTTGAATTTCACTTCATCCTTTGAATTTCACTTTATCTTTAGAATTTGACTTCATCTTTAGAATTTCACTTTATCTTTAGAATTTCACTTTATCTTTAGAATTTCACTTGATCTTTAGAATTTCACTTTATCTTTAGAATTTCACTTTATCTTTAGAATTTCACTTTATCTTTCGAATTTCACTTTATCCTTTGAATTTCACTTTATCTTTAGAATTTCACTTTATCTTTAGAATTTCACTTTATCTTTAGAATTTCACTTTATCTTTAGAATTTCACTTTATCTTTAGAATTTCACTTGATGTTTAGAATTTCACTTCATCTTTAGAATTTCACTTGATCTTTCGAATTTCACTTTATCCTTTGAATTTCAATTTATCCTTTGAATTTCACTTTATCTTTAGAATTTCACTTTATCTTTAGAATTTCACTTTATCTTTAGAATTTCACTTTATCTTTAGAATTTCACTTGATCTTTAGAATTTCACTTTATCTTTAGAATTTCACTTTATCTTTAGAATTTCACTTTATCTTTAGAATTTCACTTCATATTTAGAATTTCACTTTATATTTAGAATTTCACCTCATCTTTAGTATTTCACTTTATCTTTAGAATTTCACTTTATCTTTCGAATTTCACTTAATCCTTTGAATTTCACTTTATCTTTAGAATTTCACTCTATATTTAGAATTTCACTTTATATTTAGAATTTTCACCTCATCTTTAGAATTTCACTTTATCTTTAGAATTTCACTTTATCTTTAGAATTTCACTTTATCTTTCGAATTTCACTTTATCCTTTGAATTTCACTTTATCCTTTGAATTTCCCTTTATCTTTAGAATTTTACTTTATCCTTTGAATTTCACTTTATCTTTAGAATTTCACTTCATCTTTAGAATTTCACCTTATCTTTAGAATTCCACTTTATCTTTAGAATTTCACTTGATCTTTAGAATTTCACTTCATCTTTAGAATTTCACTTGATCTTTAGAATTTCACTTTATCTTTAGAATTTCACTTTATCCTTTGAATTTCACTTTATCTTTAGAATTTCACTTGATCTTTAGAATTTCACTTGATCTTTAGAATTTCACTTTATCTTTCGAATTTCACTTTATCCTTTGAATTTCACTTTATCCTTTGAATTTCACTTTATCTTTAGAATTTCACTTTATCCTTTGAATTTCACTTTATCTTTCGAATTTCAATTTATCCTTTGAATTTCACTTTATCCTTTGAATTTCACTTTATCTTTAGAATTTCACTTGATCTTTAGAATTTCACTTTATCTTTCGAATTTCACTTTATCCTTTGAATTTCACTTTATCTTTAGAATTTCACTTTATCCTTTGAATTTCACTTTATCTTTAGAATTTCACTTGATCTTTAGAATTTCACTTGATCTTTAGAATTTCACTTTATCTTTCGAATTTCACTTTATCCTTTGAATTTCACTTTATCCTTTGAATTTCACTTTATCTTTAGAATTTCACTTTATCCTTTGAATTTCACTTTATCTTTAGAATTTCACTTCATCTTTAGAATTTCACTTTATCTTTAGAATTTCACTTTATCTTTAGAATTTCACTTTGTCTTTAGAATTTCACTTTATCTTTAGAATTTCACTTTATCTTTAGAATTTCACTTTATCTTTCGAATTTCACTTTATCCTTTGAATTTCACTTTATCTTTAGAATTTCACTTTATCTTTAGAATTTCACTTTATCTTTAGAATTTCACTTTACCTTTAGAATTTCACTTTATCTTTAGAATTTCACTTGATCTTTAGAATTTCACTTCATCTTTAGAATTTCACTTGATCTTTCGAATTTCACTTTATCCTTTGAATTTCACTTTATCCTTTGAATTTCACTTTATCTTTAGAATTTCACTTTATCTTTAGAATTTCACTTTATCTTTAGAATTTCACTTTATCTTTAGAATTTCACTTGATCTTTAGAATTTCACTTTATCTTTAGAATTTCACTTCATATTTAGAATTTCACTTTATATTTAGAATTTCACCTCATCTTTAGAATTTCACTTTATCTTTAGAATTTCACTTTATCTTTCGAATTTCACTTAATCCTTTGAATTTCACTTTATCTTTAGAATTTCACTCTATATTTAGAATTTCACTTTATATTTAGAATTTTCACCTCATCTTTAGAATTTCACTTTATCTTTAGAATTTCACTTTATCTTTAGAATTTCACTTTATCTTTCGAATTTCACTTTATCCTTTGAATTTCACTTTATCCTTTGAATTTCACTTTATCTTTAGAATTTTACTTTATCCTTTGAATTTCACTTTATCTTTAGAATTTCACTTCATCTTTAGAATTTCACCTTATCTTTGGAATTTCACTTTATCTTTAGAATTTCACTTGATCTTTAGAATTTCACTTCATCTTTAGAATTTCACTTGATCTTTAGAATTACACTTGATCTTTAGAATTTCACTTCATCTTTAGAATTTCACTTGATCTTTAGAATTTCACTTTATCTTTAGAATTTCACTTTATCTTTAGAATTTCACTTTATCTTTAGAATTTCACTTGATCTTTAGAATTTCACTTTATCTTTAGAATTTCACTTCATATTTAGAATTTCACTTTATATTTCGAATTTCACCTCATCTTTAGAATTTCACTTTATCTTTAGAATTTCACTTTATCTTTCGAATTTCACTTAATCCTTTGAATTTCACTTTATCTTTAGAATTTCACTCTATATTTAGAATTTCACTTTATATTTAGAATTTTCACCTCATCTTTAGAATTTCACTTTATCTTTAGAATTTCACTTTATCTTTAGAATTTCACTTTATCTTTCGAATTTCACTTTATCCTTTGAATTTCACTTTATCCTTTGAATTTCACTTTATCTTTAGAATTTTACTTTATCCTTTGAATTTCACTTTATCTTTAGAATTTCACTTCATTTTTAGAATTTCACCTTATCTTTGGAATTTCACTTTATCTTTAGAATTTCACTTGATCTTTAGAATTTCACTTCATCTTTAGAATTTCACTTTATCTTTAGAATTTCACTTGATCTTTAGAATTTCACTTCATCTTTAGAATTTCACTTGATCTTTAGAATTTCACTTTATCTTTCGAATTTCACTTTATCCTTTGAATTTCACTTTATCTTTAGAATTTCACTTTATCTTTCGAATTTCACTTGATCTTTCGAATTTCACTTTATCTTTAGAATTTCACTTTATCCTTTGAATTTCACTTTATCCTTTGAATTTCACTTGATCTTTAGAATTTCACTTGATCTTTAGAATTTCACTTGATCTTTAGAATTTCACTTTATCTTTAGAATTTCACTTTATCCTTTGAATTTCACTTTATTCTTTGAATTTCACTATCTTTAGAATTTCACTTTATCCTTTGAATTTCACTTTATGTTTAGAATTTCACTTTATCTTTAGAATTTCACTTGATCTTTAGAATTTCACTTCATCTTTCGAATTTCACTTGATCTTTAGAATTTCACTTTATCTTTAGAATTTCACTTTATCCTTTGAATTTCACTTTATCCTTTGAATTTCAATTTATCTTTAGAATTTCACTTGATCTTTAGAATTTCACTTTATCTTTCGAATTTCACTTTATCCTTTGAATTTCACTTTATCCTTTGAATTTCGCTTTATCTTTAGAATTTCACTTTATCCTTTGAATTTCACTGCATCTTTCGAATTTTGCTTTATCCTTTGAATTTCACTTTATCCTTTGAATTTCACTTTATCTTTAGAATTTCACTTTATCCTTTGAATTTCACTTTATCTTTCAAATTTCACTTTATCCTTTGAATTTCACTTTATCCTTTGAATTTCACTTTATCTTTAGAATTTCACTTGATCTTTAGAATTTCACTTCATCTTTAGAATTTCACTTGATCTTTAGAATTTCACTTTATCTTTCGAATTTCAATTTATCCTTTGAATTTCACTTTATCCTTTGAATTTCACTTTATCTTTAGAATTTCACTTTATCCTTTGAATTTCACTTTATCTTTAGAATTTCACTTTATCTTTAGAATTTCACTTGATCTTTAGAATTTCACTTTATCTTTAGAATTTCACTTTATCCTTTGAATTTCACTTTATCCTTTGAATTTCACTTGATCTTTAGAATTTCACTTGATCTTTAGAATTTCACTTGATCTTTAGAATTTCACTTTATCTTTAGAATTTCACTTTATCCTTTGAATTTCACTTTATCCTTTGAATTTCACTTTATCTTTAGAATTTCACTTTATCCTTTGAATTTCACTTTATCTTTAGAATTTCACTTTATCTTTAGAATTTCACTTGATCTTTAGAATTTCACTTTATCTTTCAAATTTCACTTGATCTTTAGAATTTCACTTTATCCTTTGAATTTCACTTGATCTTTAGAATTTCACTTGATCTTTAGAATTTCACTTGATCTTTAGAATTTCACTTTATCTTTAGAATTTCACTTTATCCTTTGAATTTCACTTTATCTTTAGAATTTCACTTTATCCTTTGAATTTCACTTTATCTTTAGAATTTCACTTTATCTTTAGAATTTCACTTGATCTTTAGAATTTCACTTTATCTTTCAAATTTCACTTGATCTTTAGAATTTCACTTTATCCTTTGAATTTCACTTGATCTTTAGAATTTCACTTGATCTTTAGAATTTCACTTGATCTTTAGAATTTCACTTTATCTTTAGAATTTCACTTTATCCTTTGAATTTCACTTTATTCTTTGAATTTCACTTTATCTTTAGAATTTCACTTGATCTTTAGAATTTCACTTTATCTTTCGAATTTCACTTTATCCTTTGAATTTCACTTTATCCTTTGAATTTCGCTTCATCTTTAGAATTTCACTTTATCCTTTGAATTTCACTTTATCTTTAGAATTTCGCTTTATCCTTTGAATTTCACTTTATCCTTTGAATTTCACTTTATCTTTAGAATTTCACTTTATCCTTTGAATTTCACTTTATCTTTCAAATTTCACTTTATCCTTTGAATTTCACTTTATCCTTTGAATTTCACTTTATCTTTAGAATTTCACTTTATCTTTAGAATTTCACTTTATCCTTTGAATTTCACTTTATCTTTAGAATTTCACTTTATCTTTCGAATTTCACTTGATCTTTAGAATTTCACTTTATCCTTAGAATTTCACTTTATCCTTTGAATTTCACTTTATCCTTTGAATTTCACTTGATCTTTAGAATTTCACTTGATCTTTAGAATTTCACTTGATCTTTAGAATTTCACTTTATCTTTAGAATTTTACTTTATCCTTTGAATTTCACTTTATCCTTTGAATTTCACTTTATCTTTAGAATTTCACTTCATCCTTTGAATTTCACTTTATCTTTAGAATTTCACTTTATCTTTAGAATTTCACTTTATCTTTAGAATTTCACTTGATCTTTAGAATTTCACTTGATCTTTAGAATTTCACTTTATCTTTCGAATTTCACTTTATCCTTTGAATTTCACTTTATCCTTTGAATTTCACTTTATCTTTAGAATTTCACTTTATCCTTTGAATTTCACTTTATCTTTCGAATTTCAATTTATCCTTTGAATTTCACTTTATCCTTTGAATTTCACTTTATCTTTAGAATTTCACTTGATCTTTAGAATTTCACTTTATCTTTCGAATTTCACTTTATCCTTTGAATTTCACTTTATCTTTAGAATTTCACTTTATCCTTTGAATTTCACTTTATCTTTAGAATTTCACTTGATCTTTAGAATTTCACTTGATCTTTAGAATTTCACTTTATCTTTCGAATTTCACTTTATCCTTTGAATTTCACTTTATCCTTTGAATTTCACTTTATCTTTAGAATTTCACTTTATCCTTTGAATTTCACTTTATCTTTAGAATTTCACTTCATCTTTAGAATTTCACTTTATCTTTAGAATTTCACTTTATCTTTAGAATTTCACTTTGTCTTTAGAATTTCACTTTATCTTTAGAATTTCACTTTATCTTTAGAATTTCACTTTATCTTTCGAATTTCACTTTATCCTTTGAATTTCACTTTATCTTTAGAATTTCACTTTATCTTTAGAATTTCACTTTATCTTTAGAATTTCACTTTACCTTTGGAATTTCACTTTATCTTTAGAATTTCACTTGATCTTTAGAATTTCACTTCATCTTTAGAATTTCACTTGATCTTTCGAATTTCACTTTATCCTTTGAATTTCACTTTATCCTTTGAATTTCACTTTATCTTTAGAATTTCACTTTATCTTTAGAATTTCACTTTATCTTTAGAATTTCACTTTATCTTTAGAATTTCACTTGATCTTTAGAATTTCACTTTATCTTTAGAATTTCACTTCATATTTAGAATTTCACTTTATATTTAGAATTTCACCTCATCTTTAGAATTTCACTTTATCTTTAGAATTTCACTTTATCTTTCGAATTTCACTTAATCCTTTGAATTTCACTTTATCTTTAGAATTTCACTCTATATTTAGAATTTCACTTTATATTTAGAATTTTCACCTCATCTTTAGAATTTCACTTTATCTTTAGAATTTCACTTTATCTTTAGAATTTCACTTTATCTTTCGAATTTCACTTTATCCTTTGAATTTCACTTTATCCTTTGAATTTCACTTTATCTTTAGAATTTTACTTTATCCTTTGAATTTCACTTTATCTTTAGAATTTCACTTCATCTTTAGAATTTCACCTTATCTTTGGAATTTCACTTTATCTTTAGAATTTCACTTGATCTTTAGAATTTCACTTCATCTTTAGAATTTCACTTGATCTTTAGAATTACACTTGATCTTTAGAATTTCACTTCATCTTTAGAATTTCACTTGATCTTTAGAATTTCACTTTATCTTTAGAATTTCACTTTATCTTTAGAATTTCACTTTATCTTTAGAATTTCACTTGATCTTTAGAATTTCACTTTATCTTTAGAATTTCACTTCATATTTAGAATTTCACTTTATATTTCGAATTTCACCTCATCTTTAGAATTTCACTTTATCTTTAGAATTTCACTTTATCTTTCGAATTTCACTTAATCCTTTGAATTTCACTTTATCTTTAGAATTTCACTCTATATTTAGAATTTCACTTTATATTTAGAATTTTCACCTCATCTTTAGAATTTCACTTTATCTTTAGAATTTCACTTTATCTTTAGAATTTCACTTTATCTTTCGAATTTCACTTTATCCTTTGAATTTCACTTTATCCTTTGAATTTCACTTTATCTTTAGAATTTTACTTTATCCTTTGAATTTCACTTTATCTTTAGAATTTCACTTCATTTTTAGAATTTCACCTTATCTTTGGAATTTCACTTTATCTTTAGAATTTCACTTGATCTTTAGAATTTCACTTCATCTTTAGAATTTCACTTTATCTTTAGAATTTCACTTGATCTTTAGAATTTCACTTCATCTTTAGAATTTCACTTGATCTTTAGAATTTCACTTTATCTTTCGAATTTCACTTTATCCTTTGAATTTCACTTTATCTTTAGAATTTCACTTTATCTTTCGAATTTCACTTGATCTTTCGAATTTCACTTTATCTTTAGAATTTCACTTTATCCTTTGAATTTCACTTTATCCTTTGAATTTCACTTGATCTTTAGAATTTCACTTGATCTTTAGAATTTCACTTGATCTTTAGAATTTCACTTTATCTTTAGAATTTCACTTTATCCTTTGAATTTCACTTTATTCTTTGAATTTCACTATCTTTAGAATTTCACTTTATCCTTTGAATTTCACTTTATGTTTAGAATTTCACTTTATCTTTAGAATTTCACTTGATCTTTAGAATTTCACTTCATCTTTCGAATTTCACTTGATCTTTAGAATTTCACTTTATCTTTAGAATTTCACTTTATCCTTTGAATTTCACTTTATCCTTTGAATTTCAATTTATCTTTAGAATTTCACTTGATCTTTAGAATTTCACTTTATCTTTCGAATTTCACTTTATCCTTTGAATTTCACTTTATCCTTTGAATTTCGCTTTATCTTTAGAATTTCACTTTATCCTTTGAATTTCACTGCATCTTTCGAATTTTGCTTTATCCTTTGAATTTCACTTTATCCTTTGAATTTCACTTTATCTTTAGAATTTCACTTTATCCTTTGAATTTCACTTTATCTTTCAAATTTCACTTTATCCTTTGAATTTCACTTTATCCTTTGAATTTCACTTTATCTTTAGAATTTCACTTGATCTTTAGAATTTCACTTCATCTTTAGAATTTCACTTGATCTTTAGAATTTCACTTTATCTTTCGAATTTCAATTTATCCTTTGAATTTCACTTTATCCTTTGAATTTCACTTTATCTTTAGAATTTCACTTTATCCTTTGAATTTCACTTTATCTTTAGAATTTCACTTTATCTTTAGAATTTCACTTGATCTTTAGAATTTCACTTTATCTTTAGAATTTCACTTTATCCTTTGAATTTCACTTTATCCTTTGAATTTCACTTGATCTTTAGAATTTCACTTGATCTTTAGAATTTCACTTGATCTTTAGAATTTCACTTTATCTTTAGAATTTCACTTTATCCTTTGAATTTCACTTTATCCTTTGAATTTCACTTTATCTTTAGAATTTCACTTTATCCTTTGAATTTCACTTTATCTTTAGAATTTCACTTTATCTTTAGAATTTCACTTGATCTTTAGAATTTCACTTTATCTTTCAAATTTCACTTGATCTTTAGAATTTCACTTTATCCTTTGAATTTCACTTGATCTTTAGAATTTCACTTGATCTTTAGAATTTCACTTGATCTTTAGAATTTCACTTTATCTTTAGAATTTCACTTTATCCTTTGAATTTCACTTTATCTTTAGAATTTCACTTTATCCTTTGAATTTCACTTTATCTTTAGAATTTCACTTTATCTTTAGAATTTCACTTGATCTTTAGAATTTCACTTTATCTTTCAAATTTCACTTGATCTTTAGAATTTCACTTTATCCTTTGAATTTCACTTGATCTTTAGAATTTCACTTGATCTTTAGAATTTCACTTGATCTTTAGAATTTCACTTTATCTTTAGAATTTCACTTTATCCTTTGAATTTCACTTTATTCTTTGAATTTCACTTTATCTTTAGAATTTCACTTGATCTTTAGAATTTCACTTTATCTTTCGAATTTCACTTTATCCTTTGAATTTCACTTTATCCTTTGAATTTCGCTTCATCTTTAGAATTTCACTTTATCCTTTGAATTTCACTTTATCTTTAGAATTTCACTTCATATTTAGAATTTCACTTTATATTTAGAATTTCACCTCATCTTTAGTATTTCACTTTATCTTTAGAATTTCACTTTATCTTTCGAATTTCACTTAATCCTTTGAATTTCACTTTATCTTTAGAATTTCACTCTATATTTAGAATTTCACTTTATATTTAGAATTTTCACCTCATCTTTAGAATTTCACTTTATCTTTAGAATTTCACTTTATCTTTAGAATTTCACTTTATCTTTCGAATTTCACTTTATCCTTTGAATTTCACTTTATCCTTTGAATTTCCCTTTATCTTTAGAATTTTACTTTATCCTTTGAATTTCACTTTATCTTTAGAATTTCACTTCATCTTTAGAATTTCACCTTATCTTTAGAATTCCACTTTATCTTTAGAATTTCACTTGATCTTTAGAATTTCACTTCATCTTTAGAATTTCACTTGATCTTTAGAATTTCACTTTATCTTTAGAATTTCACTTTATCCTTTGAATTTCACTTTATCTTTAGAATTTCACTTTATCTTTCAAATTCCACTTGATCTTTAGAATTTCACTTTATCTTTCGAATTTCACTTTATCCTTTGAATTTCACTTTATCTTTAGAATTTCACTTTATCCTTTGAATTTCACTTTATCCTTTGAATTTCACTTTATCCTTTGAATTTCACTTTATCTTTAGAATTTCACTTTATCTTTCGAATTTCACTTTATCCTTTGAATTTCACTTTATCCTTTGAATTTCACTTTATCTTTAGAATTTCACTTTATCTTTAGAATTTCACTTTATCTTTAGAATTTCACTTTGTCTTTAGAATTTCACTTGATCTTTAGAATTTCACTTTATCTTTAGAATTTCACTTGATCTTTAGAATTTCACTTTATCTTTAGAATTTCACTTCATATTTAGAATTTCACTTTATATTTAGAATTTCACCTCATCTTTAGAATTTCACTTTATCTTTAGAATTTCACTTTATCTTTCGAATTTCACTTAATCCTTTGAATTTCACTTTATCTTTAGAATTTCACTCTATATTTAGAATTTCACTTTATATTTAGAATTTTCACCTCATCTTTAGAATTTCACTTTATCTGTAGAATTTCACTTTATCTTTAGAATTTCACTTTATCTTTCGAATTTCACTTTATCCTTTGAATTTCACTTTATCCTTTGAATTTCACTTTATCTTTAGAATTTTACTTTATCCTTTGAATTTCACTTTATCTTTAGAATTTCACCTCATCTTTAGAATTTCACTTTATCTTTAGAATTTCACTTTATCTTTCGAATTTCACTTAATCCTTTGAATTTCACTTTATCTTTAGAATTTCACTTTATATTTAGAATTTCACCTCATCTTTAGAATTTCACTTTATCTTTAGAATTTCACTTTATCTTTCGAATTTCACTTAATCCTTTGAATTTCACTTTATCTTTAGAATTTCACTCTATATTTAGAATTTCACTTTATATTTAGAATTTTCACCTCATCTTTAGAATTTCACTTTATCTGTAGAATTTCACTTTATCTTTAGAATTTCACTTTATCTTTCGAATTTCACTTCATCCTTTGAATTTCACTTTATCCTTTGAATTTCACTTTATCTTTAGAATTTCACTTTATCTTTAGAGTTTCACTTTATCTTTAGAATTTCACTTTATCTTTAGAATTTCACTTTTTTTTTTTTTTTTTTTTTTTGTATACAAGATCGAGGCTCGTGAAAGAGCAAACATTAATCACACAAAAAGACAAACCGACACACAAAACACAAAAAACAAGGGGAGCGGCAGACAAGATGGGGAGAGAGGGGGGAGGACACAAAAGAGAGGGGGAAGAAGGGGAAGGACACAAACACAACATTTGAGAGCAGGGACATCGGGAGGACTTGGGGGGAGGTGGGGGAGGATTAAAACATATGAACACTGCAAGGACTCTGGGGTGAATTACCGGGGGTAGAAAAGATCAAGGTTTTCGATGGGGGAAGATAAGAGATGGTGGTGAACAGCTGTTTTAAAGACCTGGAGGGAGGAGTGGGATTGAAGGGAGTGGGGGAGTTTGTTCCAGAGGCGGGAGAAAAGGGGAATGAAAGAGTGAAGGTGAGCAGAGAGCCTAGACTTTGGCAGTTTAACCATAAGAGGGTTGCAGGCAGATCTTGTGTGACCTGAAGGAATATTGGGGGGACAGAGCACAGAGAGAGCTGGGGGAGCAAGGCCGGAGAGGAGTCGGTAGAAGACAGAAAGACCACCAACCTGCCTGCGGTGAGTGAGTGAAAGGCCCTCGGCGTTGACTACATCGCAGGAGATTCCAATGATTCTGAAAGCTTTGGCCTCAACAGCGTGAAGCCGAGCAAGGTGTGAGGCAGGAGCACCAGCCCAGAGGGGGGAACAGTATTCCATTGAGCTGCGGATGAAAGCCTTGTATGTGGTGAGGAGCTCAGGTGTGCCGAGGAAGGACTTCGCACGACGGAGGATGCCCAGTCGGCGACTGGCTTTGGAGGCCAGCTTGGAAATGTGGTTTTCCCAAGAAAGATCATGGCAGATAGTGAGACCCAAAAGCTTGAGCGACTTGATCTTTAGAATTTCACTTTATCTTTAGAATTTCACTTTATCTTTAGAATTTCACTTTATCTTTAGAATTTCACTTCATATTTAGAATTTCACTTTATATTTAGAATTTCACCTCATCTTTAGAATTTCACTTTATCTTTAGAATTTCACTTGATCTTTAGAATTTCACTTGATCTTTAGAATTTCACTTTATCTTTCGAATTTCACTTTATCCTTTGAATTTCACTTTATCCTTTGAATTTCACTTTATCTTTAGAATTTCACTTTATCCTTTGAATTTCACTTTATCTTTAGAATTTCACTTCATCTTTAGAATTTCACTTTATCTTTAGAATTTCACTTTATCTTTAGAATTTCACTTTGTCTTTAGAATTTCACTTTATCTTTAGAATTTCACTTTATCTTTAGAATTTCACTTTATCTTTCGAATTTCACTTTATCCTTTGAATTTCACTTTATCTTTAGAATTTCACTTTATCTTTAGAATTTCACTTTATCTTTAGAATTTCACTTTACCTTTAGAATTTCACTTTATCTTTAGAATTTCACTTGATCTTTAGAATTTCACTTCATCTTTAGAATTTCACTTGATCTTTCGAATTTCACTTTATCCTTTGAATTTCACTTTATCCTTTGAATTTCACTTTATCTTTAGAATTTCACTTTATCTTTAGAATTTCACTTTATCTTTAGAATTTCACTTTATCTTTAGAATTTCACTTGATCTTTAGAATTTCACTTTATCTTTAGAATTTCACTTCATATTTAGAATTTCACTTTATATTTAGAATTTCACCTCATCTTTAGAATTTCACTTTATCTTTAGAATTTCACTTTATCTTTCGAATTTCACTTAATCCTTTGAATTTCACTTTATCTTTAGAATTTCACTCTATATTTAGAATTTCACTTTATATTTAGAATTTTCACCTCATCTTTAGAATTTCACTTTATCTTTAGAATTTCACTTTATCTTTAGAATTTCACTTTATCTTTCGAATTTCACTTTATCCTTTGAATTTCACTTTATCCTTTGAATTTCACTTTATCTTTAGAATTTTACTTTATCCTTTGAATTTCACTTTATCTTTAGAATTTCACTTCATCTTTAGAATTTCACCTTATCTTTGGAATTTCACTTTATCTTTAGAATTTCACTTGATCTTTAGAATTTCACTTCATCTTTAGAATTTCACTTGATCTTTAGAATTACACTTGATCTTTAGAATTTCACTTCATCTTTAGAATTTCACTTGATCTTTAGAATTTCACTTTATCTTTAGAATTTCACTTTATCTTTAGAATTTCACTTTATCTTTAGAATTTCACTTGATCTTTAGAATTTCACTTTATCTTTAGAATTTCACTTCATATTTAGAATTTCACTTTATATTTCGAATTTCACCTCATCTTTAGAATTTCACTTTATCTTTAGAATTTCACTTTATCTTTCGAATTTCACTTAATCCTTTGAATTTCACTTTATCTTTAGAATTTCACTCTATATTTAGAATTTCACTTTATATTTAGAATTTTCACCTCATCTTTAGAATTTCACTTTATCTTTAGAATTTCACTTTATCTTTAGAATTTCACTTTATCTTTCGAATTTCACTTTATCCTTTGAATTTCACTTTATCCTTTGAATTTCACTTTATCTTTAGAATTTTACTTTATCCTTTGAATTTCACTTTATCTTTAGAATTTCACTTCATTTTTAGAATTTCACCTTATCTTTGGAATTTCACTTTATCTTTAGAATTTCACTTGATCTTTAGAATTTCACTTCATCTTTAGAATTTCACTTTATCTTTAGAATTTCACTTGATCTTTAGAATTTCACTTCATCTTTAGAATTTCACTTGATCTTTAGAATTTCACTTTATCTTTCGAATTTCACTTTATCCTTTGAATTTCACTTTATCTTTAGAATTTCACTTTATCTTTCGAATTTCACTTGATCTTTCGAATTTCACTTTATCTTTAGAATTTCACTTTATCCTTTGAATTTCACTTTATCCTTTGAATTTCACTTGATCTTTAGAATTTCACTTGATCTTTAGAATTTCACTTGATCTTTAGAATTTCACTTTATCTTTAGAATTTCACTTTATCCTTTGAATTTCACTTTATTCTTTGAATTTCACTATCTTTAGAATTTCACTTTATCCTTTGAATTTCACTTTATGTTTAGAATTTCACTTTATCTTTAGAATTTCACTTGATCTTTAGAATTTCACTTCATCTTTCGAATTTCACTTGATCTTTAGAATTTCACTTTATCTTTAGAATTTCACTTTATCCTTTGAATTTCACTTTATCCTTTGAATTTCAATTTATCTTTAGAATTTCACTTGATCTTTAGAATTTCACTTTATCTTTCGAATTTCACTTTATCCTTTGAATTTCACTTTATCCTTTGAATTTCGCTTTATCTTTAGAATTTCACTTTATCCTTTGAATTTCACTGCATCTTTCGAATTTTGCTTTATCCTTTGAATTTCACTTTATCCTTTGAATTTCACTTTATCTTTAGAATTTCACTTTATCCTTTGAATTTCACTTTATCTTTCAAATTTCACTTTATCCTTTGAATTTCACTTTATCCTTTGAATTTCACTTTATCTTTAGAATTTCACTTGATCTTTAGAATTTCACTTCATCTTTAGAATTTCACTTGATCTTTAGAATTTCACTTTATCTTTCGAATTTCAATTTATCCTTTGAATTTCACTTTATCCTTTGAATTTCACTTTATCTTTAGAATTTCACTTTATCCTTTGAATTTCACTTTATCTTTAGAATTTCACTTTATCTTTAGAATTTCACTTGATCTTTAGAATTTCACTTTATCTTTAGAATTTCACTTTATCCTTTGAATTTCACTTTATCCTTTGAATTTCACTTGATCTTTAGAATTTCACTTGATCTTTAGAATTTCACTTGATCTTTAGAATTTCACTTTATCTTTAGAATTTCACTTTATCCTTTGAATTTCACTTTATCCTTTGAATTTCACTTTATCTTTAGAATTTCACTTTATCCTTTGAATTTCACTTTATCTTTAGAATTTCACTTTATCTTTAGAATTTCACTTGATCTTTAGAATTTCACTTTATCTTTCAAATTTCACTTGATCTTTAGAATTTCACTTTATCCTTTGAATTTCACTTGATCTTTAGAATTTCACTTGATCTTTAGAATTTCACTTGATCTTTAGAATTTCACTTTATCTTTAGAATTTCACTTTATCCTTTGAATTTCACTTTATCTTTAGAATTTCACTTTATCCTTTGAATTTCACTTTATCTTTAGAATTTCACTTTATCTTTAGAATTTCACTTGATCTTTAGAATTTCACTTTATCTTTCAAATTTCACTTGATCTTTAGAATTTCACTTTATCCTTTGAATTTCACTTGATCTTTAGAATTTCACTTGATCTTTAGAATTTCACTTGATCTTTAGAATTTCACTTTATCTTTAGAATTTCACTTTATCCTTTGAATTTCACTTTATTCTTTGAATTTCACTTTATCTTTAGAATTTCACTTGATCTTTAGAATTTCACTTTATCTTTCGAATTTCACTTTATCCTTTGAATTTCACTTTATCCTTTGAATTTCGCTTCATCTTTAGAATTTCACTTTATCCTTTGAATTTCACTGCATCTTTCGAATTTCGCTTTATCCTTTGAATTTCACTTTATCCTTTGAATTTCACTTTATCTTTAGAATTTCACTTTATCCTTTGAATTTCACTTTATCTTTCAAATTTCACTTTATCCTTTGAATTTCACTTTATCCTTTGAATTTCACTTTATCTTTAGAATTTCACTTTATCTTTAGAATTTCACTTTATCCTTTGAATTTCACTTTATCTTTAGAATTTCACTTTATCTTTCGAATTTCACTTGATCTTTAGAATTTCACTTTATCTTTAGAATTTCACTTTATCCTTTGAATTTCACTTTATCCTTTGAATTTCACTTGATCTTTAGAATTTCACTTGATCTTTAGAATTTCACTTGATCTTTAGAATTTCACTTTATCTTTAGAATTTTACTTTATCCTTTGAATTTCACTTTATCCTTTGAATTTCACTTTATCTTTAGAATTTCACTTCATCCTTTGAATTTCACTTTATCTTTAGAATTTCACTTTATCTTTAGAATTTCACTTAATCTTTAGAATTTCACTTTATCTTTCAAATTCCACTTGATCTTTAGAATTTCACTTTATCTTTCGAATTTCACTTTATCCTTTGAATTTCACTTTATCTTTAGAATTTCACTTTATCCTTTGAATTTCACTTTATCCTTTGAATTTCACTTTATCCTTTGAATTTCACTTTATCTTTAGAATTTCACTTTATCTTTCGAATTTCACTTTATCCTTTGAATTTCACTTTATCCTTTGAATTTCACTTTATCTTTAGAATTTCACTTTATCTTTAGAATTTCACTTTATCTTTAGAATTTCACTTTGTCTTTAGAATTTCACTTGATCTTTAGAATTTCACTTTATCTTTAGAATTTCACTTGATCTTTAGAATTTCACTTTATCTTTAGAATTTCACTTCATATTTAGAATTTCACTTTATATTTAGAATTTCACCTCATCTTTAGAATTTCACTTTATCTTTAGAATTTCACTTTATCTTTCGAATTTCACTTAATCCTTTGAATTTCACTTTATCTTTAGAATTTCACTCTATATTTAGAATTTCACTTTATATTTAGAATTTTCACCTCATCTTTAGAATTTCACTTTATCTGTAGAATTTCACTTTATCTTTAGAATTTCACTTTATCTTTCGAATTTCACTTTATCCTTTGAATTTCACTTTATCCTTTGAATTTCACTTTATCTTTAGAATTTTACTTTATCCTTTGAATTTCACTTTATCTTTAGAATTTCACCTCATCTTTAGAATTTCACTTTATCTTTAGAATTTCACTTTATCTTTCGAATTTCACTTAATCCTTTGAATTTCACTTTATCTTTAGAATTTCACTTTATATTTAGAATTTCACCTCATCTTTAGAATTTCACTTTATCTTTAGAATTTCACTTTATCTTTCGAATTTCACTTAATCCTTTGAATTTCACTTTATCTTTAGAATTTCACTCTATATTTAGAATTTCACTTTATATTTAGAATTTTCACCTCATCTTTAGAATTTCACTTTATCTGTAGAATTTCACTTTATCTTTAGAATTTCACTTTATCTTTCGAATTTCACTTCATCCTTTGAATTTCACTTTATCCTTTGAATTTCACTTTATCTTTAGAATTTCACTTTATCTTTAGAGTTTCACTTTATCTTTAGAATTTCACTTTATCTTTAGAATTTCACTTTTTTTTTTTTTTTTTTTTTTTGTATACAAGATCGAGGCTCGTGAAAGAGCAAACATTAATCACACAAAAAGACAAACCGACACACAAAACACAAAAAACAAGGGGAGCGGCAGACAAGATGGGGAGAGAGGGGGGAGGACACAAAAGAGAGGGGGAAGAAGGGGAAGGACACAAACACAACATTTGAGAGCAGGGACATCGGGAGGACTTGGGGGGAGGTGGGGGAGGATTAAAACATATGAACACTGCAAGGACTCTGGGGTGAATTACCGGGGGTAGAAAAGATCAAGGTTTTCGATGGGGGAAGATAAGAGATGGTGGTGAACAGCTGTTTTAAAGACCTGGAGGGAGGAGTGGGATTGAAGGGAGTGGGGGAGTTTGTTCCAGAGGCGGGAGAAAAGGGGAATGAAAGAGTGAAGGTGAGCAGAGAGCCTAGACTTTGGCAGTTTAACCATAAGAGGGTTGCAGGCAGATCTTGTGTGACCTGAAGGAATATTGGGGGGACAGAGCACAGAGAGAGCTGGGGGAGCAAGGCCGGAGAGGAGTCGGTAGAAGACAGAAAGACCACCAACCTGCCTGCGGTGAGTGAGTGAAAGGCCCTCGGCGTTGACTACATCGCAGGAGATTCCAATGATTCTGAAAGCTTTGGCCTCAACAGCGTGAAGCCGAGCAAGGTGTGAGGCAGGAGCACCAGCCCAGAGGGGGGAACAGTATTCCATTGAGCTGCGGATGAAAGCCTTGTATGTGGTGAGGAGCTCAGGTGTGCCGAGGAAGGACTTCGCACGACGGAGGATGCCCAGTCGGCGACTGGCTTTGGAGGCCAGCTTGGAAATGTGGTTTTCCCAAGAAAGATCATGGCAGATAGTGAGACCCAAAAGCTTGAGCGACTTGATCTTTAGAATTTCACTTTATCTTTAGAATTTCACTTTATCTTTAGAATTTCACTTTATCTTTAGAATTTCACTTCATATTTAGAATTTCACTTTATATTTAGAATTTCACCTCATCTTTAGAATTTCACTTTATCTTTAGAATTTCACTTTATCTTTCGAATTTCACTTAATCCTTTGAATTTCACTTTATCTTTAGAATTTCACTCTATATTTAGAATTTCACTTAATATTTAGAATTTTCACCTCATCTTTAGAATTTCACTTTATCTTTAGAATTTCACTTTATCTTTAGAATTTCACTTTATCTTTCGAATTTCACTTTATCCTTTGAATTTCACTTTATCCTTTGAATTTCACTTTATCTTTAGAATTTTACTTTATCCTTTGAATTTCACTTTATCTTTAGAATTTCACTTCATCTTTAGAATTTCACCTTATCTTTGGAATTTCACTTTATCTTTAGAATTTCACTTGATCTTTAGAATTTCACTTCATCTTTAGAATTTCACTTGATCTTTAGAATTTCACTTTATCTTTCGAATTTCACTTTATCCTTTGAATTTCACTTTATCTTTCGAATTTCACTTTATCCTTTGAATTTCACTTTATCTTTAGAATTTCACTTTATCTTTCGAATTTCACTTGATCTTTCGAATTTCACTTTATCTTTAGAATTTCACTTTATCCTTTGAATTTCACTTTATCCTTTGAATTTCACTTGATCTTTAGAATTTCACTTGATCTTTAGAATTTCACTTGATCTTTAGAATTTCACTTCATCTTTCGAATTTCACTTGATCTTTAGAATTTCACTTTATCTTTAGAATTTCACTTTATCCTTTGAATTTCACTTTATCCTTTGAATTTCAATTTATCTTTAGAATTTCACTTGATCTTTAGAATTTCACTTTATCTTTCGAATTTCACTTTATCCTTTGAATTTCACTTTATCCTTTGAATTTCGCTTTATCTTTAGAATTTCACTTTATCCTTTGAATTTCACTGCATCTTTCGAATTTTGCTTTATCCTTTGAATTTCACTTTATCCTTTGAATTTCACTTTATCTTTAGAATTTCACTTTATCCTTTGAATTTCACTTTATCTTTCAAATTTCACTTTATCCTTTGAATTTCACTTTATCCTTTGAATTTCACTTTATCTTTAGAATTTCACTTGATCTTTAGAATTTCACTTCATCTTTAGAATTTCACTTGATCTTTAGAATTTCACTTTATCTTTCGAATTTCAATTTATCCTTTGAATTTCACTTTATCCTTTGAATTTCACTTTATCTTTAGAATTTCACTTTATCCTTTGAATTTCACTTTATCTTTAGAATTTCACTTTATCTTTAGAATTTCACTTGATCTTTAGAATTTCACTTTATCTTTAGAATTTCACTTTATCCTTTGAATTTCACTTTATCCTTTGAATTTCACTTGATCTTTAGAATTTCACTTGATCTTTAGAATTTCACTTGATCTTTAGAATTTCACTTTATCTTTAGAATTTCACTTTATCCTTTGAATTTCACTTTATCCTTTGAATTTCACTTTATCTTTAGAATTTCACTTTATCCTTTGAATTTCACTTTATCTTTAGAATTTCACTTTATCTTTAGAATTTCACTTGATCTTTAGAATTTCACTTTATCTTTCAAATTTCACTTGATCTTTAGAATTTCACTTTATCCTTTGAATTTCACTTGATCTTTAGAATTTCACTTGATCTTTAGAATTTCACTTGATCTTTAGAATTTCACTTTATCTTTAGAATTTCACTTTATCCTTTGAATTTCACTTTATCTTTAGAATTTCACTTTATCCTTTGAATTTCACTTTATCTTTAGAATTTCACTTTATCTTTAGAATTTCACTTGATCTTTAGAATTTCACTTTATCTTTCAAATTTCACTTGATCTTTAGAATTTCACTTTATCCTTTGAATTTCACTTGATCTTTAGAATTTCACTTGATCTTTAGAATTTCACTTGATCTTTAGAATTTCACTTTATCTTTAGAATTTCACTTTATCCTTTGAATTTCACTTTATTCTTTGAATTTCACTTTATCTTTAGAATTTCACTTGATCTTTAGAATTTCACTTTATCTTTCGAATTTCACTTTATCCTTTGAATTTCACTTTATCCTTTGAATTTCGCTTCATCTTTAGAATTTCACTTTATCCTTTGAATTTCACTGCATCTTTCGAATTTCGCTTTATCCTTTGAATTTCACTTTATCCTTTGAATTTCACTTTATCTTTAGAATTTCACTTTATCCTTTGAATTTCACTTTATCTTTCAAATTTCACTTTATCCTTTGAATTTCACTTTATCCTTTGAATTTCACTTTATCTTTAGAATTTCACTTTATCTTTAGAATTTCACTTTATCCTTTGAATTTCACTTTATCTTTAGAATTTCACTTTATCTTTCGAATTTCACTTGATCTTTAGAATTTCACTTTATCTTTAGAATTTCACTTTATCCTTTGAATTTCACTTTATCCTTTGAATTTCACTTGATCTTTAGAATTTCACTTGATCTTTAGAATTTCACTTGATCTTTAGAATTTCACTTTATCTTTAGAATTTTACTTTATCCTTTGAATTTCACTTTATCCTTTGAATTTCACTTTATCTTTAGAATTTCACTTCATCCTTTGAATTTCACTTTATCTTTAGAATTTCACTTTATCTTTAGAATTTCACTTAATCTTTAGAATTTCACTTTATCTTTCAAATTCCACTTGATCTTTAGAATTTCACTTTATCTTTCGAATTTCACTTTATCCTTTGAATTTCACTTTATCTTGAGAATTTCACTTTATCCTTTGAATTTCACTTTATCCTTTGAATTTCACTTTATCCTTTGAATTTCACTTTATCTTTAGAATTTCACTTTATCTTTCGAATTTCACTTTATCCTTTGAATTTCACTTTATCCTTTGAATTTCACTTTATCTTTAGAATTTCACTTTATCTTTAGAATTTCACTTTATCTTTAGAATTTCACTATGTCTTTAGAATTTCACTTGATCTTTAGAATTTCACTTTATCTTTAGAATTTCACTTGATCTTTAGAATTTCACTTTATCTTTAGAATTTCACTTCATATTTAGAATTTCACTTTATATTTAGAATTTCACCTCATCTTTAGAATTTCACTTTATCTTTAGAATTTCACTTTATCTTTCGAATTTCACTTAATCCTTTGAATTTCACTTTATCTTTAGAATTTCACTCTATATTTAGAATTTCACTTTATATTTAGAATTTTCACCTCATCTTTAGAATTTCACTTTATCTGTAGAATTTCACTTTATCTTTAGAATTTCACTTTATCTTTCGAATTTCACTTTATCCTTTGAATTTCACTTTATCCTTTGAATTTCACTTTATCTTTAGAATTTTACTTTATCCTTTGAATTTCACTTTATCTTTAGAATTTCACCTCATCTTTAGAATTTCACTTTATCTTTAGAATTTCACTTTATCTTTCGAATTTCACTTAATCCTTTGAATTTCACTTTATCTTTAGAATTTCACTTTATATTTAGAATTTCACCTCATCTTTAGAATTTCACTTTATCTTTAGAATTTCACTTTATCTTTCGAATTTCACTTAATCCTTTGAATTTCACTTTATCTTTAGAATTTCACTCTATATTTAGAATTTCACTTTATATTTAGAATTTTCACCTCATCTTTAGAATTTCACTTTATCTGTAGAATTTCACTTTATCTTTAGAATTTCACTTTATCTTTCGAATTTCACTTCATCCTTTGAATTTCACTTTATCCTTTGAATTTCACTTTATCTTTAGAATTTCACTTTATCTTTAGAGTTTCACTTTATCTTTAGAATTTCACTTTATCTTTAGAATTTCACTTTTTTTTTTTTTTTTTTTTTTTGTATACAAGATCGAGGCTCGTGAAAGAGCAAACATTAATCACACAAAAAGACAAACCGACACACAAAACACAAAAAACAAGGGGAGCGGCAGACAAGATGGGGAGAGAGGGGGGAGGACACAAAAGAGAGGGGGAAGAAGGGGAAGGACACAAACACAACATTTGAGAGCAGGGACATCGGGAGGACTTGGGGGGAGGTGGGGGAGGATTAAAACATATGAACACTGCAAGGACTCTGGGGTGAATTACCGGGGGTAGAAAAGATCAAGGTTTTCGATGGGGGAAGATAAGAGATGGTGGTGAACAGCTGTTTTAAAGACCTGGAGGGAGGAGTGGGATTGAAGGGAGTGGGGGAGTTTGTTCCAGAGGCGGGAGAAAAGGGGAATGAAAGAGTGAAGGTGAGCAGAGAGCCTAGACTTTGGCAGTTTAACCATAAGAGGGTTGCAGGCAGATCTTGTGTGACCTGAAGGAATATTGGGGGGACAGAGCACAGAGAGAGCTGGGGGAGCAAGGCCGGAGAGGAGTCGGTAGAAGACAGAAAGACCACCAACCTGCCTGCGGTGAGTGAGTGAAAGGCCCTCGGCGTTGACTACATCGCAGGAGATTCCAATGATTCTGAAAGCTTTGGCCTCAACAGCGTGAAGCCGAGCAAGGTGTGAGGCAGGAGCACCAGCCCAGAGGGGGGAACAGTATTCCATTGAGCTGCGGATGAAAGCCTTGTATGTGGTGAGGAGCTCAGGTGTGCCGAGGAAGGACTTCGCACGACGGAGGATGCCCAGTCGGCGACTGGCTTTGGAGGCCAGCTTGGAAATGTGGTTTTCCCAAGAAAGATCATGGCAGATAGTGAGACCCAAAAGCTTGAGCGACTTGATCTTTAGAATTTCACTTTATCTTTAGAATTTCACTTTATCTTTAGAATTTCACTTTATCTTTAGAATTTCACTTCATATTTAGAATTTCACTTTATATTTAGAATTTCACCTCATCTTTAGAATTTCACTTTATCTTTAGAATTTCACTTTATCTTTCGAATTTCACTTAATCCTTTGAATTTCACTTTATCTTTAGAATTTCACTCTATATTTAGAATTTCACTTAATATTTAGAATTTTCACCTCATCTTTAGAATTTCACTTTATCTTTAGAATTTCACTTTATCTTTAGAATTTCACTTTATCTTTCGAATTTCACTTTATCCTTTGAATTTCACTTTATCCTTTGAATTTCACTTTATCTTTAGAATTTTACTTTATCCTTTGAATTTCACTTTATCTTTAGAATTTCACTTCATCTTTAGAATTTCACCTTATCTTTGGAATTTCACTTTATCTTTAGAATTTCACTTGATCTTTAGAATTTCACTTCATCTTTAGAATTTCACTTGATCTTTAGAATTTCACTTTATCTTTCGAATTTCACTTTATCCTTTGAATTTCACTTTATCTTTCGAATTTCACTTTATCCTTTGAATTTCACTTTATCTTTAGAATTTCACTTTATCTTTCGAATTTCACTTGATCTTTCGAATTTCACTTTATCTTTAGAATTTCACTTTATCCTTTGAATTTCACTTTATCCTTTGAATTTCACTTGATCTTTAGAATTTCACTTGATCTTTAGAATTTCACTTGATCTTTAGAATTTCACTTTATCTTTAGAATTTCACTTTATCCTTTGAATTTCACTTTATTCTTTGAATTTCACTTTATCTTTAGAATTTCACTTTATCCTTTGAATTTCACTTTATCTTTAGAATTTCACTTTATCTTTAGAATTTCACTTGATCTTTAGAATTTCACTTCATCTTTCGAATTTCACTTGATCTTTAGAATTTCACTTTATCTTTAGAATTTCACTTTATCCGTTGAATTTCACTTTATCCTTTGAATTTCACTTTATCTTTAGAATTTCACTTGATCTTTAGAATTTCACTTTATCTTTCGAATTTCACTTTATCCTTTGAATTTCACTTTATCCTTTGAATTTCGCTTTATCTTTAGAATTTCACTTTATCCTTTGAATTTCACTGCATCTTTCGAATTTAGCTTTATCCTTTGAATTTCACTTTATCCTTTGAATTTCACTTTATCTTTAGAATTTCACTTTATCCTTTGAATTTCACTTTATCTTTCAAATTTCACTTTATCCTTTGAATTTCACTTTATCCTTTGAATTTCACTTTATCTTTAGAATTTCACTTGATCTTTAGAATTTCAATTGATCTTTAGAATTTCACTTCATCTTTAGAATTTTACTTGATCTTTAGAATTTCACTTTATCTTTCGAATTTCACTTTATCCTTTGAATTTCACTTTATCCTTTGAATTTCACTTTATCTTTAGAATTTCACTTTATCCTTTGAATTTCACTTTATCTTTAGAATTTCACTTTATCTTTCGAATTTCACTTGATCTTTAGAATTTCACTTTATCTTTAGAATTTCACTTTATCCTTTGAATTTCACTTTATCCTTTGAATTTCACTTGATCTTTAGAATTTCACTTGATCTTTAGAATTTCACTTGATCTTTAGAATTTCACTTTATCTTTAGAATTTCACTTTATCCTTTGAATTTCACTTTATCCTTTGAATTTCACTTTATCTTTAGAATTTCACTTCATCCTTTGAATTTCACTTTATCTTTAGAATTTCACTTTATCTTTAGAATTTCACTTGATCTTTAGAATTTCACTTTATCTTTCAAATTTCACTTGATCTTTAGAATTTCACTTTATCTTTCGAATTTCACTTTATCCTTTGAATTTCACTTTATCTTTAGAATTTCACTTTATCCTTTGAATTTCACTTTATCCTTTGAATTTCACTTTATCCTTTGAATTTCACTTTATCTTTAGAATTTCACTTGATCTTTAGAATTTCACTTTATCTTTCGAATTTCACTTTATCCTTTGAATTTCACTTTATCTTTAGAATTTCACTCTATCCTTTGAATTTCACTTTATCTTTAGAATTTCACTTGATCTTTAGAATTTCACTTTATCTTTCGAATTTCACTTCATCCTTTGAATTTCACTTTATCCTTTGAATTTCACTTTATCTTTAGAATTTCACTTTATCCTTTGAATTTCACTTTATCTTTCGAATTTCACTTTATCCTTTGAATTTCACTTTATCCTTTGAATTTCACTTTATCCTTTGAATTTCACTTTATCTTTAGAATTTCACTTGATCTTTAGAATTTCACTTTATCTTTCGAATTTCACTTTATCTTTAGAATTTCACTTTATCCTTTGAATTTCACTTTATCTTTAGAATTTCACTTGATCTTTAGAATTTCACTTGATCTTTAGAATTTCACTTTATCTTTCGAATTTCACTTTATCCTTTGAATTTCACTTTATCCTTTGAATTTCACTTTATCTTTAGAATTTTACTTTATCCTTTGAATTTCACTTTATCTTTAGAATTTCACCTCATCTTTAGAATTTCACTTTATCTTTAGAATTTCACTTTATCTTTCGAATTTCACTTAATCCTTTGAATTTCACTTTATCTTTAGAATTTCACTTTATATTTAGAATTTCACCTCATCTTTAGAATTTCACTTTATCTTTAGAATTTCACTTTATCTTTCGAATTTCACTTAATCCTTTGAATTTCACTTTATCTTTAGAATTTCACTCTATATTTAGAATTTCACTTTATATTTAGAATTTTCACCTCATCTTTAGAATTTCACTTTATCTGTAGAATTTCACTTTATCTTTAGAATTTCACTTTATCTTTCGAATTTCACTTCATCCTTTGAATTTCACTTTATCCTTTGAATTTCACTTTATCTTTAGAATTTCACTTTATCTTTAGAGTTTCACTTTATCTTTAGAATTTCACTTTATCTTTAGAATTTCACTTTTTTTTTTTTTTTTTTTTTTGTATACAAGATCGAGGCTCGTGAAAGAGCAAACATTAATCACACAAAAAGACAAACCGACACACAAAACACAAAAAACAAGGGGAGCGGCAGACAAGATGGGGAGAGAGGGGGGAGGACACAAAAGAGAGGGGGAAGAAGGGGAAGGACACAAACACAACATTTGAGAGCAGGGACATCGGGAGGACTTGGGGGGAGGTGGGGGAGGATTAAAACATATGAACACTGCAAGGACTCTGGGGTGAATTACCGGGGGTAGAAAAGATCAAGGTTTTCGATGGGGGAAGATAAGAGATGGTGGTGAACAGCTGTTTTAAAGACCTGGAGGGAGGAGTGGGATTGAAGGGAGTGGGGGAGTTTGTTCCAGAGGCGGGAGAAAAGGGGAATGAAAGAGTGAAGGTGAGCAGAGAGCCTAGACTTTGGCAGTTTAACCATAAGAGGGTTGCAGGCAGATCTTGTGTGACCTGAAGGAATATTGGGGGGACAGAGCACAGAGAGAGCTGGGGGAGCAAGGCCGGAGAGGAGTCGGTAGAAGACAGAAAGACCACCAACCTGCCTGCGGTGAGTGAGTGAAAGGCCCTCGGCGTTGACTACATCGCAGGAGATTCCAATGATTCTGAAAGCTTTGGCCTCAACAGCGTGAAGCCGAGCAAGGTGTGAGGCAGGAGCACCAGCCCAGAGGGGGGAACAGTATTCCATTGAGCTGCGGATGAAAGCCTTGTATGTGGTGAGGAGCTCAGGTGTGCCGAGGAAGGACTTCGCACGACAGAGGATGCCCAGTCGGCGACTGGCTTTGGAGGCCAGCTTGGAAATGTGGTTTTCCCAAGAAAGATCATGGCAGATAGTGAGACCCAAAAGCTTGAGCGACTTGATCTTTAGAATTTCACTTTATCTTTAGAATTTCACTTTATCTTTAGAATTTCACTTTATCTTTAGAATTTCACTTCATATTTAGAATTTCACTTTATATTTAGAATTTCACCTCATCTTTAGAATTTCACTTTATCTTTAGAATTTCACTTTATCTTTCGAATTTCACTTAATCCTTTGAATTTCACTTTATCTTTAGAATTTCACTCTATATTTAGAATTTCACTTAATATTTAGAATTTTCACCTCATCTTTAGAATTTCACTTTATCTTTAGAATTTCACTTTATCTTTAGAATTTCACTTTATCTTTCGAATTTCACTTTATCCTTTGAATTTCACTTTATCCTTTGAATTTCACTTTATCTTTAGAATTTTACTTTATCCTTTGAATTTCACTTTATCTTTAGAATTTCACTTCATCTTTAGAATTTCACCTTATCTTTGGAATTTCACTTTATCTTTAGAATTTCACTTGATCTTTAGAATTTCACTTCATCTTTAGAATTTCACTTGATCTTTAGAATTTCACTTTATCTTTCGAATTTCACTTTATCCTTTGAATTTCACTTTATCTTTCGAATTTCACTTTATCCTTTGAATTTCACTTTATCTTTAGAATTTCACTTTATCTTTCGAATTTCACTTGATCTTTCGAATTTCACTTTATCTTTAGAATTTCACTTTATCCTTTGAATTTCACTTTATCCTTTGAATTTCACTTGATCTTTAGAATTTCACTTGATCTTTAGAATTTCACTTGATCTTTAGAATTTCACTTTATCTTTAGAATTTCACTTTATCCTTTGAATTTCACTTTATCTTTAGAATTTCACTTTATCTTTAGAATTTCACTTGATCTTTAGAATTTCACTTCATCTTTCGAATTTCACTTGATCTTTAGAATTTCACTTTATCTTTAGAATTTCACTTTATCCGTTGAATTTCACTTTATCCTTTGAATTTCACTTTATCTTTAGAATTTCACTTGATCTTTAGAATTTCACTTTATCTTTCGAATTTCACTTTATCCTTTGAATTTCACTTTATCCTTTGAATTTCGCTTTATCTTTAGAATTTCACTTTATCCTTTGAATTTCACTGCATCTTTCGAATTTCGCTTTATCCTTTGAATTTCACTTTATCCTTTGAATTTCACTTTATCTTTAGAATTTCACTTTATCCTTTGAATTTCACTTTATCTTTCAAATTTCACTTTATCCTTTGAATTTCACTTTATCCTTTGAATTTCACTTTATCTTTAGAATTTCACTTGATCTTTAGAATTTCAATTGATCTTTAGAATTTCACTTCATCTTTAGAATTTTACTTGATCTTCAGAATTTCACTTTATCTTTCGAATTTCACTTTATCCTTTGAATTTCACTTTATCCTTTGAATTTCACTTTATCTTTAGAATTTCACTTTATCCTTTGAATTTCACTTTATCTTTAGAATTTCACTTTATCTTTCGAATTTCACTTGATCTTTAGAATTTCACTTTATCTTTAGAATTTCACTTTATCCTTTGAATTTCACTTTATCCTTTGAATTTCACTTGATCTTTAGAATTTCACTTGATCTTTAGAATTTCACTTGATCTTTAGAATTTCACTTTATCTTTAGAATTTCACTTTATCCTTTGAATTTCACTTTATCCTTTGAATTTCACTTTATCTTTAGAATTTCACTTCATCCTTTGAATTTCACTTTATCTTTAGAATTTCACTTTATCTTTAGAATTTCACTTGATCTTTAGAATTTCACTTTATCTTTCAAATTTCACTTGATCTTTAGAATTTCACTTTATCTTTCGAATTTCACTTTATCCTTTGAATTTCACTTTATCTTTAGAATTTCACTTTATCCTTTGAATTTCACTTTATCCTTTGAATTTCACTTTATCCTTTGAATTTCACTTTATCTTTAGAATTTCACTTGATCTTTAGAATTTCACTTTATCTTTCGAATTTCACTTTATCCTTTGAATTTCACTTTATCTTTAGAATTTCACTCTATCCTTTGAATTTCACTTTATCTTTAGAATTTCACTTGATCTTTAGAATTTCACTTTATCTTTCGAATTTCACTTCATCCTTTGAATTTCACTTTATCCTTTGAATTTCACTTTATCTTTAGAATTTCACTTTATCCTTTGAATTTCACTTTATCTTTCGAATTTCACTTTATCCTTTGAATTTCACTTTATCCTTTGAATTTCACTTTATCTTTAGAATTTCACTTGATCTTTAGAATTTCACTTTATCTTTCGAATTTCACTTTATCCTTTGAATTTCACTTTATCTTTAGAATTTCACTTTATCCTTTGAATTTCACTTTATCTTTAGAATTTCACTTGATCTTTAGAATTTCACTTGATCTTTAGAATTTCACTTTATCTTTCGAATTTCACTTTATCCTTTGAATTTCACTTTATCCTTTGAATTTCACTTTATATTTAGAATTTCACTTTATCCTTTGAATTTCAATTTATCTTTCGAATTTCACTTTATCCTTTGAATTTCACTTCATCCTTTGAATTTCACTTTATCTTTAGAATTTCACTTAATCTTTAGAATTTCACTTTATCTTTAGAATTTCACTTTATCTTTAGAATTTCACTTTGTCTTTAGAATTTCACTTTATCTTTAGAATTTCACTTTATCTTTAGAATTTCACTTTATCTTTCGAATTTCACTTTATCCTTTGAATTTCACTTTATCTTTAGAATTTCACTTTATCTTTAGAATTTCACTTTATCTTTAGAATTTCACTTTATCTTTAGAATTTCACTTTATCTTTAGAATTTCACTTGATCTTTAGAATTTCACTTCATCTTTAGAATTTCACTTGATCTTTCGAATTTCACTTTATCCTTTGAATTTCACTTTATCCTTTGAATTTCACTTTATCTTTAGAATTTCACTTTATCTTTAGAATTTCACTTTATCTTTAGAATTTCACTTTGTCTTTAGAATTTCACTTGATCTTTAGAATTTCACTTTATCTTTAGAATTTCACTTTATCTTTATAATTTCACTTTATCTTTAGAATTTCACTTTATCTTTAGAATTTCACTTCATATTTAGAATTTCACTTTATATTAAGAATTTCACCTCATCTTTAGAATTTCACTTTATCTTTAGAATTTCACTTTATCTTTCGAATTTCACTTAATCCTTTGAATTTCACTTTATCTTTAGAATTTCACTCTATATTTAGAATTTCACTTTATATTTAGAATTTTCACCTCATCTTTAGAATTTCACTTTATCTGTAGAATTTCACTTTATCTTTAGAATTTCACTTTATCTTTCGAATTTCACTTTATCCTTTGAATTTCACTTTTCCTTTGAATTTCACTTTATCTTTCGAATTTTACTTTATCCTTTGAATTTCACTTTATCTTTAGAATTTCACTTCATCTTTAGAATTTCACCTTATCTTTAGAATTTCACTTTATCTTTAGAATTTCACTTGATCTTTAGAATTTCACTTCATCTTTAGAATTTCACTTGATCTTTAGAATTTCACTTTATCTTTCGAATTTCACTTTATCCTTTGAATTTCACTTTATCTTTCGAATTTCACTTTATCCTTTGAATTTCACTTTATCTTTAGAATTTCACTTTATCTTTAGAATTTCACTTTATCCTTTGAATTTCACTTTATCTTTAGAATTTCACTTGATCTTTAGAATTTCACTTGATCTTTAGAATTTCACTTTATCTTTCGAATTTCACTTTATCCTTTGAATTTCACTTTATCCTTTGAATTTCACTTTATCTTTAGAATTTCACTTTATCCTTTGAATTTCACTTTATCTTTCGAATTTCACTTTATCCTTTGAATTTCACTTTATCCTTTGAATTTCACTTTATCTTTAGAATTTCACTTGATCTTTAGAATTTCACTTTATCTTTCGAATTTCACTTTATCCTTTGAATTTCACTTTATCTTTAGAATTTCACTTTATCCTTTGAATTTCACTTTATCTTTAGAATTTCACTTTATCTTTAGAATTTCACTTGATCTTTAGAATTTCACTTGATCTTTAGAATTTCACTTTATCTTTCGAATTTCACTTTATCCTTTGAATTTCACTTTATCCTTTGAATTTCACTTTATCTTTAGAATTTCACTTTATCCTTTGAATTTCACTTTATCTTTAGAATTTCACTTCATCTTTAGAATTTCACTTTATCTTTAGAATTTCACTTTATCTTTAGAATTTCACTTTGTCTTTAGAATTTCACTTTATCTTTAGAATTTCACTTTATCTTTAGAATTTCACTTTATCTTTCGAATTTCACTTAATCCTTTGAATTTCACTTTATCTTTAGAATTTCACTTTATCTTTAGAATTTCACTTTATCTTTAGAATTTCACTTTATCTTAAGAATTTCACTTTATCTTTAGAATTTCACTTGATCTTTAGAATTTCACTTCATCTTTAGAATTTCACTTGATCTTTCGAATTTCACTTTATCCTTTGAATTTCACTTTATCCTTTGAATTTCACTTTATCTTTAGAATTTCACTTTATCTTTAGAATTTCACTTTATCTTTAGAATTTCACTTTATCTTTAGAATTTCACTTGATCTTTAGAATTTCACTTTATCTTTAGAATTTCACTTCATATTTAGAATTTCACTTTATATTTAGAATTTCACCTCATCTTTAGAATTTCACTTTATCTTTAGAATTTCACTTTATCTTTCGAATTTCACTTAATCCTTTAAATTTCACTTTATCTTTAGAATTTCACTCTATATTTAGAATTTCACTTTATATTTAGAATTTTCACCTCATCTTTAGAATTTCACTTTATCTTTAGAATTTTACTTGATCTTTAGAATTTCACTTTATCTTTCGAATTTCACTTTATCCTTTGAATTTCACTTTATCCTTTGAATTTCACTTTATCTTTAGAATTTCACTTTATCCTTTGAATTTCACTTTATCTTTAGAATTTCACTTTATCTTTCGAATTTCACTTGATCTTTAGAATTTCACTTTATCTTTAGAATTTCACTTTATCCTTTGAATTTCACTTTATCCTTTGAATTTCACTTGATCTTTAGAATTTCACTTGATCTTTAGAATTTCACTTGATCTTTAGAATTTCACTTTATCTTTAGAATTTCACTTTATCCTTTGAATTTCACTTTATCCTTTGAATTTCACTTTATCTTTAGAATTTCACTTCATCCTTTGAATTTCACTTTATCTTTAGAATTTCACTTTATCTTTAGAATTTCACTTGATCTTTAGAATTTCACTTTATCTTTCAAATTTCACTTGATCTTTAGAATTTCACTTTATCTTTCGAATTTCACTTTATCCTTTGAATTTCACTTTATCTTTAGAATTTCACTTTATCCTTTGAATTTCACTTTATCCTTTGAATTTCACTTTATCCTTTGAATTTCACTTTATCTTTAGAATTTCACTTGATCTTTAGAATTTCACTTTATCTTTCGAATTTCACTTTATCCTTTGAATTTCACTTTATCTTTAGAATTTCACTTTATCCTTTGAATTTCACTTTATCTTTAGAATTTCACTTGATCTTTAGAATTTCACTTTATCTTTCGAATTTCACTTCATCCTTTGAATTTCACTTTATCCTTTGAATTTCACTTTATCTTTAGAATTTCACTTTATCCTTTGAATTTCACTTTATCTTTCGAATTTCACTTTATCCTTTGAATTTCACTTTATCCTTTGAATTTCACTTTATCTTTAGAATTTCACTTGATCTTTAGAATTTCACTTTATCTTTCGAATTTCACTTTATCCTTTGAATTTCACTTTATCTTTAGAATTTCACTTTATCCTTTGAATTTCACTTCATCTTTAGAATTTCACTTGATCTTTAGAATTTCACTTGATCTTTAGAATTTCACTTTATCTTTCGAATTTCACTTTATCCTTTGAATTTCACTTTATCCTTTGAATTTCACTTTATTTTTAGAATTTCACTTCATCCTTTGAATTTCAATTTATCTTTCGAATTTCACTTTATCCTTTGAATTTCACTTCATCCTTTGAATTTCACTTTATCTTTAGAATTTCACTTCATCTTTAGAATTTCACTTTATCTTTAGAATTTCACTTTATCTTTAGAATTTCACTTTGTCTTTAGAATTTCACTTTATCTTTAGAATTTCACTTTATCTTTAGAATTTCACTTTATCTTTCGAATTTCACTTTATCCTTTGAATTTCACTTTATCTTTAGAATTTCACTTTATCTTTAGAATTTCACTTTATCTTTAGAATTTCACTTTATCTTTAGAATTTAACTTTATCTTTAGAATTTCACTTGATCTTAGAATTTCACTTCATCTTTAGAATTTCACTTGATCTTTCGAATTTCACTTTATCCTTTGAATTTCACTTTATCCTTTGAATTTCACTTTATCTTTAGAATTTCACTTTATCTTTAGAATTTCACTTTATCTTTAGAATTTCACTTTGTCTTTAGAATTTCACTTTATCTTTAGAATTTCACTTTATCTTTAGAATTTCACTTTATCTTTAGAATTTCACTTTATCTTTAGAATTTCACTTCATATTTAGAATTTCACTTTATATTTAGAATTTCACCTCATCTTTAGAATTTCACTTTATCTTTAGAATTTCACTTTATCTTTCGAATTTCACTTAATCCTTTGAATTTCACTTTATCTCTAGAATTTCACTCTATATTTAGAATTTCACTTTATATTTAGAATTTTCACCTCATCTTTAGAATTTCACTTTATCTGTAGAATTTCACTTTATCTTTAGAATTTCACTTTATCTTTCGAATTTCACTTTATCCTTTGAATTTCACTTTATCCTTTGAATTTCATTTTATCTTTAGAATTTTACTTTATCCTTTGAATTTCACTTTATCTTTAGAATTTCACTTCATCTTTAGAATTTCACCTTATCTTTAGAATTTCACTTTATCTTTAGAATTTCACTTGATCTTTAGAATTTCACTTCATCTTTAGAATTTCACTTGATCTTTAGAATTTCACTTTATCTTTCCAATTTCACTTTATCCTTTGAATTTCACTTTATCTTTCGAATTTCACTTTATCCTTTGAATTTCACTTTATCTTTAGAATTTCACTTTATCTTTCGAATTTCACTTTATCCTTTGAATTTCACTTTATCTTTAGAATTTCACTTGATCTTTAGAATTTCACTTGATCTTTAGAATTTCACTTTATCTTTCGAATTTCACTTTATCCTTTGAATTTCACTTTATCCTTTGAATTTCACTTTATCTTTAGAATTTCACTTTATCCTTTGAATTTCACTTTATCTTTCGAATTTCACTTTATCCTTTGAATTTCACTTTATCCTTTGAATTTCACTTTATCTTTAGAATTTCACTTGATCTTTAGAATTTCACTTGATTTTAGAATTTCACTTTATCTTTCGAATTTCACTTTATCCTTTGAATTTCACTTTATCCTTTGAATTTCACTTTATCTTTAGAATTTCACTTTATCCTTTGAATTTCACTTTATCTTTAGAATTTCACTTCATCTTTTGAATTTCACTTGATCTTTAGAATTTCACTTTATCTTTCGAATTTCACTTGATCTTTAGAATTTCACTTTATCTTTCCAATTTCACTTTATCCTTTGAATTTCACTTTATCTTTAGAATTTCACTTTATCCTTTGAATTTCACTTTATCTTTAGAATTTCACTTGATCTTTAGAATTTCACTTGATCTTTAGAATTTCACTTTATCTTTCGAATTTCACTTTATCCTTTGAATTTCACTTTATCCTTTGAATTTCACTTTATCTTTAGAATTTCACTTTATCCTTTGAATTTCACTTTATCTTTAGAATTTCACTTCATCTTTAGAATTTCACTTTATCTTTAGAATTTCACTTTATCTTTAGAATTTCACTTTGTCTTTAGAATTTCACTTTATCTTTAGAATTTCACTTTATCTTTAGAATTTCACTTTATCTTTCGAATTTCACTTTATCCTTTGAATTTCACTTTATCTTTAGAATTTCACTTTATCTTTAGAATTTCACTTTATCTTTAGAATTTCACTTTATCTTTAGAATTTCACTTTATCTTTAGAATTTCACTTGATCTTTAGAATTTCACTTCATCTTTAGAATTTCACTTTATCCTTTGAATTTCACTTCATCCTTTGAATTTCACTTTATCCTTTGAATTTCACTTTATCTTTAGAATTTCACTTGATCTTTAGAATTTCACTTTATCTTTCGAATTTCACTTTATCCTTTGAATTTCACTTTATCTTTAGAATTTCACTTTATCCCTTGAATTTCACTTTATCTTTAGAATTTCACTTGATCTTTAGAATTTCACTTTATCTTTCGAATTTCACTTCATCCTTTGAATTTCACTTTATCCTTTGAATTTCACTTTATCTTTAGAATTTCACTTTATCCTTTGAATTTCACTTTATCTTTCGAATTTCACTTTATCCTTTGAATTTCACTTTATCCTTTGAATTTCACTTTATCTTTAGAATTTCACTTGATCTTTAGAATTTCACTTCATCTTTCGAATTTCACTTTATCCTTTGAATTTCACTTTATCTTTAGAATTTCACTTTATCCTTTGAATTTCACTTTATCTTTAGAATTTCACTTGATCTTTAGAATTTCACTTGATCTTTAGAATTTCACTTTATCTTTCGAATTTCACTTTATCCTTTGAATTTCACTTTATCCTTTGAATTTCACTTTATCTTTAGAATTTCACTTTATCCTTTGAATTTCAATTTATCTTTCGAATTTCACTTTATCCTTTGAATTTCACTTCATCCTTTGAATTTCACTTTATCTTTAGAATTTCACTTCATCTTTAGAATTTCACTTTATCTTTAGAATTTCACTTTATCTTTAGAATTTCACTTTGTCTTTAGAATTTCACTTTATCTTTAGAATTTCACTTTATCTTTAGAATTTCACTTTATCTTTCGAATTTCACTTTATCCTTTGAATTTCACTTTATCTTTAGAATTTCACTTTATCTTTAGAATTTCACTTTATCTTGAGAATTTCACTTTATCTTTAGAATTTAACTTTATCTTTAGAATTTCACTTGATCTTTAGAATTTCACTTCATCTTTAGAATTTCACTTGATCTTTCGAATTTCACTTTATCCTTTGAATTTCACTTTATCCTTTGAATTTCACTTTATCTTTAGAATTTCACTTTATCTTTAGAATTTCACTTTATCTTTAGAATTTCACTTTGTCTTTAGAATTTCACTTTATCTTTAGAATTTCACTTTATCTTTAGAATTTCACTTTATCTTTAGAATTTCACTTCATATTTAGAATTTCACTTTATATTTAGAATTTCACCTCATCTTTAGAATTTCACTTTATCTTTAGAATTTCACTTTATCTTTCGAATTTCACTTAATCCTTTGAATTTCACTTTATCTTTAGAATTTCACTCTATATTTAGAATTTCACTTTATATTTAGAATTTTCACCTCATCTTTAGAATTTCACTTTATCTGTAGAATTTCACTTTATCTTTAGAATTTCACTTTATCTTTCGAATTTCACTTTATCCTTTGAATTTCACTTTATCCTTTGAATTTCACTTTATCTTTAGAATTTTGCTTTATCCTTTGAATTTCACTTTATCTTTAGAATTTCACTTCATCTTTAGAATTTCACCTTATCTTTAGAATTTCACTTTATCTTTAGAATTTCACTTGATCTTTAGAATTTCACTTCATCTTTAGAATTTCACTTGATCTTTAGAATTTCACTTTATCTTTCCAATTTCACTTTATCCTTTGAATTTCACTTTATCTTTCGAATTTCACTTTATCCTTTGAATTTCACTTTATCTTTAGAATTTCACTTTATCTTTCGAATTTCACTTTATCCTTTGAATTTCACTTTATCTTTAGAATTTCACTTGATCTTTAGAATTTCACTTGATCTTTAGAATTTCACTTTATCTTTCGAATTTCACTTTATCCTTTGAATTTCACTTTATCCTTTGAATTTCACTTTATCTTTCGAATTTCACTTTATCCTTTGAATTTCACTTTATCCTTTGAATTTCACTTTATCTTTAGAATTTCACTTGATCTTTAGAATTTCAATTTATCTTTCGAATTTCACTTTATCCTTTGAATTTCACTTTATCTTTAGAATTTCACTTAATCTTTAGAATTTCACTTTATCTTTCAAATTCCACTTGATCTTTAGAATTTCACTTTATCTTTCGAATTTCACTTTATCCTTTGAATTTCACTTTATCTTGAGAATTTCACTTTATCCTTTGAATTTCACTTTATCCTTTGAATTTCACTTTATCCTTTGAATTTCACTTTATCTTTAGAATTTCACTTTATCTTTCGAATTTCACTTTATCCTTTGAATTTCACTTTATCCTTTGAATTTCACTTTATCTTTAGAATTTCACTTTATCTTTAGAATTTCACTTTATCTTTAGAATTTCACTATGTCTTTAGAATTTCACTTGATCTTTAGAATTTCACTTTATCTTTAGAATTTCACTTGATCTTTAGAATTTCACTTTATCTTTAGAATTTCACTTCATATTTAGAATTTCACTTTATATTTAGAATTTCACCTCATCTTTAGAATTTCACTTTATCTTTAGAATTTCACTTTATCTTTCGAATTTCACTTAATCCTTTGAATTTCACTTTATCTTTAGAATTTCACTCTATATTTAGAATTTCACTTTATATTTAGAATTTTCACCTCATCTTTAGAATTTCACTTTATCTGTAGAATTTCACTTTATCTTTAGAATTTCACTTTATCTTTCGAATTTCACTTTATCCTTTGAATTTCACTTTATCCTTTGAATTTCACTTTATCTTTAGAATTTTACTTTATCCTTTGAATTTCACTTTATCTTTAGAATTTCACCTCATCTTTAGAATTTCACTTTATCTTTAGAATTTCACTTTATCTTTCGAATTTCACTTAATCCTTTGAATTTCACTTTATCTTTAGAATTTCACTTTATATTTAGAATTTCACCTCATCTTTAGAATTTCACTTTATCTTTAGAATTTCACTTTATCTTTCGAATTTCACTTAATCCTTTGAATTTCACTTTATCTTTAGAATTTCACTCTATATTTAGAATTTCACTTTATATTTAGAATTTTCACCTCATCTTTAGAATTTCACTTTATCTGTAGAATTTCACTTTATCTTTAGAATTTCACTTTATCTTTCGAATTTCACTTCATCCTTTGAATTTCACTTTATCCTTTGAATTTCACTTTATCTTTAGAATTTCACTTTATCTTTAGAGTTTCACTTTATCTTTAGAATTTCACTTTATCTTTAGAATTTCACTTTTTTTTTTTTTTTTTTTTTTTGTATACAAGATCGAGGCTCGTGAAAGAGCAAACATTAATCACACAAAAAGACAAACCGACACACAAAACACAAAAAACAAGGGGAGCGGCAGACAAGATGGGGAGAGAGGGGGGAGGACACAAAAGAGAGGGGGAAGAAGGGGAAGGACACAAACACAACATTTGAGAGCAGGGACATCGGGAGGACTTGGGGGGAGGTGGGGGAGGATTAAAACATATGAACACTGCAAGGACTCTGGGGTGAATTACCGGGGGTAGAAAAGATCAAGGTTTTCGATGGGGGAAGATAAGAGATGGTGGTGAACAGCTGTTTTAAAGACCTGGAGGGAGGAGTGGGATTGAAGGGAGTGGGGGAGTTTGTTCCAGAGGCGGGAGAAAAGGGGAATGAAAGAGTGAAGGTGAGCAGAGAGCCTAGACTTTGGCAGTTTAACCATAAGAGGGTTGCAGGCAGATCTTGTGTGACCTGAAGGAATATTGGGGGGACAGAGCACAGAGAGAGCTGGGGGAGCAAGGCCGGAGAGGAGTCGGTAGAAGACAGAAAGACCACCAACCTGCCTGCGGTGAGTGAGTGAAAGGCCCTCGGCGTTGACTACATCGCAGGAGATTCCAATGATTCTGAAAGCTTTGGCCTCAACAGCGTGAAGCCGAGCAAGGTGTGAGGCAGGAGCACCAGCCCAGAGGGGGGAACAGTATTCCATTGAGCTGCGGATGAAAGCCTTGTATGTGGTGAGGAGCTCAGGTGTGCCGAGGAAGGACTTCGCACGACGGAGGATGCCCAGTCGGCGACTGGCTTTGGAGGCCAGCTTGGAAATGTGGTTTTCCCAAGAAAGATCATGGCAGATAGTGAGACCCAAAAGCTTGAGCGACTTGATCTTTAGAATTTCACTTTATCTTTAGAATTTCACTTTATCTTTAGAATTTCACTTTATCTTTAGAATTTCACTTCATATTTAGAATTTCACTTTATATTTAGAATTTCACCTCATCTTTAGAATTTCACTTTATCTTTAGAATTTCACTTTATCTTTCGAATTTCACTTAATCCTTTGAATTTCACTTTATCTTTAGAATTTCACTCTATATTTAGAATTTCACTTAATATTTAGAATTTTCACCTCATCTTTAGAATTTCACTTTATCTTTAGAATTTCACTTTATCTTTAGAATTTCACTTTATCTTTCGAATTTCACTTTATCCTTTGAATTTCACTTTATCCTTTGAATTTCACTTTATCTTTAGAATTTTACTTTATCCTTTGAATTTCACTTTATCTTTAGAATTTCACTTCATCTTTAGAATTTCACCTTATCTTTGGAATTTCACTTTATCTTTAGAATTTCACTTGATCTTTAGAATTTCACTTCATCTTTAGAATTTCACTTGATCTTTAGAATTTCACTTTATCTTTCGAATTTCACTTTATCCTTTGAATTTCACTTTATCTTTCGAATTTCACTTTATCCTTTGAATTTCACTTTATCTTTAGAATTTCACTTTATCTTTCGAATTTCACTTGATCTTTCGAATTTCACTTTATCTTTAGAATTTCACTTTATCCTTTGAATTTCACTTTATCCTTTGAATTTCACTTGATCTTTAGAATTTCACTTGATCTTTAGAATTTCACTTGATCTTTAGAATTTCACTTCATCTTTCGAATTTCACTTGATCTTTAGAATTTCACTTTATCTTTAGAATTTCACTTTATCCTTTGAATTTCACTTTATCCTTTGAATTTCAATTTATCTTTAGAATTTCACTTGATCTTTAGAATTTCACTTTATCTTTCGAATTTCACTTTATCCTTTGAATTTCACTTTATCCTTTGAATTTCGCTTTATCTTTAGAATTTCACTTTATCCTTTGAATTTCACTGCATCTTTCGAATTTTGCTTTATCCTTTGAATTTCACTTTATCCTTTGAATTTCACTTTATCTTTAGAATTTCACTTTATCCTTTGAATTTCACTTTATCTTTCAAATTTCACTTTATCCTTTGAATTTCACTTTATCCTTTGAATTTCACTTTATCTTTAGAATTTCACTTGATCTTTAGAATTTCACTTCATCTTTAGAATTTCACTTGATCTTTAGAATTTCACTTTATCTTTCGAATTTCAATTTATCCTTTGAATTTCACTTTATCCTTTGAATTTCACTTTATCTTTAGAATTTCACTTTATCCTTTGAATTTCACTTTATCTTTAGAATTTCACTTTATCTTTAGAATTTCACTTGATCTTTAGAATTTCACTTTATCTTTAGAATTTCACTTTATCCTTTGAATTTCACTTTATCCTTTGAATTTCACTTGATCTTTAGAATTTCACTTGATCTTTAGAATTTCACTTGATCTTTAGAATTTCACTTTATCTTTAGAATTTCACTTTATCCTTTGAATTTCACTTTATCCTTTGAATTTCACTTTATCTTTAGAATTTCACTTTATCCTTTGAATTTCACTTTATCTTTAGAATTTCACTTTATCTTTAGAATTTCACTTGATCTTTAGAATTTCACTTTATCTTTCAAATTTCACTTGATCTTTAGAATTTCACTTTATCCTTTGAATTTCACTTGATCTTTAGAATTTCACTTGATCTTTAGAATTTCACTTGATCTTTAGAATTTCACTTTATCTTTAGAATTTCACTTTATCCTTTGAATTTCACTTTATCTTTAGAATTTCACTTTATCCTTTGAATTTCACTTTATCTTTAGAATTTCACTTTATCTTTAGAATTTCACTTGATCTTTAGAATTTCACTTTATCTTTCAAATTTCACTTGATCTTTAGAATTTCACTTTATCCTTTGAATTTCACTTGATCTTTAGAATTTCACTTGATCTTTAGAATTTCACTTGATCTTTAGAATTTCACTTTATCTTTAGAATTTCACTTTATCCTTTGAATTTCACTTTATTCTTTGAATTTCACTTTATCTTTAGAATTTCACTTGATCTTTAGAATTTCACTTTATCTTTCGAATTTCACTTTATCCTTTGAATTTCACTTTATCCTTTGAATTTCGCTTCATCTTTAGAATTTCACTTTATCCTTTGAATTTCACTGCATCTTTCGAATTTCGCTTTATCCTTTGAATTTCACTTTATCCTTTGAATTTCACTTTATCTTTAGAATTTCACTTTATCCTTTGAATTTCACTTTATCTTTCAAATTTCACTTTATCCTTTGAATTTCACTTTATCCTTTGAATTTCACTTTATCTTTAGAATTTCACTTTATCTTTAGAATTTCACTTTATCCTTTGAATTTCACTTTATCTTTAGAATTTCACTTTATCTTTCGAATTTCACTTGATCTTTAGAATTTCACTTTATCTTTAGAATTTCACTTTATCCTTTGAATTTCACTTTATCCTTTGAATTTCACTTGATCTTTAGAATTTCACTTGATCTTTAGAATTTCACTTGATCTTTAGAATTTCACTTTATCTTTAGAATTTTACTTTATCCTTTGAATTTCACTTTATCCTTTGAATTTCACTTTATCTTTAGAATTTCACTTCATCCTTTGAATTTCACTTTATCTTTAGAATTTCACTTTATCTTTAGAATTTCACTTAATCTTTAGAATTTCACTTTATCTTTCAAATTCCACTTGATCTTTAGAATTTCACTTTATCTTTCGAATTTCACTTTATCCTTTGAATTTCACTTTATCTTGAGAATTTCACTTTATCCTTTGAATTTCACTTTATCCTTTGAATTTCACTTTATCCTTTGAATTTCACTTTATCTTTAGAATTTCACTTTATCTTTCGAATTTCACTTTATCCTTTGAATTTCACTTTATCCTTTGAATTTCACTTTATCTTTAGAATTTCACTTTATCTTTAGAATTTCACTTTATCTTTAGAATTTCACTATGTCTTTAGAATTTCACTTGATCTTTAGAATTTCACTTTATCTTTAGAATTTCACTTGATCTTTAGAATTTCACTTTATCTTTAGAATTTCACTTCATATTTAGAATTTCACTTTATATTTAGAATTTCACCTCATCTTTAGAATTTCACTTTATCTTTAGAATTTCACTTTATCTTTCGAATTTCACTTAATCCTTTGAATTTCACTTTATCTTTAGAATTTCACTCTATATTTAGAATTTCACTTTATATTTAGAATTTTCACCTCATCTTTAGAATTTCACTTTATCTGTAGAATTTCACTTTATCTTTAGAATTTCACTTTATCTTTCGAATTTCACTTTATCCTTTGAATTTCACTTTATCCTTTGAATTTCACTTTATCTTTAGAATTTTACTTTATCCTTTGAATTTCACTTTATCTTTAGAATTTCACCTCATCTTTAGAATTTCACTTTATCTTTAGAATTTCACTTTATCTTTCGAATTTCACTTAATCCTTTGAATTTCACTTTATCTTTAGAATTTCACTTTATATTTAGAATTTCACCTCATCTTTAGAATTTCACTTTATCTTTAGAATTTCACTTTATCTTTCGAATTTCACTTAATCCTTTGAATTTCACTTTATCTTTAGAATTTCACTCTATATTTAGAATTTCACTTTATATTTAGAATTTTCACCTCATCTTTAGAATTTCACTTTATCTGTAGAATTTCACTTTATCTTTAGAATTTCACTTTATCTTTCGAATTTCACTTCATCCTTTGAATTTCACTTTATCCTTTGAATTTCACTTTATCTTTAGAATTTCACTTTATCTTTAGAGTTTCACTTTATCTTTAGAATTTCACTTTATCTTTAGAATTTCACTTTTTTTTTTTTTTTTTTTTTTTGTATACAAGATCGAGGCTCGTGAAAGAGCAAACATTAATCACACAAAAAGACAAACCGACACACAAAACACAAAAAACAAGGGGAGCGGCAGACAAGATGGGGAGAGAGGGGGGAGGACACAAAAGAGAGGGGGAAGAAGGGGAAGGACACAAACACAACATTTGAGAGCAGGGACATCGGGAGGACTTGGGGGGAGGTGGGGGAGGATTAAAACATATGAACACTGCAAGGACTCTGGGGTGAATTACCGGGGGTAGAAAAGATCAAGGTTTTCGATGGGGGAAGATAAGAGATGGTGGTGAACAGCTGTTTTAAAGACCTGGAGGGAGGAGTGGGATTGAAGGGAGTGGGGGAGTTTGTTCCAGAGGCGGGAGAAAAGGGGAATGAAAGAGTGAAGGTGAGCAGAGAGCCTAGACTTTGGCAGTTTAACCATAAGAGGGTTGCAGGCAGATCTTGTGTGACCTGAAGGAATATTGGGGGGACAGAGCACAGAGAGAGCTGGGGGAGCAAGGCCGGAGAGGAGTCGGTAGAAGACAGAAAGACCACCAACCTGCCTGCGGTGAGTGAGTGAAAGGCCCTCGGCGTTGACTACATCGCAGGAGATTCCAATGATTCTGAAAGCTTTGGCCTCAACAGCGTGAAGCCGAGCAAGGTGTGAGGCAGGAGCACCAGCCCAGAGGGGGGAACAGTATTCCATTGAGCTGCGGATGAAAGCCTTGTATGTGGTGAGGAGCTCAGGTGTGCCGAGGAAGGACTTCGCACGACGGAGGATGCCCAGTCGGCGACTGGCTTTGGAGGCCAGCTTGGAAATGTGGTTTTCCCAAGAAAGATCATGGCAGATAGTGAGACCCAAAAGCTTGAGCGACTTGATCTTTAGAATTTCACTTTATCTTTAGAATTTCACTTTATCTTTAGAATTTCACTTTATCTTTAGAATTTCACTTCATATTTAGAATTTCACTTTATATTTAGAATTTCACCTCATCTTTAGAATTTCACTTTATCTTTAGAATTTCACTTTATCTTTCGAATTTCACTTAATCCTTTGAATTTCACTTTATCTTTAGAATTTCACTCTATATTTAGAATTTCACTTAATATTTAGAATTTTCACCTCATCTTTAGAATTTCACTTTATCTTTAGAATTTCACTTTATCTTTAGAATTTCACTTTATCTTTCGAATTTCACTTTATCCTTTGAATTTCACTTTATCCTTTGAATTTCACTTTATCTTTAGAATTTTACTTTATCCTTTGAATTTCACTTTATCTTTAGAATTTCACTTCATCTTTAGAATTTCACCTTATCTTTGGAATTTCACTTTATCTTTAGAATTTCACTTGATCTTTAGAATTTCACTTCATCTTTAGAATTTCACTTGATCTTTAGAATTTCACTTTATCTTTCGAATTTCACTTTATCCTTTGAATTTCACTTTATCTTTCGAATTTCACTTTATCCTTTGAATTTCACTTTATCTTTAGAATTTCACTTTATCTTTCGAATTTCACTTGATCTTTCGAATTTCACTTTATCTTTAGAATTTCACTTTATCCTTTGAATTTCACTTTATCCTTTGAATTTCACTTGATCTTTAGAATTTCACTTGATCTTTAGAATTTCACTTGATCTTTAGAATTTCACTTTATCTTTAGAATTTCACTTTATCCTTTGAATTTCACTTTATTCTTTGAATTTCACTTTATCTTTAGAATTTCACTTTATCCTTTGAATTTCACTTTATCTTTAGAATTTCACTTTATCTTTAGAATTTCACTTGATCTTTAGAATTTCACTTCATCTTTCGAATTTCACTTGATCTTTAGAATTTCACTTTATCTTTAGAATTTCACTTTATCCGTTGAATTTCACTTTATCCTTTGAATTTCACTTTATCTTTAGAATTTCACTTGATCTTTAGAATTTCACTTTATCTTTCGAATTTCACTTTATCCTTTGAATTTCACTTTATCCTTTGAATTTCGCTTTATCTTTAGAATTTCACTTTATCCTTTGAATTTCACTGCATCTTTCGAATTTAGCTTTATCCTTTGAATTTCACTTTATCCTTTGAATTTCACTTTATCTTTAGAATTTCACTTTATCCTTTGAATTTCACTTTATCTTTCAAATTTCACTTTATCCTTTGAATTTCACTTTATCCTTTGAATTTCACTTTATCTTTAGAATTTCACTTGATCTTTAGAATTTCAATTGATCTTTAGAATTTCACTTCATCTTTAGAATTTTACTTGATCTTTAGAATTTCACTTTATCTTTCGAATTTCACTTTATCCTTTGAATTTCACTTTATCCTTTGAATTTCACTTTATCTTTAGAATTTCACTTTATCCTTTGAATTTCACTTTATCTTTAGAATTTCACTTTATCTTTCGAATTTCACTTGATCTTTAGAATTTCACTTTATCTTTAGAATTTCACTTTATCCTTTGAATTTCACTTTATCCTTTGAATTTCACTTGATCTTTAGAATTTCACTTGATCTTTAGAATTTCACTTGATCTTTAGAATTTCACTTTATCTTTAGAATTTCACTTTATCCTTTGAATTTCACTTTATCCTTTGAATTTCACTTTATCTTTAGAATTTCACTTCATCCTTTGAATTTCACTTTATCTTTAGAATTTCACTTTATCTTTAGAATTTCACTTGATCTTTAGAATTTCACTTTATCTTTCAAATTTCACTTGATCTTTAGAATTTCACTTTATCTTTCGAATTTCACTTTATCCTTTGAATTTCACTTTATCTTTAGAATTTCACTTTATCCTTTGAATTTCACTTTATCCTTTGAATTTCACTTTATCCTTTGAATTTCACTTTATCTTTAGAATTTCACTTGATCTTTAGAATTTCACTTTATCTTTCGAATTTCACTTTATCCTTTGAATTTCACTTTATCTTTAGAATTTCACTCTATCCTTTGAATTTCACTTTATCTTTAGAATTTCACTTGATCTTTAGAATTTCACTTTATCTTTCGAATTTCACTTCATCCTTTGAATTTCACTTTATCCTTTGAATTTCACTTTATCTTTAGAATTTCACTTTATCCTTTGAATTTCACTTTATCTTTCGAATTTCACTTTATCCTTTGAATTTCACTTTATCCTTTGAATTTCACTTTATCCTTTGAATTTCACTTTATCTTTAGAATTTCACTTGATCTTTAGAATTTCACTTTATCTTTCGAATTTCACTTTATCTTTAGAATTTCACTTTATCCTTTGAATTTCACTTTATCTTTAGAATTTCACTTGATCTTTAGAATTTCACTTGATCTTTAGAATTTCACTTTATCTTTCGAATTTCACTTTATCCTTTGAATTTCACTTTATCCTTTGAATTTCACTTTATCTTTAGAATTTTACTTTATCCTTTGAATTTCACTTTATCTTTAGAATTTCACCTCATCTTTAGAATTTCACTTTATCTTTAGAATTTCACTTTATCTTTCGAATTTCACTTAATCCTTTGAATTTCACTTTATCTTTAGAATTTCACTTTATATTTAGAATTTCACCTCATCTTTAGAATTTCACTTTATCTTTAGAATTTCACTTTATCTTTCGAATTTCACTTAATCCTTTGAATTTCACTTTATCTTTAGAATTTCACTCTATATTTAGAATTTCACTTTATATTTAGAATTTTCACCTCATCTTTAGAATTTCACTTTATCTGTAGAATTTCACTTTATCTTTAGAATTTCACTTTATCTTTCGAATTTCACTTCATCCTTTGAATTTCACTTTATCCTTTGAATTTCACTTTATCTTTAGAATTTCACTTTATCTTTAGAGTTTCACTTTATCTTTAGAATTTCACTTTATCTTTAGAATTTCACTTTTTTTTTTTTTTTTTTTTTTGTATACAAGATCGAGGCTCGTGAAAGAGCAAACATTAATCACACAAAAAGACAAACCGACACACAAAACACAAAAAACAAGGGGAGCGGCAGACAAGATGGGGAGAGAGGGGGGAGGACACAAAAGAGAGGGGGAAGAAGGGGAAGGACACAAACACAACATTTGAGAGCAGGGACATCGGGAGGACTTGGGGGGAGGTGGGGGAGGATTAAAACATATGAACACTGCAAGGACTCTGGGGTGAATTACCGGGGGTAGAAAAGATCAAGGTTTTCGATGGGGGAAGATAAGAGATGGTGGTGAACAGCTGTTTTAAAGACCTGGAGGGAGGAGTGGGATTGAAGGGAGTGGGGGAGTTTGTTCCAGAGGCGGGAGAAAAGGGGAATGAAAGAGTGAAGGTGAGCAGAGAGCCTAGACTTTGGCAGTTTAACCATAAGAGGGTTGCAGGCAGATCTTGTGTGACCTGAAGGAATATTGGGGGGACAGAGCACAGAGAGAGCTGGGGGAGCAAGGCCGGAGAGGAGTCGGTAGAAGACAGAAAGACCACCAACCTGCCTGCGGTGAGTGAGTGAAAGGCCCTCGGCGTTGACTACATCGCAGGAGATTCCAATGATTCTGAAAGCTTTGGCCTCAACAGCGTGAAGCCGAGCAAGGTGTGAGGCAGGAGCACCAGCCCAGAGGGGGGAACAGTATTCCATTGAGCTGCGGATGAAAGCCTTGTATGTGGTGAGGAGCTCAGGTGTGCCGAGGAAGGACTTCGCACGACGGAGGATGCCCAGTCGGCGACTGGCTTTGGAGGCCAGCTTGGAAATGTGGTTTTCCCAAGAAAGATCATGGCAGATAGTGAGACCCAAAAGCTTGAGCGACTTGATCTTTAGAATTTCACTTTATCTTTAGAATTTCACTTTATCTTTAGAATTTCACTTTATCTTTAGAATTTCACTTCATATTTAGAATTTCACTTTATATTTAGAATTTCACCTCATCTTTAGAATTTCACTTTATCTTTAGAATTTCACTTTATCTTTCGAATTTCACTTAATCCTTTGAATTTCACTTTATCTTTAGAATTTCACTCTATATTTAGAATTTCACTTAATATTTAGAATTTTCACCTCATCTTTAGAATTTCACTTTATCTTTAGAATTTCACTTTATCTTTAGAATTTCACTTGATCTTTCGAATTTCACTTTATCCTTTGAATTTCACTTTATCCTTTGAATTTCACTTTATCTTTAGAATTTTACTTTATCCTTTGAATTTCACTTTATCTTTAGAATTTCACTTCATCTTTAGAATTTCACCTTATCTTTGGAATTTCACTTTATCTTTAGAATTTCACTTGATCTTTAGAATTTCACTTCATCTTTAGAATTTCACTTGATCTTTAGAATTTCACTTTATCTTTCGAATTTCACTTTATCCTTTGAATTTCACTTTATCTTTCGAATTTCACTTTATCCTTTGAATTTCACTTTATCTTTAGAATTTCACTTTATCTTTCGAATTTCACTTGATCTTTCGAATTTCACTTTATCTTTAGAATTTCACTTTATCCTTTGAATTTCACTTTATCCTTTGAATTTCACTTGATCTTTAGAATTTCACTTGATCTTTAGAATTTCACTTGATCTTTAGAATTTCACTTTATCTTTAGAATTTCACTTTATCCTTTGAATTTCACTTTATTCTTTGAATTTCACTTTATCTTTAGAATTTCACTTTATCCTTTGAATTTCACTTTATCTTTAGAATTTCACTTTATCTTTAGAATTTCACTTGATCTTTAGAATTTCACTTCATCTTTCGAATTTCACTTGATCTTTAGAATTTCACTTTATCTTTAGAATTTCACTTTATCCGTTGAATTTCACTTTATCCTTTGAATTTCACTTTATCTTTAGAATTTCACTTGATCTTTAGAATTTCACTTTATCTTTCGAATTTCACTTTATCCTTTGAATTTCACTTTATCCTTTGAATTTCGCTTTATCTTTAGAATTTCACTTTATCCTTTGAATTTCACTGCATCTTTCGAATTTCGCTTTATCCTTTGAATTTCACTTTATCCTTTGAATTTCACTTTATCTTTAGAATTTCACTTTATCCTTTGAATTTCACTTTATCTTTCAAATTTCACTTTATCCTTTGAATTTCACTTTATCCTTTGAATTTCACTTTATCTTTAGAATTTCACTTGATCTTTAGAATTTCAATTGATCTTTAGAATTTCACTTCATCTTTAGAATTTTACTTGATCTTCAGAATTTCACTTTATCTTTCGAATTTCACTTTATCCTTTGAATTTCACTTTATCCTTTGAATTTCACTTTATCTTTAGAATTTCACTTTATCCTTTGAATTTCACTTTATCTTTAGAATTTCACTTTATCTTTCGAATTTCACTTGATCTTTAGAATTTCACTTTATCTTTAGAATTTCACTTTATCCTTTGAATTTCACTTTATCCTTTGAATTTCACTTGATCTTTAGAATTTCACTTGATCTTTAGAATTTCACTTGATCTTTAGAATTTCACTTTATCTTTAGAATTTCACTTTATCCTTTGAATTTCACTTTATCCTTTGAATTTCACTTTATCTTTAGAATTTCACTTCATCCTTTGAATTTCACTTTATCTTTAGAATTTCACTTTATCTTTAGAATTTCACTTGATCTTTAGAATTTCACTTTATCTTTCAAATTTCACTTGATCTTTAGAATTTCACTTTATCTTTCGAATTTCACTTTATCCTTTGAATTTCACTTTATCTTTAGAATTTCACTTTATCCTTTGAATTTCACTTTATCCTTTGAATTTCACTTTATCCTTTGAATTTCACTTTATCTTTAGAATTTCACTTGATCTTTAGAATTTCACTTTATCTTTCGAATTTCACTTTATCCTTTGAATTTCACTTTATCTTTAGAATTTCACTCTATCCTTTGAATTTCACTTTATCTTTAGAATTTCACTTGATCTTTAGAATTTCACTTTATCTTTCGAATTTCACTTCATCCTTTGAATTTCACTTTATCCTTTGAATTTCACTTTATCTTTAGAATTTCACTTTATCCTTTGAATTTCACTTTATCTTTCGAATTTCACTTTATCCTTTGAATTTCACTTTATCCTTTGAATTTCACTTTATCTTTAGAATTTCACTTGATCTTTAGAATTTCACTTTATCTTTCGAATTTCACTTTATCCTTTGAATTTCACTTTATCTTTAGAATTTCACTTTATCCTTTGAATTTCACTTTATCTTTAGAATTTCACTTGATCTTTAGAATTTCACTTGATCTTTAGAATTTCACTTTATCTTTCGAATTTCACTTTATCCTTTGAATTTCACTTTATCCTTTGAATTTCACTTTATATTTAGAATTTCACTTTATCCTTTGAATTTCAATTTATCTTTCGAATTTCACTTTATCCTTTGAATTTCACTTCATCCTTTGAATTTCACTTTATCTTTAGAATTTCACTTAATCTTTAGAATTTCACTTTATCTTTAGAATTTCACTTTATCTTTAGAATTTCACTTTGTCTTTAGAATTTCACTTTATCTTTAGAATTTCACTTTATCTTTAGAATTTCACTTTATCTTTCGAATTTCACTTTATCCTTTGAATTTCACTTTATCTTTAGAATTTCACTTTATCTTTAGAATTTCACTTTATCTTTAGAATTTCACTTTATCTTTAGAATTTCACTTTATCTTTAGAATTTCACTTGATCTTTAGAATTTCACTTCATCTTTAGAATTTCACTTGATCTTTCGAATTTCACTTTATCCTTTGAATTTCACTTTATCCTTTGAATTTCACTTTATCTTTAGAATTTCACTTTATCTTTAGAATTTCACTTTATCTTTAGAATTTCACTTTGTCTTTAGAATTTCACTTGATCTTTAGAATTTCACTTTATCTTTAGAATTTCACTTTATCTTTATAATTTCACTTTATCTTTAGAATTTCACTTTATCTTTAGAATTTCACTTCATATTTAGAATTTCACTTTATATTAAGAATTTCACCTCATCTTTAGAATTTCACTTTATCTTTAGAATTTCACTTTATCTTTCGAATTTCACTTAATCCTTTGAATTTCACTTTATCTTTAGAATTTCACTCTATATTTAGAATTTCACTTTATATTTAGAATTTTCACCTCATCTTTAGAATTTCACTTTATCTGTAGAATTTCACTTTATCTTTAGAATTTCACTTTATCTTTCGAATTTCACTTTATCCTTTGAATTTCACTTTATCCTTTGAATTTCACTTTATCTTTCGAATTTTACTTTATCCTTTGAATTTCACTTTATCTTTAGAATTTCACTTCATCTTTAGAATTTCACCTTATCTTTAGAATTTCACTTTATCTTTAGAATTTCACTTGATCTTTAGAATTTCACTTCATCTTTAGAATTTCACTTGATCTTTAGAATTTCACTTTATCTTTCGAATTTCACTTTATCCTTTGAATTTCACTTTATCTTTCGAATTTCACTTTATCCTTTGAATTTCACTTTATCTTTAGAATTTCACTTTATCTTTAGAATTTCACTTTATCCTTTGAATTTCACTTTATCTTTAGAATTTCACTTGATCTTTAGAATTTCACTTGATCTTTAGAATTTCACTTTATCTTTCGAATTTCACTTTATCCTTTGAATTTCACTTTATCCTTTGAATTTCACTTTATCTTTAGAATTTCACTTTATCCTTTGAATTTCACTTTATCTTTCGAATTTCACTTTATCCTTTGAATTTCACTTTATCCTTTGAATTTCACTTTATCTTTAGAATTTCACTTGATCTTTAGAATTTCACTTTATCTTTCGAATTTCACTTTATCCTTTGAATTTCACTTTATCTTTAGAATTTCACTTTATCCTTTGAATTTCACTTTATCTTTAGAATTTCACTTTATCTTTAGAATTTCACTTGATCTTTAGAATTTCACTTGATCTTTAGAATTTCACTTTATCTTTCGAATTTCACTTTATCCTTTGAATTTCACTTTATCCTTTGAATTTCACTTTATCTTTAGAATTTCACTTTATCCTTTGAATTTCACTTTATCTTTAGAATTTCACTTCATCTTTAGAATTTCACTTTATCTTTAGAATTTCACTTTATCTTTAGAATTTCACTTTGTCTTTAGAATTTCACTTTATCTTTAGAATTTCACTTTATCTTTAGAATTTCACTTTATCTTTCGAATTTCACTTAATCCTTTGAATTTCACTTTATCTTTAGAATTTCACTTTATCTTTAGAATTTCACTTTATCTTTAGAATTTCACTTTATCTTAAGAATTTCACTTTATCTTTAGAATTTCACTTGATCTTTAGAATTTCACTTCATCTTTAGAATTTCACTTGATCTTTCGAATTTCACTTTATCCTTTGAATTTCACTTTATCCTTTGAATTTCACTTTATCTTTAGAATTTCACTTTATCTTTAGAATTTCACTTTATCTTTAGAATTTCACTTTATCTTTAGAATTTCACTTGATCTTTAGAATTTCACTTTATCTTTAGAATTTCACTTCATATTTAGAATTTCACTTTATATTTAGAATTTCACCTCATCTTTAGAATTTCACTTTATCTTTAGAATTTCACTTTATCTTTCGAATTTCACTTAATCCTTTAAATTTCACTTTATCTTTAGAATTTCACTCTATATTTAGAATTTCACTTTATATTTAGAATTTTCACCTCATCTTTAGAATTTCACTTTATCTTTAGAATTTTACTTGATCTTTAGAATTTCACTTTATCTTTCGAATTTCACTTTATCCTTTGAATTTCACTTTATCCTTTGAATTTCACTTTATCTTTAGAATTTCACTTTATCCTTTGAATTTCACTTTATCTTTAGAATTTCACTTTATCTTTCGAATTTCACTTGATCTTTAGAATTTCACTTTATCTTTAGAATTTCACTTTATCCTTTGAATTTCACTTTATCCTTTGAATTTCACTTGATCTTTAGAATTTCACTTGATCTTTAGAATTTCACTTGATCTTTAGAATTTCACTTTATCTTTAGAATTTCACTTTATCCTTTGAATTTCACTTTATCCTTTGAATTTCACTTTATCTTTAGAATTTCACTTCATCCTTTGAATTTCACTTTATCTTTAGAATTTCACTTTATCTTTAGAATTTCACTTGATCTTTAGAATTTCACTTTATCTTTCAAATTTCACTTGATCTTTAGAATTTCACTTTATCTTTCGAATTTCACTTTATCCTTTGAATTTCACTTTATCTTTAGAATTTCACTTTATCCTTTGAATTTCACTTTATCCTTTGAATTTCACTTTATCCTTTGAATTTCACTTTATCTTTAGAATTTCACTTGATCTTTAGAATTTCACTTTATCTTTCGAATTTCACTTTATCCTTTGAATTTCACTTTATCTTTAGAATTTCACTTTATCCTTTGAATTTCACTTTATCTTTAGAATTTCACTTGATCTTTAGAATTTCACTTTATCTTTCGAATTTCACTTCATCCTTTGAATTTCACTTTATCCTTTGAATTTCACTTTATCTTTAGAATTTCACTTTATCCTTTGAATTTCACTTTATCTTTCGAATTTCACTTTATCCTTTGAATTTCACTTTATCCTTTGAATTTCACTTTATCTTTAGAATTTCACTTGATCTTTAGAATTTCACTTTATCTTTCGAATTTCACTTTATCCTTTGAATTTCACTTTATCTTTAGAATTTCACTTTATCCTTTGAATTTCACTTCATCTTTAGAATTTCACTTGATCTTTAGAATTTCACTTGATCTTTAGAATTTCACTTTATCTTTCGAATTTCACTTTATCCTTTGAATTTCACTTTATCCTTTGAATTTCACTTTATTTTTAGAATTTCACTTCATCCTTTGAATTTCAATTTATCTTTCGAATTTCACTTTATCCTTTGAATTTCACTTCATCCTTTGAATTTCACTTTATCTTTAGAATTTCACTTCATCTTTAGAATTTCACTTTATCTTTAGAATTTCACTTTATCTTTAGAATTTCACTTTGTCTTTAGAATTTCACTTTATCTTTAGAATTTCACTTTATCTTTAGAATTTCACTTTATCTTTCGAATTTCACTTTATCCTTTGAATTTCACTTTATCTTTAGAATTTCACTTTATCTTTAGAATTTCACTTTATCTTTAGAATTTCACTTTATCTTTAGAATTTAACTTTATCTTTAGAATTTCACTTGATCTTAGAATTTCACTTCATCTTTAGAATTTCACTTGATCTTTCGAATTTCACTTTATCCTTTGAATTTCACTTTATCCTTTGAATTTCACTTTATCTTTAGAATTTCACTTTATCTTTAGAATTTCACTTTATCTTTAGAATTTCACTTTGTCTTTAGAATTTCACTTTATCTTTAGAATTTCACTTTATCTTTAGAATTTCACTTTATCTTTAGAATTTCACTTTATCTTTAGAATTTCACTTCATATTTAGAATTTCACTTTATATTTAGAATTTCACCTCATCTTTAGAATTTCACTTTATCTTTAGAATTTCACTTTATCTTTCGAATTTCACTTAATCCTTTGAATTTCACTTTATCTCTAGAATTTCACTCTATATTTAGAATTTCACTTTATATTTAGAATTTTCACCTCATCTTTAGAATTTCACTTTATCTGTAGAATTTCACTTTATCTTTAGAATTTCACTTTATCTTTCGAATTTCACTTTATCCTTTGAATTTCACTTTATCCTTTGAATTTCATTTTATCTTTAGAATTTTACTTTATCCTTTGAATTTCACTTTATCTTTAGAATTTCACTTCATCTTTAGAATTTCACCTTATCTTTAGAATTTCACTTTATCTTTAGAATTTCACTTGATCTTTAGAATTTCACTTCATCTTTAGAATTTCACTTGATCTTTAGAATTTCACTTTATCTTTCCAATTTCACTTTATCCTTTGAATTTCACTTTATCTTTCGAATTTCACTTTATCCTTTGAATTTCACTTTATCTTTAGAATTTCACTTTATCTTTCGAATTTCACTTTATCCTTTGAATTTCACTTTATCTTTAGAATTTCACTTGATCTTTAGAATTTCACTTGATCTTTAGAATTTCACTTTATCTTTCGAATTTCACTTTATCCTTTGAATTTCACTTTATCCTTTGAATTTCACTTTATCTTTAGAATTTCACTTTATCCTTTGAATTTCACTTTATCTTTCGAATTTCACTTTATCCTTTGAATTTCACTTTATCCTTTGAATTTCACTTTATCTTTAGAATTTCACTTGATCTTTAGAATTTCACTTGATTTTAGAATTTCACTTTATCTTTCGAATTTCACTTTATCCTTTGAATTTCACTTTATCCTTTGAATTTCACTTTATCTTTAGAATTTCACTTTATCCTTTGAATTTCACTTTATCTTTAGAATTTCACTTCATCTTTTGAATTTCACTTGATCTTTAGAATTTCACTTTATCTTTCGAATTTCACTTGATCTTTAGAATTTCACTTTATCTTTCCAATTTCACTTTATCCTTTGAATTTCACTTTATCTTTAGAATTTCACTTTATCCTTTGAATTTCACTTTATCTTTAGAATTTCACTTGATCTTTAGAATTTCACTTGATCTTTAGAATTTCACTTTATCTTTCGAATTTCACTTTATCCTTTGAATTTCACTTTATCCTTTGAATTTCACTTTATCTTTAGAATTTCACTTTATCCTTTGAATTTCACTTTATCTTTAGAATTTCACTTCATCTTTAGAATTTCACTTTATCTTTAGAATTTCACTTTATCTTTAGAATTTCACTTTGTCTTTAGAATTTCACTTTATCTTTAGAATTTCACTTTATCTTTAGAATTTCACTTTATCTTTCGAATTTCACTTTATCCTTTGAATTTCACTTTATCTTTAGAATTTCACTTTATCTTTAGAATTTCACTTTATCTTTAGAATTTCACTTTATCTTTAGAATTTCACTTTATCTTTAGAATTTCACTTGATCTTTAGAATTTCACTTCATCTTTAGAATTTCACTTTATCCTTTGAATTTCACTTCATCCTTTGAATTTCACTTTATCCTTTGAATTTCACTTTATCTTTAGAATTTCACTTGATCTTTAGAATTTCACTTTATCTTTCGAATTTCACTTTATCCTTTGAATTTCACTTTATCTTTAGAATTTCACTTTATCCCTTGAATTTCACTTTATCTTTAGAATTTCACTTGATCTTTAGAATTTCACTTTATCTTTCGAATTTCACTTCATCCTTTGAATTTCACTTTATCCTTTGAATTTCACTTTATCTTTAGAATTTCACTTTATCCTTTGAATTTCACTTTATCTTTCGAATTTCACTTTATCCTTTGAATTTCACTTTATCCTTTGAATTTCACTTTATCTTTAGAATTTCACTTGATCTTTAGAATTTCACTTCATCTTTCGAATTTCACTTTATCCTTTGAATTTCACTTTATCTTTAGAATTTCACTTTATCCTTTGAATTTCACTTTATCTTTAGAATTTCACTTGATCTTTAGAATTTCACTTGATCTTTAGAATTTCACTTTATCTTTCGAATTTCACTTTATCCTTTGAATTTCACTTTATCCTTTGAATTTCACTTTATCTTTAGAATTTCACTTTATCCTTTGAATTTCAATTTATCTTTCGAATTTCACTTTATCCTTTGAATTTCACTTCATCCTTTGAATTTCACTTTATCTTTAGAATTTCACTTCATCTTTAGAATTTCACTTTATCTTTAGAATTTCACTTTATCTTTAGAATTTCACTTTGTCTTTAGAATTTCACTTTATCTTTAGAATTTCACTTTATCTTTAGAATTTCACTTTATCTTTCGAATTTCACTTTATCCTTTGAATTTCACTTTATCTTTAGAATTTCACTTTATCTTTAGAATTTCACTTTATCTTGAGAATTTCACTTTATCTTTAGAATTTAACTTTATCTTTAGAATTTCACTTGATCTTTAGAATTTCACTTCATCTTTAGAATTTCACTTGATCTTTCGAATTTCACTTTATCCTTTGAATTTCACTTTATCCTTTGAATTTCACTTTATCTTTAGAATTTCACTTTATCTTTAGAATTTCACTTTATCTTTAGAATTTCACTTTGTCTTTAGAATTTCACTTTATCTTTAGAATTTCACTTTATCTTTAGAATTTCACTTTATCTTTAGAATTTCACTTCATATTTAGAATTTCACTTTATATTTAGAATTTCACCTCATCTTTAGAATTTCACTTTATCTTTAGAATTTCACTTTATCTTTCGAATTTCACTTAATCCTTTGAATTTCACTTTATCTTTAGAATTTCACTCTATATTTAGAATTTCACTTTATATTTAGAATTTTCACCTCATCTTTAGAATTTCACTTTATCTGTAGAATTTCACTTTATCTTTAGAATTTCACTTTATCTTTCGAATTTCACTTTATCCTTTGAATTTCACTTTATCCTTTGAATTTCACTTTATCTTTAGAATTTTGCTTTATCCTTTGAATTTCACTTTATCTTTAGAATTTCACTTCATCTTTAGAATTTCACCTTATCTTTAGAATTTCACTTTATCTTTAGAATTTCACTTGATCTTTAGAATTTCACTTCATCTTTAGAATTTCACTTGATCTTTAGAATTTCACTTTATCTTTCCAATTTCACTTTATCCTTTGAATTTCACTTTATCTTTCGAATTTCACTTTATCCTTTGAATTTCACTTTATCTTTAGAATTTCACTTTATCTTTCGAATTTCACTTTATCCTTTGAATTTCACTTTATCTTTAGAATTTCACTTGATCTTTAGAATTTCACTTGATCTTTAGAATTTCACTTTATCTTTCGAATTTCACTTTATCCTTTGAATTTCACTTTATCCTTTGAATTTCACTTTATCTTTCGAATTTCACTTTATCCTTTGAATTTCACTTTATCCTTTGAATTTCACTTTATCTTTAGAATTTCACTTGATCTTTAGAATTTCAATTTATCTTTCGAATTTCACTTTATCCTTTGAATTTCACTTTATCTTTAGAATTTCACTTTATCCTTTGAATTTCACTTTATCTTTAGAATTTCACTTGATCTTTAGAATTTCACTTGATCTTTAGAATTTCACTTTATCTTTCGAATTTCACTTTATCCTTTGAATTTCACTTTATCCTTTGAATTTCACTTTATCTTTAGAATTTCACTTTATCCTTTGAATTTCACTTTATCTTTAGAATTTCACTTCATCTTTAGAATTTCACTTTATCTTTAGAATTTCACTTTATCTTTAGAATTTCACTTTGTCTTTAGAATTTCACTTTATCTTTAGAATTTCACTTTATCTTTAGAATTTCACTTTATCTTTCGAATTTCACTTTATCCTTTGAATTTCACTTTATCTTTAGAATTTCACTTTATCTTTAGAATTTCACTTTATCTTTAGAATTTCACTTTATCTTTAGAATTTCACTTTATCTTTAGAATTTCACTTGATCTTTAGAATTTCACTTCATCTTTAGAATTTCACTTGATCTTTCGAATTTCACTTTATCCTTTGAATTTCACTTTATCCTTTGAATTTCACTTTATCTTTAGAATTTCACTTTATCTTTAGAATTTCACTTTATCTTTAGAATTTCACTTTATCTTTAGAATTTCACTTGATCTTAAGAATTTCACTTTATCTTTAGAATTTCACTTCATATTTAGAATTTCACTTCATATTTAGAATTTCACCTCATCTTTAGAATTTCACTTTATCTTTAGAATTTCACTTTATCTTTAGAATTTCACTTTATCTTTAGAATTTCACTTTATCTTTAGAATTTCACTTTATCTTTAGAATTTCACTTTATCTTTAGAATTTCACTTCATATTTAGAATTTCACTTTATATTTAGAATTTCACCTCATCTTTAGAATTTCACTTTATCTTTAGAATTTCACTTTATCTTTCGAATTTCACTTAATCCTTTGAATTTCACTTTATCTTTAGAATTTCACTCTATATTTAGAATTTCACTTAATATTTAGAATTTTAACCTCATCTTTAGAATTTCACTTTATCTTTAGAATTTCACTTTATCTTTAGAATTTCACTTTATCTTTCGAATTTCACTTTATCCTTTGAATTTCACTTTATCCTTTGAATTTCACTTTATCTTTAGAATTTCACTTCATCTTTAGAATTTCACCTTATCTTTGGAATTTCACTTTATCTTTAGAATTTCACTTGATCTTTAGAATTTCACTTCATCTTTAGAATTTCACTTTATCTTTAGAATTTCACTTGATCTTTAGAATTTCACCTCATCTTTAGAATTTCACTTGATCTTTAGAATTTCACTTTATCTTTCGAATTTCACTTTATCCTTTGAATTTCACTTTATCTTTCGAATTTCACTTTATCCTTTGAATTTCACTTTATCTTTCGAATTTCACTTTATCCTTTGAATTTCACTTTATCTTTAGAATTTCACTTTATCTTTCGAATTTCACTTGATCTTTCGAATTTCACTTTATCTTTAGAATTTCACTTTATCTTTCGAATTTCACTTTATCCTTTGAATTTCACTTTATCCTTTGAATTTCACTTTATCTTTAGAATTTCACTTTATCCTTTGAATTTCACTTTATCTTTAGAATTTCACTTTATCTTTCGAATTTCACTTGATCTTTCGAATTTCACTTTATCTTTAGAATTTCACTTTATCTTTCGAATTTCACTTTATCCTTTGAATTTCACTTTATCCTTTGAATTTCACTTTATCTTTAGAATTTCACTTTATCCTTTGAATTTCACTTGATCTTTAGAATTTCACTTTATCTTTCGAATTTCACTTTATCCTTTGAATTTCACTTTATCCTTTGAATTTCACTTTATCTTTAGAATTTCACTTTATCCTTTGAATTTCACTTTATCTTTAGAATTTCACTTCATCTTTAGAATTTCACTTTATCTTTAGAATTTCACTTTATCTTTAGAATTTCACTTTGTCTTTAGAATTTCACTTTATCTTTCGAATTTCACTTTATCTTTAGAATTTCACTTTATCTTTCGAATTTCACTTTATCCTTTGAATTTCACTTTATCTTTAGAATTTCACTTTATCTTTAGAATTTCACTTTATCTTTAGAATTTCACTTTATCTTTAGAATTTCACTTTATCTTTAGAATTTCACTTGATCTTTAGAATTTCACTTCATCTTTAGAATTTCACTTTATCCTTTGAATTTCACTTTATCCTTTGAATTTCACTTTATCCTTTGAATTTCACTTTATCTTTAGAATTTCACTTGATCTTTAGAATTTCACTTTATCTTTCGAATTTCACTTTATCCTTTGAATTTCACTTTATCTTTAGAATTTCACTTTATCCTTTGAATTTCACTTTATCTTTAGAATTTCACTTGATCTTTAGAATTTCACTTTATCTTTCGAATTTCACTTCATCCTTTGAATTTCACTTTATCCTTTGAATTTCACTTTATCTTTAGAATTTCACTTTATCCTTTGAATTTCACTTTATCTTTCGAATTTCACTTTATCCTTTGAATTTCACTTTATCCTTTGAATTTCACTTTATCTTTAGAATTTCACTTGATCTTTAGAATTTCACTTTATCTTTCGAATTTCACTTTATCCTTTGAATTTCACTTTATCTTTAGAATTTCACTTTATCCTTTGAATTTCACTTTATCTTTAGAATTTCACTTGATCTTTAGAATTTCACTTGATCTTTAGAATTTCACTTTATCTTTCGAATTTCACTTTATCCTTCGAATTTCACTTTATCCTTTGAATTTCACTTTATCTTTAGAATTTCACTTTATCCTTTGAATTTCAATTTATCTTTCGAATTTCACTTTATCCTTTGAATTTCACTTCATCCTTTGAATTTCACTTTATCTTTAGAATTTCACTTCATCTTTAGAATTTCACTTTATCTTTAGAATTTCACTTTATCTTTAGAATTTCACTTTGTCTTTAGAATTTCACTTTATCTTTACAATTTCACTTTATCTTTAGAATTTCACTTTATCTTTCGAATTTCACTTTATCCTTTGAATTTCACTTTATCTTTAGAATTTCACTTTATCTTTAGAATTTCACTTTATCTTTAGAATTTCACTTTATCTTTAGAATTTAACTTTATCTTTAGAATTTCACTTGATCTTTAGAATTTCACTTCAACTTTAGAATTTCACTTGATCTTTCGAATTTCACTTTATCCTTTGAATTTCACTTTATCCTTTGAATTTCACTTTATCTTTAGAATTTCACTTTATCTTTAGAATTTCACTTTATCTTTAGAATTTCACTTTGTCTTTAGAATTTCACTTTATCTTTAGAATTTCACTTTATCTTTAGAATTTCACTTTATCTTTAGAATTTCACTTTATCTTTAGAATTTCACTTCATATTTAGAATTTCACTTTATATTTAGAATTTCACCTCATCTTTAGAATTTCACTTTATCTTTAGAATTTCACTTTATCTTTCGAATTTCACTTAATCCTTTGAATTTCACTTTATCTTTAGAATTTCACTCTATATTTAGAATTTCACTTTATATTTAGAATTTTCACCTCATCTTTAGAATTTCACTTTATCTGTAGAATTTCACTTTATCTTTAGAATTTCACTTTATCTTTCGAATTTCACTTTATCCTTTGAATTTCACTTTATCCTTTGAATTTCACTTTATCTTTAGAATTTTACTTTATCCTTTGAATTTCACTTTATCTTTAGAATTTCACTTCATCTTTAGAATTTCACCTTATCTTTAGAATTTCACTTTATCTTTAGAATTTCACTTGATCTTTAGAATTTCACTTCATCTTTAGAATTTCACTTGATCTTTAGAATTTCACTTTATCTTTCCAATTTCACTTTATCCTTTGAATTTCACTTTATCTTTCGAATTTCACTTTATCCTTTGAATTTCACTTTATCTTTAGAATTTCACTTTATCTTTCGAATTTCACTTTATCCTTTGAATTTCACTTTATCTTTAGAATTTCACTTGATCTTTAGAATTTCACTTGATCTTTAGAATTTCACTTTATCTTTCGAATTTCACTTTATCCTTTGAATTTCACTTTATCCTTTGAATTTCACTTTATCTTTCGAATTTCACTTTATCCTTTGAATTTCACTTTATCCTTTGAATTTCACTTTATCTTTAGAATTTCACTTGATCTTTAGAATTTCAATTTATCTTTCGAATTTCACTTTATCCTTTGAATTTCACTTTATCTTTAGAATTTCACTTTATCCTTTGAATTTCACTTTATCTTTAGAATTTCACTTGATCTTTAGAATTTCACTTGATCTTTAGAATTTCACTTTATCTTTCGAATTTCACTTTATCCTTTGAATTTCACTTTATCCTTTGAATTTCACTTTATCTTTAGAATTTCACTTTATCCTTTGAATTTCACTTTATCTTTAGAATTTCACTTCATCTTTAGAATTTCACTTTATCTTTAGAATTTCACTTTATCTTTAGAATTTCACTTTGTCTTTAGAATTTCACTTTATCTTTAGAATTTCACTTTATCTTTAGAATTTCACTTTATCTTTAGAATTTCACTTTATCTTTAGAATTTCACTTTATATTTAGAATTTCACTTTATCTTTAGAATTTCACTTGATCTTTAGAATTTCACTTCATCTTTAGAATTTCACTTGATCTTTCGAATTTCACTTTATCCTTTGAATTTCACTTTATCCTTTGAATTTCACTTTATCTTTAGAATTTCACTTTATCTTTAGAATTTCACTTTATCTCTAGAATTTCACTTTATCTTTAGAATTTCACTTGATCTTTAGAATTTCACTTTATCTTTAGAATTTCACTTCATATTTAGAATTTCACTTTATATTTAGAATTTCACCTCATCTTTAGAATTTCACTTTATCTTTAGAATTTCACTTTATCTTTCGAATTTCACTTAATCCTTTGAATTTCACTTTATCTTTAGAATTTCACTCTATATTTAGAATTTCACTTTATATTTAGAATTTTCACCTCATCTTTAGAATTTCACTTTATCTTTAGAATTTCACTTTATCTTTAGAATTTCACTTTATCTTTCGAATTTCACTTTATCCTTTGAATTTCACTTTATCCTTTGAATTTCACTTTATCTTTAGAATTTAACTTTATCCTTTGAATTTCACTTTATCTTTAGAATTTCACTTCATCTTTAGAATTTCACCTTATCTTTGGAATTTCACTTTATCTTTAGAATTTCACTTGATCTTTAGAATTTCACTTCATCTTTAGAATTTCACTTGATCTTTAGAATTTCACTTCATCTTTAGAATTTCACTTGATCTTTAGAATTTCACTTTATCTTTAGAATTTCACTTTATCTTTAGAATTTCACTTTATCTTTCGAATTTCACTTTATCCTTTGAATTTCACTTTATCCTTTGAATTTCACTTTATCTTTAGAATTTTACTTTATCCTTTGAATTTCACTTTATCTTTAGAATTTCACTTCATCTTTAGAATTTCACCTTATCTTTGGAATTTCACTTTATCTTTAGAATTTCACTTGATCTTTAGAATTTCACTTCATCTTTAGAATTTCACTTGATCTTTAGAATTTCACTTCATCTTTAGAATTTCACTTGATCTTTAGAATTTCACTTTATCTTTAGAATTTCACTTTATCTTTAGAATTTCACTTTATCTTTAGAATTTCACTTGATCTTTAGAATTTCACTTTATCTTTAGAATTTCACTTTATCTTTAGAATTTCACTTCATATTTAGAATTTCACTTTATATTTAGAATTTCACCTCATCTTTAGAATTTCACTTTATCTTTAGAATTTCACTTTATCTTTCGAATTTCACTTAATCCTTTGAATTTCACTTTATCTTTAGAATTTCACTCTATATTTAGAATTTCACTTTATATTTAGAATTTTAACCTCATCTTTAGAATTTCACTTTATCTTTAGAATTTCACTTTATCTTTCGAATTTCACTTTATCCTTTGAATTTCACTTTATCCTTTGAATTTCACTTTATCTTTAGAATTTTACTTTATCCTTTGAATTTCACTTTATCTTTAGAATTTCACTTCATCTTTAGAATTTCACCTTATCTTTGGAATTTCACTTTATCTTTAGAATTTCACTTGATCTTTAGAATTTCACTTCATCTTTAGAATTTCACTTGATCTTTAGAATTTTACTTCATCTTTAGAATTTCACTTGATCTTTAGAATTTCACTTTATCTTTAGAATTTCACTTTATCTTTAGAATTTCACTTTATCTTTAGAATTTCACTTGATCTTTAGAATTTCACTTTATCTTTAGAATTTCACTTTATCTTTAGAATTTCACTTCATATTTAGAATTTCACTTTATATTTAGAATTTCACCTCATCTTTAGAATTTCACTTTATCTTTAGAATTTCACTTTATCTTTAGAATTTCACTTTATCTTTCGAATTTCACTTTATCCTTTGAATTTCACTTTATCCTTTGAATTTCACTTTATCTTTAGAATTTCACTTGATCTTTAGAATTTCAATTTATCTTTCGAATTTCACTTTATCCTTTGAATTTCACTTTATCTTTAGAATTTCACTTTATCCTTTGAATTTCACTTTATCTTTAGAATTTCACTTGATCTTTAGAATTTCACTTGATCTTTAGAATTTCACTTGATCTTTAGAATTTCACTTTATCCTTTGAATTTCACTTTATCCTTTGAATTTCACTTTATCTTTAGAATTTCACTTTATCCTTTGAATTTCACTTTATCTTTAGAATTTCACTTCATCTTTAGAATTTCACTTTATCTTTAGAATTTCACTTTATCTTTAGAATTTCACTTTGTCTTTAGAATTTCACTTTATCTTTAGAATTTCACTTTATCTTTAGAATTTCACTTTATCTTTAGAATTTCACTTTATCTTTAGAATTTCACTTGATCTTTAGAATTTCACTTCATCTTTAGAATTTCACTTGATCTTTCGAATTTCACTTTATCCTTTGAATTTCACTTTATCCTTTGAATTTCACTTTATCTTTAGAATTTCACTTTATCTTTAGAATTTCACTTTATCTTTAGAATTTCACTTTATCTTTAGAATTTCACTTGATCTTTAGAATTTCACTTTATCTTTAGAATTTCACTTCATATTTAGAATTTCACTTTATATTTAGAATTTCACCTCATCTTTAGAATTTCACTTTATCTTTAGAATTTCACTTTATCTTTCGAATTTCACTTAATCCTTTGAATTTCACTTTATCTTTAGAATTTCACTCTATATTTAGAATTTCACTTTATATTTAGAATTTTCACCTCATCTTTAGAATTTCACTTTATCTTTAGAATTTCACTTTATCTTTAGAATTTCACTTTATCTTTCGAATTTCACTTTATCCTTTGAATTTCACTTTATCCTTTGAATTTCACTTTATCTTTAGAATTTTACTTTATCCTTTGAATTTCACTTTATCTTTAGAATTTCACTTCATCTTTAGAATTTCACCTTATCTTTGGAATTTCACTTTATCTTTAGAATTTCACTTGATCTTTAGAATTTCACTTCATCTTTAGAATTTCACTTGATCTTTAGAATTTCACTTCATCTTTAGAATTTCATTTGATCTTTAGAATTTCACTTTATCTTTAGAATTTCACTTTATCTTTAGAATTTCACTTTATCTTTCGAATTTCACTTTATCCTTTGAATTTCACTTTATCCTTTGAATTTCACTTTATCTTTAGAATTTTACTTTATCCTTTGAATTTCACTTTATCTTTAGAATTTCACTTCATCTTTAGAATTTCACCTTATCTTTGGAATTTCACTTTATCTTTAGAATTTCACTTGATCTTTAGAATTTCACTTCATCTTTAGAATTTCACTTGATCTTTAGAATTTCACTTCATCTTTAGAATTTCACTTGATCTTTAGAATTTCACTTTATCTTTAGAATTTCACTTTATCTTTAGAATTTCACTTTATCTTTAGAATTTCACTTGATCTTTAGAATTTCACTTTATCTTTAGAATTTCACTTTATCTTTAGAATTTCACTTCATATTTAGAATTTCACTTTATATTTAGAATTTCACCTCATCTTTAGAATTTCACTTTATCTTTAGAATTTCACTTTATCTTTCGAATTTCACTTAATCCTTTGAATTTCACTTTATCTTTAGAATTTCACTCTATATTTAGAATTTCACTTTATATTTAGAATTTTAACCTCATCTTTAGAATTTCACTTTATCTTTAGAATTTCACTTTATCTTTCGAATTTCACTTTATCCTTTGAATTTCACTTTATCCTTTGAATTTCACTTTATCTTTAGAATTTTACTTTATCCTTTGAATTTCACTTTATCTTTAGAATTTCACTTCATCTTTAGAATTTCACCTTATCTTTGGAATTTCACTTTATCTTTAGAATTTCACTTGATCTTTAGAATTTCACTTCATCTTTAGAATTTCACTTGATCTTTAGAATTTTACTTCATCTTTAGAATTTCACTTGATCTTTAGAATTTCACTTTATCTTTAGAATTTCACTTTATCTTTAGAATTTCACTTTATCTTTAGAATTTCACTTGATCTTTAGAATTTCACTTTATCTTTAGAATTTCACTTTATCTTTAGAATTTCACTTCATATTTAGAATTTCACTTTATATTTAGAATTTCACCTCATCTTTAGAATTTAACTTTATCTTTAGAATTTCACTTTATCTTTAGAATTTCACTTTATCTTTCGAATTTCACTTTATCCTTTGAATTTCACTTTATCCTTTGAATTTCACTTTATCTTTAGAATTTTACTTTATCCTTTGAATTTCACTTTATCTTTAGAATTTCACTTCATCTTTAGAATTTCACCTTATCTTTGGAATTTCACTTTATCTTTAGAATTTCACTTGATCTTTAGAATTTCACTTCATCTTTAGAATTTCACTTTATCTTTCGAATTTCACTTTATCCTTTGAATTTCACTTTATCCTTTGAATTTCACTTTATCTTTAGAATTTTACTTTATCCTTTGAATTTCACTTTATCTTTAGAATTTCACTTGATCTTTAGAATTTCACTTCATCTTTAGAATTTCACTTTATCTTTAGAATTTCACCTCATCTTTAGAATTTCACTTTATCTTTAGAATTTCACTTTATCTTTCGAATTTCACTTAATCCTTTGAATTTCACTTTATCTTTAGAATTTCACTCTATATTTAGAATTTCACTTAATATTTAGAATTTTAACCTCATCTTTAGAATTTCACTTTATCTTTAGAATTTCACTTTATCTTTAGAATTTCACTTTATCTTTCGAATTTCACTTTATCCTTTGAATTTCACTTTATCCTTTGAATTTCACTTTATCTTTAGAATTTCACTTCATCTTTAGAATTTCACCTTATCTTTGGAATTTCACTTTATCTTTAGAATTTCACTTGATCTTTAGAATTTCACTTCATCTTTAGAATTTCACTTTATCTTTAGAATTTCACTTGATCTTTAGAATTTCACCTCATCTTTAGAATTTCACTTGATCTTTAGAATTTCACTTTATCTTTCGAATTTCACTTTATCCTTTGAATTTCACTTTATCTTTCGAATTTCACTTTATCCTTTGAATTTCACTTTATCTTTCGAATTTCACTTTATCCTTTGAATTTCACTTTATCTTTAGAATTTCACTTTATCTTTCGAATTTCACTTGATCTTTCGAATTTCACTTTATCTTTAGAATTTCACTTTATCTTTCGAATTTCACTTTATCCTTTGAATTTCACTTTATCCTTTGAATTTCACTTTATCTTTAGAATTTCACTTTATCCTTTGAATTTCACTTTATCTTTAGAATTTCACTTTATCTTTCGAATTTCACTTGATCTTTCGAATTTCACTTTATCTTTAGAATTTCACTTTATCTTTCGAATTTCACTTTATCCTTTGAATTTCACTTTATCCTTTGAATTTCACTTTATCTTTAGAATTTCACTTTATCCTTTGAATTTCACTTGATCTTTAGAATTTCACTTTATCTTTCGAATTTCACTTTATCCTTTGAATTTCACTTTATCCTTTGAATTTCACTTTATCTTTAGAATTTCACTTTATCCTTTGAATTTCACTTTATCTTTAGAATTTCACTTCATCTTTAGAATTTCACTTTATCTTTAGAATTTCACTTTATCTTTAGAATTTCACTTTGTCTTTAGAATTTCACTTTATCTTTCGAATTTCACTGTATCTTTAGAATTTCACTTTATCTTTCGAATTTCACTTTATCCTTTGAATTTCACTTTATCTTTAGAATTTCACTTTATCTTTAGAATTTCACTTTATCTTTAGAATTTCACTTTATCTTTAGAATTTCACTTTATCTTTAGAATTTCACTTGATCTTTAGAATTTCACTTCATCTTTAGAATTTCACTTTATCCTTTGAATTTCACTTTATCCTTTGAATTTCACTTTATCCTTTGAATTTCACTTTATCTTTAGAATTTCACTTGATCTTTAGAATTTCACTTTATCTTTCGAATTTCACTTTATCCTTTGAATTTCACTTTATCTTTAGAATTTCACTTTATCCTTTGAATTTCACTTTATCTTTAGAATTTCACTTGATCTTTAGAATTTCACTTTATCTTTCGAATTTCACTTCATCCTTTGAATTTCACTTTATCCTTTGAATTTCACTTTATCTTTAGAATTTCACTTTATCCTTTGAATTTCACTTTATCTTTCGAATTTCACTTTATCCTTTGAATTTCACTTTATCCTTTGAATTTCACTTTATCTTTAGAATTTCACTTGATCTTTAGAATTTCACTTTATCTTTCGAATTTCACTTTATCCTTTGAATTTCACTTTATCTTTAGAATTTCACTTTATCCTTTGAATTTCACTTTATCTTTAGAATTTCACTTGATCTTTAGAATTTCACTTGATCTTTAGAATTTCACTTTATCTTTCGAATTTCACTTTATCCTTTGAATTTCACTTTATCCTTTGAATTTCACTTTATCTTTAGAATTTCACTTTATCCTTTGAATTTCAATTTATCTTTCGAATTTCACTTTATCCTTTGAATTTCACTTCATCCTTTGAATTTCACTTTATCTTTAGAATTTCACTTCATCTTTAGAATTTCACTTTATCTTTAGAATTTCACTTTATCTTTAGAATTTCACTTTGTCTTTAGAATTTCACTTTATCTTTACAATTTCACTTTATCTTTAGAATTTCACTTTATCTTTCGAATTTCACTTTATCCTTTGAATTTCACTTTATCTTTAGAATTTCACTTTATCTTTAGAATTTCACTTTATCTTTAGAATTTCACTTTATCTTTAGAATTTAACTTTATCTTTAGAATTTCACTTGATCTTTAGAATTTCACTTCAACTTTAGAATTTCACTTGATCTTTCGAATTTCACTTTATCCTTTGAATTTCACTTTATCCTTTGAATTTCACTTTATCTTTAGAATTTCACTTTATCTTTAGAATTTCACTTTATCTTTAGAATTTCACTTTGTCTTTAGAATTTCACTTTATCTTTAGAATTTCACTTTATCTTTAGAATTTCACTTTATCTTTAGAATTTCACTTTATCTTTAGAATTTCACTTCATATTTAGAATTTCACTTTATATTTAGAATTTCACCTCATCTTTAGAATTTCACTTTATCTTTAGAATTTCACTTTATCTTTCGAATTTCACTTAATCCTTTGAATTTCACTTTATCTTTAGAATTTCACTCTATATTTAGAATTTCACTTTATATTTAGAATTTTCACCTCATCTTTAGAATTTCACTTTATCTGTAGAATTTCACTTTATCTTTAGAATTTCACTTTATCTTTCGAATTTCACTTTATCCTTTGAATTTCACTTTATCCTTTGAATTTCACTTTATCTTTAGAATTTTACTTTATCCTTTGAATTTCACTTTATCTTTAGAATTTCACTTCATCTTTAGAATTTCACCTTATCTTTAGAATTTCACTTTATCTTTAGAATTTCACTTGATCTTTAGAATTTCACTTCATCTTTAGAATTTCACTTGATCTTTAGAATTTCACTTTATCTTTCCAATTTCACTTTATCCTTTGAATTTCACTTTATCTTTCGAATTTCACTTTATCCTTTGAATTTCACTTTATCTTTAGAATTTCACTTTATCTTTCGAATTTCACTTTATCCTTTGAATTTCACTTTATCTTTAGAATTTCACTTGATCTTTAGAATTTCACTTGATCTTTAGAATTTCACTTTATCTTTCGAATTTCACTTTATCCTTTGAATTTCACTTTATCCTTTGAATTTCACTTTATCTTTCGAATTTCACTTTATCCTTTGAATTTCACTTTATCCTTTGAATTTCACTTTATCTTTAGAATTTCACTTGATCTTTAGAATTTCAATTTATCTTTCGAATTTCACTTTATCCTTTGAATTTCACTTTATCTTTAGAATTTCACTTTATCCTTTGAATTTCACTTTATCTTTAGAATTTCACTTGATCTTTAGAATTTCACTTGATCTTTAGAATTTCACTTTATCTTTCGAATTTCACTTTATCCTTTGAATTTCACTTTATCCTTTGAATTTCACTTTATCTTTAGAATTTCACTTTATCCTTTGAATTTCACTTTATCTTTAGAATTTCACTTCATCTTTAGAATTTCACTTTATCTTTAGAATTTCACTTTATCTTTAGAATTTCACTTTGTCTTTAGAATTTCACTTTATCTTTAGAATTTCACTTTATCTTTAGAATTTCACTTTATCTTTAGAATTTCACTTTATCTTTAGAATTTCACTTTATCTTTAGAATTTCACTTTATCTTTAGAATTTCACTTGATCTTTAGAATTTCACTTCATCTTTAGAATTTCACTTGATCTTTCGAATTTCACTTTATCCTTTGAATTTCACTTTATCCTTTGAATTTCACTTTATCTTTAGAATTTCACTTTATCTTTAGAATTTCACTTTATCTCTAGAATTTCACTTTATCTTTAGAATTTCACTTGATCTTTAGAATTTCACTTTATCTTTAGAATTTCACTTCATATTTAGAATTTCACTTTATATTTAGAATTTCACCTCATCTTTAGAATTTCACTTTATCTTTAGAATTTCACTTTATCTTTCGAATTTCACTTAATCCTTTGAATTTCACTTTATCTTTAGAATTTCACTCTATATTTAGAATTTCACTTTATATTTAGAATTTTCACCTCATCTTTAGAATTTCACTTTATCTTTAGAATTTCACTTTATCTTTAGAATTTCACTTTATCTTTCGAATTTCACTTTATCCTTTGAATTTCACTTTATCCTTTGAATTTCACTTTATCTTTAGAATTTAACTTTATCCTTTGAATTTCACTTTATCTTTAGAATTTCACTTCATCTTTAGAATTTCACCTTATCTTTGGAATTTCACTTTATCTTTAGAATTTCACTTGATCTTTAGAATTTCACTTCATCTTTAGAATTTCACTTGATCTTTAGAATTTCACTTCATCTTTAGAATTTCACTTGATCTTTAGAATTTCACTTTATCTTTAGAATTTCACTTTATCTTTAGAATTTCACTTTATCTTTCGAATTTCACTTTATCCTTTGAATTTCACTTTATCCTTTGAATTTCACTTTATCTTTAGAATTTTACTTTATCCTTTGAATTTCACTTTATCTTTAGAATTTCACTTCATCTTTAGAATTTCACCTTATCTTTGGAATTTCACTTTATCTTTAGAATTTCACTTGATCTTTAGAATTTCACTTCATCTTTAGAATTTCACTTGATCTTTAGAATTTCACTTCATCTTTAGAATTTCACTTGATCTTTAGAATTTCACTTTATCTTTAGAATTTCACTTTATCTTTAGAATTTCACTTTATCTTTAGAATTTCACTTGATCTTTAGAATTTCACTTTATCTTTAGAATTTCACTTTATCTTTAGAATTTCACTTCATATTTAGAATTTCACTTTATATTTAGAATTTCACCTCATCTTTAGAATTTCACTTTATCTTTAGAATTTCACTTTATCTTTCGAATTTCACTTAATCCTTTGAATTTCACTTTATCTTTAGAATTTCACTCTATATTTAGAATTTCACTTTATATTTAGAATTTTAACCTCATCTTTAGAATTTCACTTTATCTTTAGAATTTCACTTTATCTTTCGAATTTCACTTTATCCTTTGAATTTCACTTTATCCTTTGAATTTCACTTTATCTTTAGAATTTTACTTTATCCTTTGAATTTCACTTTATCTTTAGAATTTCACTTCATCTTTAGAATTTCACCTTATCTTTGGAATTTCACTTTATCTTTAGAATTTCACTTGATCTTTAGAATTTCACTTCATCTTTAGAATTTCACTTGATCTTTAGAATTTTACTTCATCTTTAGAATTTCACTTGATCTTTAGAATTTCACTTTATCTTTAGAATTTCACTTTATCTTTAGAATTTCACTTTATCTTTAGAATTTCACTTGATCTTTAGAATTTCACTTGATCTTTAGAATTTCACTTTATCTTTAGAATTTCACTTTATCTTTAGAATTTCACTTCATATTTAGAATTTCACTTTATATTTAGAATTTCACCTCATCTTTAGAATTTCACTTTATCTTTAGAATTTCACTTTATCTTTAGAATTTCACTTTATCTTTCGAATTTCACTTTATCCTTTGAATTTCACTTTATCCTTTGAATTTCACTTTATCTTTAGAATTTCACTTGATCTTTAGAATTTCAATTTATCTTTCGAATTTCACTTTATCCTTTGAATTTCACTTTATCTTTAGAATTTCACTTTATCCTTTGAATTTCACTTTATCTTTAGAATTTCACTTGATCTTTAGAATTTCACTTGATCTTTAGAATTTCACTTTATCTTTCGAATTTCACTTTATCCTTTGAATTTCACTTTATCCTTTGAATTTCACTTTATCTTTAGAATTTCACTTTATCCTTTGAATTTCACTTTATCTTTAGAATTTCACTTCATCTTTAGAATTTCACTTTATCTTTAGAATTTCACTTTATCTTTAGAATTTCACTTTGTCTTTAGAATTTCACTTTATCTTTAGAATTTCACTTTATCTTTAGAATTTCACTTTATCTTTAGAATTTCACTTTATCTTTAGAATTTCACTTGATCTTTAGAATTTCACTTCATCTTTAGAATTTCACTTGATCTTTCGAATTTCACTTTATCCTTTGAATTTCACTTTATCCTTTGAATTTCACTTTATCTTTAGAATTTCACTTTATCTTTAGAATTTCACTTTATCTTTAGAATTTCACTTTATCTTTAGAATTTCACTTGATCTTTAGAATTTCACTTTATCTTTAGAATTTCACTTCATATTTAGAATTTCACTTTATATTTAGAATTTCACCTCATCTTTAGAATTTCACTTTATCTTTAGAATTTCACTTTATCTTTCGAATTTCACTTAATCCTTTGAATTTCACTTTATCTTTAGAATTTCACTCTATATTTAGAATTTCACTTTATATTTAGAATTTTCACCTCATCTTTAGAATTTCACTTTATCTTTAGAATTTCACTTTATCTTTAGAATTTCACTTTATCTTTCGAATTTCACTTTATCCTTTGAATTTCACTTTATCCTTTGAATTTCACTTTATCTTTAGAATTTTACTTTATCCTTTGAATTTCACTTTATCTTTAGAATTTCACTTCATCTTTAGAATTTCACCTTATCTTTGGAATTTCACTTTATCTTTAGAATTTCACTTGATCTTTAGAATTTCACTTCATCTTTAGAATTTCACTTGATCTTTAGAATTTCACTTCATCTTTAGAATTTCACTTGATCTTTAGAATTTCACTTTATCTTTAGAATTTCACTTTATCTTTAGAATTTCACTTTATCTTTCGAATTTCACTTTATCCTTTGAATTTCACTTTATCCTTTGAATTTCACTTTATCTTTAGAATTTTACTTTATCCTTTGAATTTCACTTTATCTTTAGAATTTCACTTCATCTTTAGAATTTCACCTTATCTTTGGAATTTCACTTTATCTTTAGAATTTCACTTGATCTTTAGAATTTCACTTCATCTTTAGAATTTCACTTGATCTTTAGAATTTCACTTCATCTTTAGAATTTCACTTGATCTTTAGAATTTCACTTTATCTTTAGAATTTCACTTTATCTTTAGAATTTCACTTTATCTTTAGAATTTCACTTGATCTTTAGAATTTCACTTTATCTTTAGAATTTCACTTTATCTTTAGAATTTCACTTCATATTTAGAATTTCACTTTATATTTAGAATTTCACCTCATCTTTAGAATTTCACTTTATCTTTAGAATTTCACTTTATCTTTCGAATTTCACTTAATCCTTTGAATTTCACTTTATCTTTAGAATTTCACTCTATATTTAGAATTTCACTTTATATTTAGAATTTTAACCTCATCTTTAGAATTTCACTTTATCTTTAGAATTTCACTTTATCTTTCGAATTTCACTTTATCCTTTGAATTTCACTTTATCCTTTGAATTTCACTTTATCTTTAGAATTTTACTTTATCCTTTGAATTTCACTTTATCTTTAGAATTTCACTTCATCTTTAGAATTTCACCTTATCTTTGGAATTTCACTTTATCTTTAGAATTTCACTTGATCTTTAGAATTTCACTTCATCTTTAGAATTTCACTTGATCTTTAGAATTTTACTTCATCTTTAGAATTTCACTTGATCTTTAGAATTTCACTTTATCTTTAGAATTTCACTTTATCTTTAGAATTTCACTTTATCTTTAGAATTTCACTTGATCTTTAGAATTTCACTTTATCTTTAGAATTTCACTTTATCTTTAGAATTTCACTTCATATTTAGAATTTCACTTTATATTTAGAATTTCACCTCATCTTTAGAATTTAACTTTATCTTTAGAATTTCACTTTATCTTTAGAATTTCACTTTATCTTTCGAATTTCACTTTATCCTTTGAATTTCACTTTATCCTTTGAATTTCACTTTATCTTTAGAATTTTACTTTATCCTTTGAATTTCACTTTATCTTTAGAATTTCACTTCATCTTTAGAATTTCACCTTATCTTTGGAATTTCACTTTATCTTTAGAATTTCACTTGATCTTTAGAATTTCACTTCATCTTTAGAATTTCACTTTATCTTTCGAATTTCACTTTATCCTTTGAATTTCACTTTATCCTTTGAATTTCACTTTATCTTTAGAATTTTACTTTATCCTTTGAATTTCACTTTATCTTTAGAATTTCACTTCATCTTTAGAATTTCACCTTATCTTTGGAATTTCACTTTATCTTTAGAATTTCACTTGATCTTTAGAATTTCACTTCATCTTTAGAATTTCACTTTATCTTTAGAATTTCACTTGATCTTTAGAATTTCACCTCATCTTTAGAATTTCACTTGATCTTTAGAATTTCACTTTATCCTTTGAATTTCACTTTATCTTTCGAATTTCACTTTATCCTTTGAATTTCACTTTATCTTTAGAATTTCACTTTATCTTTCGAATTTCACTTGATCTTTCGAATTTCACTTTATCTTTAGAATTTAACTTTATCCTTTGAATTTCACTTTATCCTTTGAATTTCACTTGATCTTTAGAATTTCACTTGATCTTTAGAATTTCACTTGATCTTTAGAATTTCACTTTATCTTTAGAATTTCACTTTATCCTTTGAATTTCACTTTATTCTTTGAATTTCACTTTATCTTTGGAATTTCACTTTATCCGTTGAATTTCACTTTATGTTTAGAATTTCACTTTATCTTTAGAATTTCACTTGATCTTTAGAATTTCACTTCATCTTTCGAATTTCACTTGATCTTTAGAATTTCACTTTATCTTTAGAATTTCACTTTATCCTTTGAATTTCACTTTATCCTTTGAATTTCAATTTATCTTTAGAATTTCACTTGATCTTTAGAATTTCACTTTATCTTTCGAATTTCACTTTATCCTTTGAATTTCACTTTATCCTTTGAATTTCGCTTTATCTTTAGAATTTCAGTTTATCCTTTGAATTTCACTGCATCTTTCGAATTTCGCTTTATCCTTTGAATTTCACTTTATCATTTGAATTTCACTTTATCTTTAGAATTTCACTTTATCCTTTGAATTTCACTTTATCTTTCAAATTTCACTTTATCCTTTGAATTTCACTTTATCCTTTGAATTTCACTTTATCTTTAGAATTTCACTTGATCTTTAGAATTTCACTTCATCTTTAGAATTTCACTTGATCTTTAGAATTTCACTTTATCTTTCGAATTTCACTTTATCCTTTGAATTTCACTTTATCCTTTGAATTTCACTTTATCTTTAGAATTTCACTTTATCCTTTGAATTTCACTTTATCTTTAGAATTTCACTTTATCTTTAGAATTTCACTTTATCCTTTGAATTTCACTTTATCCTTTGAATTTCACTTTATCTTTAGAATTTCACTTCATCTTTCGAATTTCACTTGATCTTTAGAATTTCACTTTATCTTTAGAATTTCACTTTATCCTTTGAATTTCACTTTATCCTTTGAATTTCAATTTATCTTTAGAATTTCACTTGATCTTTAGAATTTCACTTTATCTTTCGAATTTCACTTTATCCTTTGAATTTCACTTTATCCTTTGAATTTCGCTTTATCTTTAGAATTTCACTTTATCCTTTGAATTTCACTGCATCTTTCGAATTTCGCTTTATCCTTTGAATTTCACTTTATCCTTTGAATTTCACTTTATCTTTAGAATTTCACTTTATCCTTTGAATTTCACTTTATCTTTCAAATTTCACTTTATCCTTTGAATTTCACTTTATCCTTTGAATTTCACTTTATCTTTAGAATTTCACTTTATCTTTAGAATTTCACTTTATCTTTAGAATTTCACTTGATCTTTAGAATTTCACTTTATCTTTAGAATTTCACTTTATCCTTTGAATATCACTTTATCCTTTGAATTTCACTTGATCTTTAGAATTTCACTTGATCTTTAGAATTTCACTTGATCTTTAGAATTTCACTTTATCTTTAGAATTTCACTTTATCCTTTGAATTTCACTTTATCCTTTGAATTTCACTTTATCTTTAGAATTTCACTTTATCCTTTGAATTTCACTTTATCTTTAGAATTTCACTTTATCTTTAGAATTTCACTTGATCTTTAGAATTTCACTTTATCTTTCAAATTTCACTTGATCTTTAGAATTTCACTTCATCCTTTGAATTTCACTTGATCTTTAGAATTTCACTTGATCTTTAGAATTTCACTTGATCTTTAAAATTTCACTTTATCTTTAGAATTTCACTTTATCCTTTGAATTTCACTTTATTCTTTGAATTTCACTTTATCTTTAGAATTTCACTTTATCCTTTGAATTTCACTTTATCTTTGGAATTTCACTTTATCTTTAGAATTTCACTTGATCTTTAGAATTTTACTTCATCTTTCGAATTTCACTTGATCTTTAGAATTTCACTTTATCTTTAGAATTTCACTTTATCCTTTGAATTTCACTTTATCCTTTGAATTTCACTTTATCTTTACAATTTCACTTGATCTTTAGAATTTCACTTTATCTTTCGAATTTCACTTTATCCTTTGCATTTCACTTCATCCTTTGAATTTCGCTTCATCTTTAGAATTTCACTTTATCCTTTGAATTTCACTGCATCTTTCGAATTTCGCTTTATCCTTTGAATTTCACTTTATCCTTTGAATTTCACTTTATCTTTAGAATTTCACTTTATCCTTTGAATTTCACTTTATCTTTCAAATTTCACTTTATCCTTTGAATTTCACTTTATCCTTTGAATTTCACTTTATCTTTAGAATTTCACTTGATCTTTAGAATTTCACTTGATCTTTAGAATTTCACTTCATCTTTAGAATTTTACTTGATCTTTAGAATTTCACTTTATCTTTCGAATTTCATTTTATCCTTTGAATTTCACTTTATCCTTTGAATTTCACTTTATCTTTAGAATTTCACTTTATCCTTTGAATTTCACTTTATCTTTAGAATTTCACTTTATCTTTCGAATTTCACTTGATCTTTAGAATTTCACTTTATCTTTAGAATTTCACTTTATCCTTTGAATTTCACTTTATACTTTGAATTTCACTTGATCTTTAGAATTTCACTTGATCTTTAGAATTTCACTTGATCTTTAGTATTTCACTTTATCTTTAGAATTTCACTTTATCCTTTGAATTTCACTTTATCCTTTGAATTTCACTTTATCTTTAGAATTTCACTTCATCATTTGAATTTCACTTTATCTTTAGAATTTCACTTTATCTTTAGAATTTCACTTGATCTTTAGAATTTCACTTTATCTTTCAAATTCCACTTGATCTTTAGAATTTCACTTTATCTTTCGAATTTCACTTTATCCTTTGAATTTCACTTTATCTTTAGAATTTCACTTTATCCTTTGAATTTCACTTTATCCTTTGAATTTCACTTTATCCTTTGAATTTCACTTTATCTTTAGAATTTCACTTGATCTTTAGAATTTCACTTTATCTTTCGAATTTCACTTTATCCTTTGAATTTCACTTTATCTTTAGAATTTCACTTTATCCTTTGAATTTCACTTTATCTTTAGAATTTCACTTGATCTTTAGAATTTCACTTTATCTTTCGAATTTCACTTCATCCTTTGAATTTCACTTTATCCTTTGAATTTCACTCTATCTTTAGAATTTCACTTTATCCTTTGAATTTCACTTTATCTTTCGAATTTCACTTTATCCTTTGAATTTCACTTTATCTTTAGAATTTTACTTTATCCTTTGAATTTCACTTTATCTTTAGAATTTCACTTCATCTTTAGAATTTCACCTTATCTTTGGAATTTCACTTTATCTTTAGAATTTCACTTGATCTTTAGAATTTCACTTCATCTTTAGAATTTCACTTTATCTTTCGAATTTCACTTTATCCTTTGAATTTCACTTTATCCTTTGAATTTCACTTTATCTTTAGAATTTTACTTTATCCTTTGAATTTCACTTTATCTTTAGAATTTCACTTCATCTTTAGAATTTCACCTTATCTTTGGAATTTCACTTTATCTTTAGAATTTCACTTGATCTTTAGAATTTCACTTCATCTTTAGAATTTCACTTTATCTTTAGAATTTCACTTGATCTTTAGAATTTCACCTCATCTTTAGAATTTCACTTGATCTTTAGAATTTCACTTTATCCTTTGAATTTCACTTTATCTTTCGAATTTCACTTTATCCTTTGAATTTCACTTTATCTTTAGAATTTCACTTTATCTTTCGAATTTCACTTGATCTTTCGAATTTCACTTTATCTTTAGAATTTAACTTTATCCTTTGAATTTCACTTTATCCTTTGAATTTCACTTGATCTTTAGAATTTCACTTGATCTTTAGAATTTCACTTGATCTTTAGAATTTCACTTTATCTTTAGAATTTCACTTTATCCTTTGAATTTCACTTTATTCTTTGAATTTCACTTTATCTTTAGAATTTCACTTTATCCGTTGAATTTCACTTTATGTTTAGAATTTCACTTTATCTTTAGAATTTCACTTGATCTTTAGAATTTCACTTCATCTTTCGAATTTCACTTGATCTTTAGAATTTCACTTTATCTTTAGAATTTCACTTTATCCTTTGAATTTCACTTTATCCTTTGAATTTCAATTTATCTTTAGAATTTCACTTGATCTTTAGAATTTCACTTTATCTTTCGAATTTCACTTTATCCTTTGAATTTCACTTTATCCTTTGAATTTCGCTTTATCTTTAGAATTTCACTTTATCCTTTGAATTTCACTGCATCTTTCGAATTTCGCTTTATCCTTTGAATTTCACTTTATCCTTTGAATTTCACTTTATCTTTAGAATTTCACTTTATCCTTTGAATTTCACTTTATCTTTCAAATTTCACTTTATCCTTTGAATTTCACTTTATCCTTTGAATTTCACTTTATCTTTAGAATTTCACTTGATCTTTAGAATTTCACTTCATCTTTAGAATTTCACTTGATCTTTAGAATTTCACTTTATCTTTCGAATTTCACTTTATCCTTTGAATTTCACTTTATCCTTTGAATTTCACTTTATCTTTAGAATTTCACTTTATCCTTTGAATTTCACTTTATCTTTAGAATTTCACTTTATCTTTAGAATTTCACTTTATCCTTTGAATTTCACTTTATCCTTTGAATTTCACTTTATCTTTAGAATTTCACTTCATCTTTCGAATTTCACTTGATCTTTAGAATTTCACTTTATCTTTAGAATTTCACTTTATCCTTTGAATTTCACTTCATCCTTTGAATTTCAATTTATCTTTAGAATTTCACTTGATCTTTAGAATTTCACTTTATCTTTCGAATTTCACTTTATCCTTTGAATTTCACTTTATCCTTTGAATTTCGCTTTATCTTTAGAATTTCACTTTATCCTTTGAATTTCACTGCATCTTTCGAATTTCGCTTTATCCTTTGAATTTCACTTTATCCTTTGAATTTCACTTTATCTTTAGAATTTCACTTTATCCTTTGAATTTCACTTTATCTTTCAAATTTCACTTTATCCTTTGAATTTCACTTTATCCTTTGAATTTCACTTTATCTTTAGAATTTCACTTTATCTTTAGAATTTCACTTTATCTTTAGAATTTCACTTGATCTTTAGAATTTCACTTTATCTTTAGAATTTCACTTTATCCTTTGAATATCACTTTATCCTTTGAATTTCACTTGATCTTTAGAATTTCACTTGATCTTTAGAATTTCACTTGATCTTTAGAATTTCACTTTATCTTTAGAATTTCACTTTATCCTTTGAATTTCACTTTATCCTTTGAATTTCACTTTATCTTTAGAATTTCACTTTATCCTTTGAATTTCACTTTATCTTTCGAATTTCACTTTATCTTTAGAATTTCACTTGATCTTTAGAATTTCACTTTATCTTTCAAATTTCACTTGATCTTTAGAATTTCACTTCATCCTTTGAATTTCACTTGATCTTTAGAATTTCACTTGATCTTTAGAATTTCACTTGATCTTTAGAATTTCACTTTATCTTTAGAATTTCACTTTATCCTTTGAATTTCACTTTATTCTTTGAATTTCACTTTATCTTTAGAATTTCACTTTATCCTTTGAATTTCACTTTATCTTTAGAATTTCACTTTATCTTTAGAATTTCACTTGATCTTTAGAATTTTACTTCATCTTTCGAATTTCACTTGATCTTTAGAATTTCACTTTATCTTTAGAATTTCACTTTATCCTTTGAATTTCACTTTATCCTTTGAATTTCACTTTATCTTTAGAATTTCACTTGATCTTTAGAATTTCACTTTATCTTTCGAATTTCACTTTATCCTTTGCATTTCACTTCATCCTTTGAATTTCGCTTCATCTTTAGAATTTCACTTTATCCTTTGAATTTCACTGCATCTTTCGAATTTCGCTTTATCCTTTGAATTTCACTGCATCTTTCGAATTTCGCTTTATCCTTTGAATTTCACTTTATCCTTTGAATTTCACTTTATCTTTAGAATTTCACTTTATCCTTTGAATTTCACTTTATCCTTTGAATTTCACTTTATCTTTAGAATTTCACTTGATCTTTAGAATTTCACTTGATCTTTAGAATTTCACTTCATCTTTAGAATTTTACTTGATCTTTAGAATTTCACTTTATCTTTCGAATTTCATTTTATCCTTTGAATTTCACTTTATCCTTTGAATTTCACTTTATCTTTAGAATTTCACTTTATCCTTTGAATTTCACTTTATCTTTAGAATTTCACTTTATCTTTCGAATTTCACTTGATCTTTAGAATTTCACTTTATCTTTAGAATTTCACTTTATCCTTTGAATTTCACTTTATCCTTTGAATTTCACTTGATCTTTAGAATTTCACTTGATCTTTAGAATTTCACTTGATCTTTAGTATTTCACTTTATCTTTAGAATTTCACTTTATCCTTTGAATTTCACTTTATCCTTTGAATTTCACTTTATCTTTAGAATTTCACTTCATCATTTGAATTTCACTTTATCTTTAGAATTTCACTTTATCTTTAGAATTTCACTTGATCTTTAGAATTTCACTTTATCTTTCAAATTCCACTTGATCTTTAGAATTTCACTTTATCTTTCGAATTTCACTTTATCCTTTGAATTTCACTTTATCTTTAGAATTTCACTTTATCCTTTGAATTTCACTTTATCCTTTGAATTTCACTTTATCCTTTGAATTTCACTTTATCTTTAGAATTTCACTTGATCTTTAGAATTTCACTTTATCTTTCGAATTTCACTTTATCCTTTGAATTTCACTTTATCTTTAGAATTTCACTTTATCCTTTGAATTTCACTTTATCTTTAGAATTTCACTTGATCTTTAGAATTTCACTTTATCTTTCGAATTTCACTTCATCCTTTGAATTTCACTTTATCCTTTGAATTTCACTTTATCTTTAGAATTTCACTTTATCCTTTGAATTTCACTTTATCTTTCGAATTTCACTTTATCCTTTGAATTTCACTTTATCCTTTGAATTTCACTTTATCTTTAGAATTTCACTTGATCTTTAGAATTTCACTTTATCTTTCGAATTTCACTTTATCCTTTGAATTTCACTTTATCTTTAGAATTTCACTTTATACTTTGAATTTCACTTTATCTTTAGAATTTCACTTGATCTTTAGAATTTCACTTGATCTTTAGAATTTCACTTGATCTTTTGAATTTCACTTTATCTTTAGAATTTCACTTTATCCTTTGAATTTCACTTTATCCTTTGAATTTCAATTTATCTATAGAATTTCACTTGATCTTTAGAATTTCACTTTATCTTTCGAATTTCACTTTATCCTTTGAATTTCACTTTATCCTTTGAATTTCGCTTTATCTTTAGAATTTCACTTTATCCTTTGAATTTCACTGCAACTTTCGAATTTCGCTTTATCCTTTGAATTTCACTTTATCCTTTGAATTTCACTTTATCTTTAGAATTTCACTTTATCCTTTGAATTTCACTTTATCTTTCAAATTTCACTTTATCCTTTGAATTTCACTTTATCCTTTGAATTTCACTTCATCTTTAGAATTTCACTTGATCTTTAGAATTTCACTTTATCTTTCGAATTTCACTTTATCCTTTGAATTTCACTTTATCCTTTGAATTTCACTTTATCTTTAGAATTTCACTTTATCCTTTGAATTTCACTTTATCTTTAGAATTTCACTTTATCTTTAGAATTTCACTTGATCTTTAGAATTTCACTTTATCTTTAGAATTTCACTTTATCCTTTGAATTTCACTTTATCCTTTGAATTTCACTTGATCTTTAGAATTTCACTTGATCTTTAGAATTTCACTTGATCTTTAGAATTTCACTTTATCCTTTGAATTTCACTTTATCCTTTGAATTTCACTTTATCTTTAGAATTTCACTTTATCCTTTGAATTTCACTTTATCTTTAGAATTTCACTTTATCTTTAGAATTTCACTTGATCTTTAGAATTTCACTTTATCTTTCAAATTTCACTTGATCTTTAGAATTTCACTTCATCCTTTGAATTTCACTTGATCTTTAGAATTTCACTTGATCTTTAGAATTTTACTTGATCTTTAGAATTTCACTTTATCTTTAGAATTTCACTTTATCCTTTGAATTTCACTTTATTCTTTGAATTTCACTTTATCTTTAGAATTTCACTTTATCCTTTGAATTTCACTTTATCTTTAGAATTTCACTTTATCTTTAGAATTTCACTTGATCTTTAGAATTTCACTTCATCTTTCGAATTTCACTTGATCTTTAGAATTTCACTTTATCTTTAGAATTTCACTTTATCCTTTGAATTTCACTTTATTCTTTGAATTTCACTTTATCTTTAGAATTTCACTTTATCCTTTGAATTTCACTTTATCTTTAGAATTTCACTTTATCTTTAGAATTTCACTTGATCTTTAGAATTTCACTTCATCTTTCGAATTTCACTTGATCTTTAGAATTTCACTTTATCTTTAGAATTTCACTTTATCCTTTGAATTTCACTTTATCCTTTGAATTTCACTTTATCTTTAGAATTTCACTTGATCTTTAGAATTTCACTTTATCTTTCGAATTTCACTTTATCCTTTGCATTTCACTTCATCCTTTGAATTTCGCTTCATCTTTAGAATTTCACTTGATCTTTAGAATTTCACTTGATCTTTAGAATTTTACTTGATCTTTAGAATTTCACTTTATCTTTCGAATTTCACTTTATCCTTTGAATTTCACTTTATCCTTTGAATTTCACTTTATCTTTAGAATTTCACTTTATCCTTTGAATTTCACTTTATCTTTAGAATTTCACTTTATCTTTCGAATTTCACTTGATCTTTAGAATTTCACTTTATCTTTAGAATTTCACTTTATCCTTTGAATTTCACTTCATCCTTTGAATTTCACTTGATCTTTAGAATTTCACTTGATCTTTAGAATTTCACTTGATCTTTAGAATTTCACTTTATCTTTAGAATTTCACTTTATCCTTTGAATTTCACTTTATCCTTTGAATTTCACTTTATCTTTAGAATTTCACTTCATCCTTTGAATTTCACTTTATCTTTAGAATTTCACTTTATCTTTAGAATTTCACTTGATCTTTAGAATTTCACTTTATCTTTCAAATTCCACTTGATCTTTAGAATTTCACTTTATCTTTCGAATTTCACTTTATCCTTTGAATTTCACTTTATCTTTAGAATTTCACTTTATCCTTTGAATTTCACTTTATCCTTTGAATTTCACTTTATCCTTTGAATTTCACTTTATCTTTAGAATTTCACTTGATCTTTAGAATTTCACTTTATCTTTCGAATTTCACTTTATCCTTTGAATTTCACTTTATCTTTAGAATTTCACTTTATCCTTTGAATTTCACTTTATCTTTAGAATTTCACTTGATCTTTAGAATTTCACTTTATCTTTCGAATTTCACTTCATCCTTTGAATTTCACTTTATCCTTTGAATTTCACTTTATCTTTAGAATTTCACTTTATCCTTTGAATTTCACTTTATCTTTCGAATTTCACTTTATCCTTTGAATTTCACTTTATCCTTTGAATTTCACTTTATCTTTAGAATTTCACTTGATCTTTAGAATTTCACTTTATCTTTCGAATTTCACTTTATCCTTTGAATTTCACTTTATCTTTAGAATTTCACTTTATACTTTGAATTTCACTTTATCTTTAGAATTTCACTTGATCTTTAGAATTTCACTTGATCTTTAGAATTTCACTTGATCTTTTGAATTTCACTTTATCTTTAGAATTTCACTTTATCCTTTGAATTTCACTTTATCCTTTGAATTTCAATTTATCTTTAGAATTTCACTTGATCTTTAGAATTTCACTTTATCTTTCGAATTTCACTTTATCCTTTGAATTTCACTTTATCCTTTGAATTTCGCTTTATCTTTAGAATTTCACTTTATCCTTTGAATTTCACTGCATCTTTCAAATTTTGCTTTATCCTTTGAATTTCACTTTATCCTTTGAATTTCACTTTATCTTTAGAATTTCACTTTATCCTTTGAATTTCACTTTATCTTTCAAATTTCACTTTATCCTTTGAATTTCACTTAACCTTTGAATTTCACTTTATCTTTAGAATTTCACTTGATCTTTAGAATTTCACTTCATCTTTAGAATTTCACTTGATCTTTAGAATTTCACTTTATCTTTCGAATTTCACTTTATCTTTAGAATTTCACTTTATCCTTTGAATTTCACTTTATCCTTTGAATTTCACTTTATCTTTAGAATTTCACTTGATCTTTAGAATTTCACTTTATCTTTCGAATTTCACTTTATCCTTTGAATTTCACTTTATCCTTTGAATTTCGCTTCATCTTTAGAATTTCACTTTATCCTTTGAATTTCACTGCATCTTTCGAATTTCGCTTTATCCTTTGAATTTCACTTTATCCTTTGAATTTCACTTTATCTTTAGAATTTCACTTTATCCTTTGAATTTCACTTTATCTTTCAAATTTCACTTTATCCTTTGAATTTCACTTTATCCTTTGAATTTCACTTTATCTTTAGAATTTCACTTGATCTTTAGAATTTCACTTGATCTTTAGAATTTCACTTCATCTTTAGAATTTTACTTGATCTTTAGAATTTCACTTTATCTTTCGAATTTCACTTTATCCTTTGAATTTCACTTTATCCTTTGAATTTCACTTTATCTTTAGAATTTCACTTTATCCTTTGAATTTCACTTTATCTTTAGAATTTCACTTTATCCTTTGAATTTCACTTGATCTTTAGAATTTCACTTTATCTTTAGAATTTCACTTTATCCTTTGAATTTCACTTTATCCTTTGAATTTCACTTGATCTTTAGAATTTCACTTGATCTTTAGAATTTCACTTGATCTTTAGAATTTCACTTTATCTTTAGAATTTCACTTTATCCTTTGAATTTCACTTTATCCTTTGAATTTCAATTTATCTTTAGAATTTCACTTGATCTTTAGAATTTCACTTTATCTTTCGAATTTCACTTTATCCTTTGAATTTCACTTTATCCTTTGAATTTCGCTTTATCTTTAGAATTTCACTTTATCCTTTGAATTTCACTTGATCTTTAGAATTTCACTTGATCTTTAGAATTTCACTTGATCTTTAGAATTTCACTTTATCTTTAGAATTTCACTTTATCCTTTGAATTTCACTTTATCCTTTGAATTTCAATTTATCTTTAGAATTTCACTTGATCTTTAGAATTTCACTTTATCTTTCGAATTTCACTTTATCCTTTGAATTTCACTTTATCCTTTGAATTTCGCTTTATCTTTAGAATTTCACTTTATCCTTTGAATTTCACTGCATCTTTCGAATTTCGCTTTATCCTTTGAATTTCACTTTATCCTTTGAATTTCACTTTATCTTTAGAATTTCACTTTATCCTTTGAATTTCACTTTATCTTTCAAATTTCACTTTATCCTTTGAATTTCACTTTATCCTTTGAATTTCACTTTATCTTTAGAATTTCACTTGATCTTTAGAATTTCACTTCATCTTTAGAATTTCACTTGATCTTTAGAATTTCACTTTATCTTTCGAATTTCACTTTATCCTTTGAATTTCACTTTATCCTTTGAATTTCACTTTATCTTTAGAATTTCACTTTATCCTTTGAATTTCACTTTATCTTTAGAATTTCACTTTATCTTTAGAATTTCACTTGATCTTTAGAATTTCACTTTATCTTTAGAATTTCACTTTATCCTTTGAATATCACTTTATCCTTTGAATTTCACTTGATCTTTAGAATTTCACTTGATCTTTAGAATTTCACTTGATCTTTAGAATTTCACTTTATCTTTAGAATTTCACTTTATCCTTTGAATTTCACTTTATCCTTTGAATTTCACTTTATCTTTAGAATTTCACTTTATCCTTTGAATTTCACTTTATCTTTAGAATTTCACTTTATCTTTAGAATTTCACTTGATCTTTAGAATTTCACTTTATCTTTCAAATTTCACTTGATCTTTAGAATTTCACTTCATCTATCTATAATTCCAGCAATCTCTGTGTGTCTGTGTGTCTGTGTGTCTGTGTGTCTGTGTGTCTGTGTGTCTGTGTGTCTGTGTGTCTGTGTGTCTGTGTGTTTGTCTGTGACCGCTGTTTCTCGACAACCACGGGTCCGATATACTTGAAACTTGCCAGGTATATTGCTGGGGACCCGAGGATGTGCCTTTTCAAGGTTTCATATTAATCGGACAATTACTTACCGAGATATGTCCAAAAAACGCTTCAACCAATCAGAGAGCAGCGAGCTATCACGTGTGCCGAACGTGGCGATCAGACTCTGCCTCGGACGGCACATTTGACAGCGTATTCATTTATTTCACGTTGGAAAACTATGTTGCCGTTAAACTATGTTTTAAAACGAATTCAAACTGCGATTAAATTAAAACGATTCATCCTAACTGCGATTTGCGAACTTCCGGACAGTGACGACTTATCTTCCGGCAGCCAATCACAGAACGCTCTGTTGCGTAGGCGTGGCCGATGTGAGACGAGCGGAGCTGAGCGCGTTACGAGCTGACCGCCATTACGGTACGTAATTCGATTTCTTATGCGCATTATTTCTCCCAATTCAGTCAGAGCGAAGGGCGGAAGCGAAGAGCGTTGCTTTTTTTGTTTACGGGCGTACGGGCGGGGTAGAGCGTACGGGTAGCGTTTTTTTTTTTTTTTGGCCACGGAACGGGCACCCACGTACGGGCAATGCCCTAGTCCTTTGAATTTCACTTGATCTTTAGAATTTCACTTGATCTTTAGAATTTCACTTGATCTTTAGAATTTCACTTGATCTTTAGAATTTCACTTTATCTTTAGAATTTCACTTCATCTTTAGAATTTTACTTGATCTTTAGAATTTCACTTTATCTTTCGAATTTCACTTTATCCTTTGAATTTCACTTTATCCTTTGAATTTCACTTTATCTTTAGAATTTCACTTTATCCTTTGAATTTCACTTTATCTTTAGAATTTCACTTTATCCTTTGAATTTCACTTGATCTTTAGAATTTCACTTTATCTTTAGAATTTCACTTTATCCTTTGAATTTCACTTTATCCTTTGAATTTCACTTGATCTTTAGAATTTCACTTGATCTTTAGAATTTCACTTGATCTTTAGAATTTCACTTTATCTTTAGAATTTCACTTTATCCTTTGAATTTCACTTTATCCTTTGAATTTCAATTTATCTTTAGAATTTCACTTGATCTTTAGAATTTCACTTTATCTTTCGAATTTCACTTTATCCTTTGAATTTCACTTTATCCTTTGAATTTCGCTTTATCTTTAGAATTTCACTTTATCCTTTGAATTTCACTTGATCTTTAGAATTTCACTTGATCTTTAGAATTTCACTTGATCTTTAGAATTTCACTTTATCTTTAGAATTTCACTTTATCCTTTGAATTTCACTTTATCCTTTGAATTTCAATTTATCTTTAGAATTTCACTTGATCTTTAGAATTTCACTTTATCTTTCGAATTTCACTTTATCCTTTGAATTTCACTTTATCCTTTGAATTTCGCTTTATCTTTAGAATTTCACTTTATCCTTTGAATTTCACTGCATCTTTCGAATTTCGCTTTATCCTTTGAATTTCACTTTATCCTTTGAATTTCACTTTATCTTTAGAATTTCACTTTATCCTTTGAATTTCACTTTATCTTTCAAATTTCACTTTATCCTTTGAATTTCACTTTATCCTTTGAATTTCACTTTATCTTTAGAATTTCACTTGATCTTTAGAATTTCACTTCATCTTTAGAATTTCACTTGATCTTTAGAATTTCACTTTATCTTTCGAATTTCACTTTATCCTTTGAATTTCACTTTATCCTTTGAATTTCACTTTATCTTTAGAATTTCACTTTATCCTTTGAATTTCACTTTATCTTTAGAATTTCACTTTATCTTTAGAATTTCACTTGATCTTTAGAATTTCACTTTATCTTTAGAATTTCACTTTATCCTTTGAATATCACTTTATCCTTTGAATTTCACTTGATCTTTAGAATTTCACTTGATCTTTAGAATTTCACTTGATCTTTAGAATTTCACTTTATCTTTAGAATTTCACTTTATCCTTTGAATTTCACTTTATCCTTTGAATTTCACTTTATCTTTAGAATTTCACTTTATCCTTTGAATTTCACTTTATCTTTAGAATTTCACTTTATCTTTAGAATTTCACTTGATCTTTAGAATTTCACTTTATCTTTCAAATTTCACTTGATCTTTAGAATTTCACTTCATCTATCTATAATTCCAGCAATCTCTGTGTGTCTGTGTGTCTGTGTGTCTGTGTGTCTGTGTGTCTGTGTGTCTGTGTGTCTGTGTGTCTGTGTGTCTGTGTGTTTGTCTGTGACCGCTGTTTCTCGACAACCACGGGTCCGATATACTTGAAACTTGCCAGGTATATTGCTGGGGACCCGAGGATGTGCCTTTTCAAGGTTTCATATTAATCGGACAATTACTTACCGAGATATGTCCAAAAAACGCTTCAACCAATCAGAGAGCAGCGAGCTATCACGTGTGCCGAACGTGGCGATCAGACTCTGCCTCGGACGGCACATTTGACAGCGTATTCATTTATTTCACGTTGGAAAACTATGTTGCCGTTAAACTATGTTTTAAAACGAATTCAAACTGCGATTAAATTAAAACGATTCATCCTAACTGCGATTTGCGAACTTCCGGACAGTGACGACTTATCTTCCGGCAGCCAATCACAGAACGCTCTGTTGCGTAGGCGTGGCCGATGTGAGACGAGCGGAGCTGAGCGCGTTACGAGCTGACCGCCATTACGGTACGTAATTCGATTTCTTATGCGCATTATTTCTCCCAATTCAGTCAGAGCGAAGGGCGGAAGCGAAGAGCGTTGCTTTTTTTGTTTACGGGCGTACGGGCGGGGTAGAGCGTACGGGTAGCGTTTTTTTTTTTTTTTGGCCACGGAACGGGCACCCACGTACGGGCAATGCCCTAGTCCTTTGAATTTCACTTGATCTTTAGAATTTCACTTGATCTTTAGAATTTCACTTGATCTTTAGAATTTCACTTTATCTTTAGAATTTCACTTTATCCTTTGAATTTCACTTTATTCTTTGAATTTCACTTTATCTTTAGAATTTCACTTTATCCTTTGAATTTCACTTTATCTTTAGAATTTCACTTTATCTTTAGAATTTCACTTGATCTTTAGAATTTTACTTCATCTTTCGAATTTCACTTGATCTTTAGAATTTCACTTTATCTTTAGAATTTCACTTTATCCTTTGAATTTCACTTTATCCTTTGAATTTCACTTTATCTTTAGAATTTCACTTGATCTTTAGAATTTCACTTTATCTTTCGAATTTCACTTTATCCTTTGCATTTCACTTCATCCTTTGAATTTCGCTTCATCTTTAGAATTTCACTTTATCCTTTGAATTTCACTGCATCTTTCGAATTTCGCTTTATCCTTTGAATTTCACTTTATCCTTTGAATTTAACTTTATCTTTAGAATTTCACTTTATCCTTTGAATTTCACTTTATCTTTCAAATTTCACTTTATCCTTTGAATTTCACTTTATCCTTTGAATTTCACTTTATCTTTAGAATTTCACTTGATCTTTAGAATTTCACTTGATCTTTAGAATTTCACTTCATCTTTAGAATTTTACTTGATCTTTAGAATTTCACTTTATCTTTCGAATTTCATTTTATCCTTTGAATTTCACTTTATCCTTTGAATTTCACTTTATCTTTAGAATTTCACTTTATCCTTTGAATTTCACTTTATCTTTAGAATTTCACTTTATCTTACGAATTTCACTTGATCTTTAGAATTTCACTTTATCTTTAGAATTTCACTTTATCCTTTGAATTTCACTTCATCCTTTGAATTTCACTTGATCTTTAGAATTTCACTTGATCTTTAGAATTTCACTTGATCTTTAGTATTTCACTTTATCTTTAGAATTTCACTTTATCCTTTGAATTTCACTTTATCCTTTGAATTTCACTTTATCTTTAGAATTTCACTTCATCATTTGAATTTCACTTTATCTTTAGAATTTCACTTTATCTTTAGAATTTCACTTGATCTTTAGAATTTCACTTTATCTTTCAAATTCCACTTGATCTTTAGAATTTCACTTTATCTTTCGAATTTCACTTTATCCTTTGAATTTCACTTTATCTTTAGAATTTCACTTTATCCTTTGAATTTCACTTTATCCTTTGAATTTCACTTTATCCTTTGAATTTCACTTTATCTTTAGAATTTCACTTGATCTTTAGAATTTCACTTTATCTTTCGAATTTCACTTTATCCTTTGAATTTCACTTTATCTTTAGAATTTCACTTTATCCTTTGAATTTCACTTTATCTTTAGAATTTCACTTGATCTTTAGAATTTCACTTTATCTTTCGAATTTCACTTCATCCTTTGAATTTCACTTTATCCTTTGAATTTCACTTTATCTTTAGAATTTCACTTTATCCTTTGAATTTCACTTTATCTTTCGAATTTCACTTTATCCTTTGAATTTCACTTTATCCTTTGAATTTCACTTTATCTTTAGAATTTCACTTGATCTTTAGAATTTCACTTTATCTTTCGAATTTCACTTTATCCTTTGAATTTCACTATATCTTTAGAATTTCACTTTATACTTTGAATTTCACTTTATCTTTAGAATTTCACTTGATCTTTAGAATTTCACTTGATCTTTAGAATTTCACTTGATCTTTTGAATTTCACTTTATCTTTAGAATTTCACTTTATCCTTTGAATTTCACTTTATCCTTTGAATTTCAATTTATCTTTAGGATTTCACTTGATCTTTAGAATTTCACTTTATCTTTCGAATTTCACTTTATCCTTTGAATTTCACTTTATCCTTTGAATTTCGCTTTATCTTTAGAATTTCACTTTATCCTTTGAATTTCACTGCATCTTTCGAATTTCGCTTTATCCTTTGAATTTCACTTTATCCTTTGAATTTAACTTTATCTTTAGAATTTCACTTTATCCTTTGAATTTCACTTTATCTTTCAAATTTCACTTTATCCTTTGAATTTCACTTTATCCTTTGAATTTCACTTCATCTTTAGAATTTCACTTGATCTTTAGAATTTCACTTTATCTTTCGAATTTCACTTTATCCTTTGAATTTCACTTTATCCTTTGAATTTCACTTTATCTTTAGAATTTCACTTTATCCTTTGAATTTCACTTTATCTTTAGAATTTCACTTTATCTTTAGAATTTCACTTGATCTTTAGAATTTCACTTTATCTTTAGAATTTCACTTTATCCTTTGAATTTCACTTTATCCTTTGAATTTCACTTGATCTTTAGAATTTCACTTGATCTTTAGAATTTCACTTGATCTTTAGAATTTCACTTTATCTTTAGAATTTCACTTTATCCTTTGAATTTCACTTTATCCTTTGAATTTCACTTTATCTTTAGAATTTCACTTTATCCTTTGAATTTCACTTTATCTTTAGAATTTCACTTTATCTTTAGAATTTCACTTGATCTTTAGAATTTCACTTTATCTTTCAAATTTCACTTGATCTTTAGAATTTCACTTCATCCTTTGAATTTCACTTGATCTTTAGAATTTCACTTGATCTTTAGAATTTTACTTGATCTTTAGAATTTCACTTTATCTTTAGAATTTCACTTTATCCTTTGAATTTCACTTTATTCTTTGAATTTCACTTTATCTTTAGAATTTCACTTTATCCTTTGAATTTCACTTTATCTTTAGAATTTCACTTTATCTTTAGAATTTCACTTGATCTTTAGAATTTCACTTCATCTTTCGAATTTCACTTGATCTTTAGAATTTCACTTTATCTTTAGAATTTCACTTTATCCTTTGAATTTCACTTTATTCTTTGGATTTCACTTTATCTTTAGAATTTCACTTTATCCTTTGAATTTCACTTTATCTTTAGAATTTCACTTTATCTTTAGAATTTCACTTGATCTTTAGAATTTCACTTCATCTTTCGAATTTCACTTGATCTTTAGAATTTCACTTTATCTTTAGAATTTCACTTTATCCTTTGAATTTCACTTTATCCTTTGAATTTCACTTTATCTTTAGAATTTCACTTGATCTTTAGAATTTCACTTTATCTTTCGAATTTCACTTTATCCTTTGCATTTCACTTCATCCTTTGAATTTCGCTTCATCTTTAGAATTTCACTTGATCTTTAGAATTTCACTTGATCTTTAGAATTTTACTTGATCTTTAGAATTTCACTTTATCTTTCGAATTTCACTTTATCCTTTGAATTTCACTTTATCCTTTGAATTTCACTTTATCTTTAGAATTTCACTTTATCCTTTGAATTTCACTTTATCTTTAGAATTTCACTTTATCTTTCGAATTTCACTTGATCTTTAGAATTTCACTTTATCTTTAGAATTTCACTTTATCCTTTGAATTTCACTTCATCCTTTGAATTTCACTTGATCTTTAGAATTTCACTTGATCTTTAGAATTTCACTTGATCTTTAGAATTTCACTTTATCTTTAGAATTTCACTTTATCCTTTGAATTTCACTTTATCCTTTGAATTTCACTTTATCTTTAGAATTTCACTTGATCTTTTGAATTTCACTTTATCTTTAGAATTTCACTTTATCCTTTGAATTTCACTTTATCCTTTGAATTTCAATTTATCTTTAGAATTTCACTTGATCTTTAGAATTTCACTTTATCTTTCGAATTTCACTTTATCCTTTGAATTTCACTTTATCCTTTGAATTTCGCTTTATCTTTAGAATATCACTTTATCCTTTGAATTTCACTGCATCTTTCGAATTTCGCTTTATCCTTTGAATTTCACTTTATCCTTTGAATTTCACTTTATCTTTAGAATTTCACTTTATCCTTTGAATTTCACTTTATCTTTCAAATTTCACTTTATCCTTTGAATTTCACTTAACCTTTGAATTTCACTTTATCTTTAGAATTTCACTTGATCTTTAGAATTTCACTTCATCTTTAGAATTTCACTTGATCTTTAGAATTTCACTTTATCTTTCGAATTTCACTTTATCCTTTGAATTTCACTTTATCCTTTGAATTTCACTTTATCTTTAGAATTTCACTTTATCCTTTGAATTTCACTTTATCTTTAGAATTTCACTTTATCTTTAGAATTTCACTTGATCTTTAGAATTTCACTTTATCTTTAGAATTTCACTTTATCCTTTGAATTTCACTTTATCCTTTGAATTTCACTTGATCTTTAGAATTTCACTTGATCTTTAGAATTTCACTTGATCTTTAGAATTTCACTTTATCTTTAGAATTTCACTTTATCCTTTGAATTTCACTTTATCCTTTGAATTTCACTTTATCTTTAGAATTTCACTTTATCCTTTGAATTTCACTTTATCTTTAGAATTTCACTTTATCTTTAGAATTTCACTTGATCTTTAGAATTTCACTTTATCTTTCAAATTTCACTTGATCTTTAGAATTTCACTTCATCCTTTGAATTTCACTTGATCTTTAGAATTTCACTTGATCTTTAGAATTTTACTTGATCTTTAGAATTTCACTTTATCTTTAGAATTTCACTTTATCCTTTGAATTTCACTTTATTCTTTGAATTTCACTTTATCTTTAGAATTTCACTTTATCCTTTGAATTTCACTTTATCTTTAGAATTTCACTTTATCTTTAGAATTTCACTTGATCTTTAGAATTTCACTTCATCTTTCGAATTTCACTTGATCTTTAGAATTTCACTTTATCTTTAGAATTTCACTTTATCCTTTGAATTTCACTTTATCCTTTGAATTTCACTTTATCTTTAGAATTTCACTTGATCTTTAGAATTTCACTTTATCTTTCGAATTTCACTTTATCCTTTGAATTTCACTTTATCCTTTGAATTTCGCTTCATCTTTAGAATTTCACTTTATCCTTTGAATTTCACTGCATCTTTCGAATTTCGCTTTATCCTTTGAATTTCACTTTATCCTTTGAATTTCACTTTATCTTTAGAATTTCACTTTATCCTTTGAATTTCACTTTATCTTTCAAATTTCACTTTATCCTTTGAATTTCACTTTATCCTTTGAATTTCACTTTATCTTTAGAATTTCACTTGATCTTTAGAATTTCACTTGATCTTTAGAATTTCACTTCATCTTTAGAATTTTACTTGATCTTTAGAATTTCACTTTATCTTTCGAATTTCACTTTATCCTTTGAATTTCACTTTATCCTTTGAATTTCACTTTATCTTTAGAATTTCACTTTATCCTTTGAATTTCACTTTATCTTTAGAATTTCACTTTATCCTTTGAATTTCACTTGATCTTTAGAATTTCACTTTATCTTTAGAATTTCACTTTATCCTTTGAATTTCACTTTATCCTTTGAATTTCACTTGATCTTTAGAATTTCACTTGATCTTTAGAATTTCACTTGATCTTTAGAATTTCACTTTATCTTTAGAATTTCACTTTATCCTTTGAATTTCACTTTATCCTTTGAATTTCACTTTATCTTTAGAATTTCACTTCATCCTTTGAATTTCACTTTATCTTTAGAATTTCACTTTATCTTTAGAATTTCACTTGATCTTTAGAATTTCACTTTATCTTTCAAATTCCACTTGATCTTTAGAATTTCACTTTATCTTTCGAATTTCACTTTATCCTTTGAATTTCACTTTATCTTTCGAATTTCACTTTATCCTTTGAATTTCACTTTATCCTTTGAATTTCACTTTATCCTTTGAATTTCACTTTATCTTTAGAATTTCACTTGATCTTTAGAATTTCACTTTATCTTTCGAATTTCACTTCATCCTTTGAATTTCACTTTATCCTTTGAATTTCACTTTATCTTTAGAATTTCACTTTATCCTTTGAATTTCACTTTATCTTTCGAATTTCACTTTATCCTTTGAATTTCACTTTATCCTTTGAATTTCACTTTATCTTTAGAATTTCACTTGATCTTTAGAATTTCACTTTATCTTTCGAATTTCACTTTATCCTTTGAATTTCACTTTATCTTTAGAATTTCACTTTATACTTTGAATTTCACTTTATCTTTAGAATTTCACTTGATCTTTAGAATTTCACTTGATCTTTAGAATTTCACTTTATCTTTCGAATTTCACTTTATCCTTTGAATTTCACTTTATCCTTTGAATTTCACTTTATCTTTAGAATTTCACTTTATCCTTTGAATTTCAATTTATCTTTCGAATTTCACTTTATCCTTTGAATTTCACTTCATCCTTTGAATTTCACTTTATCTTTCGAATTTCACTTCATCTTTAGAATTTCACTTTATCTTTAGAATTTCACTTTATCTTTAGAATTTCACTTTGTCTTTAGAATTTCACTTTATCTTTAGAATTTCACTTTATCTTTAGAATTTCACTTTATCTTTCGAATTTCACTTTATCCTTTGAATTTCACTTTATCTTTAGAATTTCACTTTATCTTTAGAATTTCATTTCATCTTTAGAATTTCACTTTATCTTTAGAATTTCACTTTATCTTTAGAATTTCACTTTATCTTTAGAATTTCACTTGATCTTTAGAATTTCACTTCATCTTTAGAATTTCACTTGATCTTTCGAATTTCACTTTATCCTTTGAATTTCACTTTATCCTTTGAATTCCACTTTATCTTTAGAATTTCACTTTATCTTTAGAATTTCACTTTATCTTTAGAATTTCACTTTATCTTTAGAATTTCACTTGATCTTTAGAATTTCACTTTATCTTTAGAATTTCACTTTATCTTTAGAATTTCACTTTATCTTTAGAATTTCACTTCATATTTAGAATTTCACTTTATATTTAGAATTTCACCTCATCTTTAGAATTTCACTTTATCTTTAGAATTTCACTTTATCTTTCGAATTTCACTTAATCCTTTGAATTTCACTTTATCTTTAGAATTTCACTCTATATTTAGAATTTCACTTTATATTTAGAATTTTCACCTCATCTTTAGAATTTCACTTTATCTTTAGAATTTCACTTTATCTTTAGAATTTCACTTTATCTTTCGAATTTCACTTTATCCTTTGAATTTCACTTTATCCTTTGAATTTCACTTTATCTTTAGAATTTTACTTTATCCTTTGAATTTCACTTTATCTTTAGAATTTCACTTCATCTTTAGAATTTCACCTTATCTTTAGAATTTCACTTTATCTTTAGAATTTCACTTGATCTTTAGAATTTCACTTCATCTTTAGAATTTCACTTGATCTTTAGAATTTCACTTTATCTTTCGAATTTCACTTTATCCTTTGAATTTCACTTTATCTTTCGAATTTCACTTTATCCTTTGAATTTCACTTTATCTTTAGAATTTCACTTTATCTTTAGAATTTCACTTTATCCTTTGAATTTCACTTTATCTTTAGAATTTCACTTGATCTTTAGAATTTCACTTTATCCTTTGAATTTCACTTTATCTTTCGAATTTCACTTTATCCTTTGAATTTCACTTGATCTTTAGAATTTCACTTTATCTTTCGAATTTCACTTCATCCTTTGAATTTCACTTTATCCTTTGAATTTCACTTTATCTTTAGAATTTCACTTTATCCTTTGAATTTCACTTTATCTTTCGAATTTCACTTTATCCTTTGAATTTCACTTTATCCTTTGAATTTCACTTTATCTTTAGAATTTCACTTGATCTTTAGAATTTCACTTTATCTTTCGAATTTCACTTTATCCTTTGAATTTCACTTTATCTTTAGAATTTCACTTTATCCTTTGAATTTCACTTTATCTTTAGAATTTCACTTGATCTTTAGAATTTCACTTGATCTTTAGAATTTCACTTTATCTTTCGAATTTCACTTTATCCTTTGAATTTCACTTTATCCTTTGAATTTCACTTTATCTTTAGAATTTCACTTTATCCTTTGAATTTCAATTTATCTTTCGAATTTCACTTTATCCTTTGAATTTCACTTCATCCTTTGAATTTCACTTTATCTTTAGAATTTCACTTCATCTTTAGAATTTCACTTTATCTTTAGAATTTCACTTTATCTTTAGAATTTCACTTTGTCTTTAGAATTTCACTTTATCTTTAGAATTTCACTTTATCTTTAGAATTTCACTTTATCTTTCGAATTTCACTTTATCCTTTGAATTTCACTTTATCTTTAGAATTTCACTTTATCTTTAGAATTTCACTTTATCTTTAGAATTTCACTTTATCTTTAGAATTTCACTTTATCTTTAGAATTTCACTTGATGTTTGGAATTTCACTTCATCTTTAGAATTTCACTTGATCTTTCGAATTTCACTTTATCCTTTGAATTTCACTTTATCCTTTGAATTTCACTTTATCTTTAGAATTTCACTTTATCTTTAGAATTTCACTTTATCTTTAGAATTTCACTTTATCTTTAGAATTTCACTTCATATTTAGAATTTCACTTTATATTTAGAATTTCACCTCATCTTTAGAATTTCACTTTATCTTTAGAATTTCACTTTATCTTTCGAATTTCACTTAATCCTTTGAATTTCACTTTATCTTTAGAATTTCACTCTATATTTAGAATTTCACTTTATATTTAGAATTTTCACCTCATCTTTAGAATTTCACTTTATCTTTAGAATTTCACTTTATCTTTAGAATTTCACTTTATCTTTCGAATTTCACTTTATCCTTTGAATTTCACTTTATCCTTTGAATTTCCCTTTATCTTTAGAATTTTACTTTATCCTTTGAATTTCACTTTATCTTTAGAATTTCACTTCATCTTTAGAATTTCACCTTATCTTTAGAATTCCACTTTATCTTTAGAATTTCACTTGATCTTTAGAATTTCACTTCATCTTTAGAATTTCACTTGATCTTTAGAATTTCACTTTATCTTTCGAATTTCACTTTATCCTTTGAATTTCACTTTATCTTTCGAATTTCACTTTATCCTTTGAATTTCACTTTATCTTTAGAATTTCACTTTATCTTTAGAATTTCACTTTATCCTTTGAATTTCACTTTATCTTTAGAATTTCACTTGATCTTTAGAATTTCACTTGATCTTTAGAATTTCACTTTATCTTTCGAATTTCACTTTATCCTTTGAATTTCACTTTATCCTTTGAATTTCACTTTATCTTTAGAATTTCACTTTATCCTTTGAATTTCACTTTATCTTTCGAATTTCAATTTATCCTTTGAATTTCACTTTATCCTTTGAATTTCACTTTATCTTTAGAATTTCACTTGATCTTTAGAATTTCACTTTATCTTTCGAATTTCACTTTATCCTTTGAATTTCACTTTATCTTTAGAATTTCACTTTATCCTTTGAATTTCACTTTATCTTTAGAATTTCACTTGATCTTTAGAATTTCACTTGATCTTTAGAATTTCACTTTATCTTTCGAATTTCACTTTATCCTTTGAATTTCACTTTATCCTTTGAATTTCACTTTATCTTTAGAATTTCACTTTATCCTTTGAATTTCACTTTATCTTTAGAATTTCACTTCATCTTTAGAATTTCACTTTATCTTTAGAATTTCACTTTATCTTTAGAATTTCACTTTGTCTTTAGAATTTCACTTTATCTTTAGAATTTCACTTTATCTTTAGAATTTCACTTTATCTTTCGAATTTCACTTTATCCTTTGAATTTCACTTTATCTTTAGAATTTCACTTTATCTTTAGAATTTCACTTTATCTTTAGAATTTCACTTTATCTTTCGAATTTCACTTTATCTTTAGAATTTCACTTTATCCTTTGAATTTCACTTTATCTTTAGAATTTCACTTGATCTTTAGAATTTCACTTGATCTTTAGAATTTCACTTTATCTTTCGAATTTCACTTTATCCTTTGAATTTCACTTTATCCTTTGAATTTCACTTTATCTTTAGAATTTCACTTTATCCTTTGAATTTCACTTTATCTTTAGAATTTCACTTCATCTTTAGAATTTCACTTTATCTTTAGAATTTCACTTTATCTTTAGAATTTCACTTTGTCTTTAGAATTTCACTTTATCTTTAGAATTTCACTTTATCTTTAGAATTTCACTTTATCTTTCGAATTTCACTTTATCCTTTGAATTTCACTTTATCTTTAGAATTTCACTTTATCTTTAGAATTTCACTTTATCTTTAGAATTTCACTTTATCTTTAGAATTTCACTTTATCTTTAGAATTTCACTTTATCTTTAGAATTTCACTTCATATTTAGAATTTCACTTTATATTTAGAATTTCACCTCATCTTTAGAATTTCACTTTATCTTTAGAATTTCACTTTATCTTTCGAATTTCACTTAATCCTTTGAATTTCACTTTATCTTTAGAATTTCACTCTATATTTAGAATTTCACTTTATATTTAGAATTTTCACCTCATCTTTAGAATTTCACTTTATCTTTAGAATTTCACTTTATCTTTAGAATTTCACTTTATCTTTCGAATTTCACTTTATCCTTTGAATTTCACTTTATCCTTTGAATTTCACTTTATCTTTAGAATTTTACTTTATCCTTTGAATTTCACTTTATCTTTAGAATTTCACTTCATCTTTAGAATTTCACCTTATCTTTGGAATTTCACTTTATCTTTAGAATTTCACTCTATATTTAGAATTTCACTTTATATTTAGAATTTTCACCTCATCTTTAGAATTTCACTTTATCTTTAGAATTTCACTTTATCTTTAGAATTTCACTTTATCTTTCGAATTTCACTTTATCCTTTGAATTTCACTTTATCCTTTGAATTTCCCTTTATCTTTAGAATTTTACTTTATCCTTTGAATTTCACTTTATCTTTAGAATTTCACTTCATCTTTAGAATTTCACCTTATCTTTAGAATTCCACTTTATCTTTAGAATTTCACTTGATCTTTAGAATTTCACTTCATCTTTAGAATTTCACTTGATCTTTAGAATTTCACTTTATCTTTCGAATTTCACTTTATCCTTTGAATTTCACTTTATCTTTCGAATTTCACTTTATCCTTTGAATTTCACTTTATCTTTAGAATTTCACTTTATCTTTAGAATTTCACTTTATCCTTTGAATTTCACTTTATCTTTAGAATTTCACTTGATCTTTAGAATTTCACTTGATCTTTAGAATTTCACTTTATCTTTCGAATTTCACTTTATCCTTTGAATTTCACTTTATCCTTTGAATTTCACTTTATCTTTAGAATTTCACTTTATCCTTTGAATTTCACTTTATCTTTCGAATTTCAATTTATCCTTCGAATTTCACTTTATCCTTTGAATTTCACTTTATCTTTAGAATTTCACTTGATCTTTAGAATTTCACTTTATCTTTCGAATTTCACTTTATCCTTTGAATTTCACTTTATCTTTAGAATTTCACTTTATCCTTTGAATTTCACTTTATCTTTAGAATTTCACTTGATCTTTAGAATTTCACTTGATCTTTAGAATTTCACTTTATCTTTCGAATTTCACTTTATCCTTTGAATTTCACTTTATCCTTTGAATTTCACTTTATCTTTAGAATTTCACTTTATCCTTTGAATTTCACTTTATCTTTAGAATTTCACTTCATCTTTAGAATTTCACTTTATCTTTAGAATTTCACTTTATCTTTAGAATTTCACTTTGTCTTTAGAATTTCACTTTATCTTTAGAATTTCACTTTATCTTTAGAATTTCACTTTATCTTTCGAATTTCACTTTATCCTTTGAATTTCACTTTATCTTTAGAATTTCACTTTATCTTTAGAATTTCACTTTATCTTTAGAATTTCACTTTATCTTTCGAATTTCACTTTATCTTTAGAATTTCACTTTATCCTTTGAATTTCACTTTATCTTTAGAATTTCACTTGATCTTTAGAATTTCACTTGATCTTTAGAATTTCACTTTATCTTTCGAATTTCACTTTATCCTTTGAATTTCACTTTATCCTTTGAATTTCACTTTATCTTTAGAATTTCACTTTATCCTTTGAATTTCACTTTATCTTTAGAATTTCACTTCATCTTTAGAATTTCACTTTATCTTTAGAATTTCACTTTATCTTTAGAATTTCACTTTGTCTTTAGAATTTCACTTTATCTTTAGAATTTCACTTTATCTTTAGAATTTCACTTTATCTTTCGAATTTCACTTTATCCTTTGAATTTCACTTTATCTTTAGAATTTCACTTTATCTTTAGAATTTCACTTTATCTTTAGAATTTCACTTTATCTTTAGAATTTCACTTTATCTTTAGAATTTCACTTTATCTTTAGAATTTCACTTCATATTTAGAATTTCACTTTATATTTAGAATTTCACCTCATCTTTAGAATTTCACTTTATCTTTAGAATTTCACTTTATCTTTCGAATTTCACTTAATCCTTTGAATTTCACTTTATCTTTAGAATTTCACTCTATATTTAGAATTTCACTTTATATTTAGAATTTTCACCTCATCTTTAGAATTTCACTTTATCTTTAGAATTTCACTTTATCTTTAGAATTTCACTTTATCTTTCGAATTTCACTTTATCCTTTGAATTTCACTTTATCCTTTGAATTTCACTTTATCTTTAGAATTTTACTTTATCCTTTGAATTTCACTTTATCTTTAGAATTTCACTTCATCTTTAGAATTTCACCTTATCTTTGGAATTTCACTTTATCTTTAGAATTTCACTTGATCTTTAGAATTTCACTTCATCTTTAGAATTTCACTTGATCTTTAGAATTACACTTGATCTTTAGAATTTCACTTCATCTTTAGAATTTCACTTGATCTTTAGAATTTCACTTTATCTTTAGAATTTCACTTTATCTTTAGAATTTCACTTTATCTTTAGAATTTCACTTGATCTTTAGAATTTCACTTTATCTTTAGAATTTCACTTCATATTTAGAATTTCACTTTATATTTAGAATTTCACCTCATCTTTAGAATTTCACTTTATCTTTAGAATTTCACTTTATCTTTCGAATTTCACTTAATCCTTTGAATTTCACTTTATCTTTAGAATTTCACTCTATATTTAGAATTTCACTTTATATTTAGAATTTTCACCTCATCTTTAGAATTTCACTTTATCTTTAGAATTTCACTTTATCTTTAGAATTTCACTTTATCTTTCAAATTTCACTTTATCCTTTGAATTTCACTTTATCCTTTGAATTTCACTTTATCTTTAGAATTTTACTTTATCCTTTGAATTTCACTTTATCTTTAGAATTTCACTTCATCTTTAGAATTTCACCTTATCTTTGGAATTTCACTTTATCTTTAGAATTTCACTTGATCTTTAGAATTTCACTTCATCTTTAGAATTTCACTTTATCTTTAGAATTTCACTTGATCTTTAGAATTTCACTTCATCTTTAGAATTTCACTTTATCCTTTGAATTTCACTTTATCTTTCGAATTTCACTTTATCCTTTGAATTTCACTTTATCTTTAGAATTTCACTTTATCTTTCGAATTTCACTTGATCTTTCGAATTTCACTTTATCTTTAGAATTTCACTTTATCCTTTGAATTTCACTTTATCCTTTGAATTTCACTTGATCTTTAGAATTTCACTTGATCTTTAGAATTTCACTTGATCTTTAGAATTTCACTTTATCTTTAGAATTTCACTTTATCCTTTGAATTTCACTTTATTCTTTGAATTTCACTATCTTTAGAATTTCACTTTATCCTTTGAATTTCACTTTATCTTTAGAATTTCACTTTATCTTTAGAATTTCACTTGATCTTTAGAATTTCACTTTATCTTTCGAATTTCACTTTATCCTTTGAATTTCACTTTATCCTTTGAATTTCGCTTTATCTTTAGAATTTCACTTTATCCTTTGAATTTCACTGCATCTTTCGAATTTTGCTTTATCCTTTGAATTTCACTTTATCCTTTGAATTTCACTTTATCTTTAGAATTTCACTTTATCCTTTGAATTTCACTTTATCTTTCAAATTTCACTTTATCCTTTGAATTCACTTTATCCTTTGAATTTCACTTTATCTTTAGAATTTCACTTGATCTTTAGAATTTCACTTGATCTTTAGAATTTCACTTGATCTTTAGAATTTCACTTTATCTTTCGAATTTCAATTTATCCTTTGAATTTCACTTTATCCTTTGAATTTCACTTTATCTTTAGAATTTCACTTTATCCTTTGAATTTCACTTTATCTTTAGAATTTCACTTTATCTTTAGAATTTCACTTGATCTTTAGAATTTCGCTTTATCTTTAGAATTTCACTTTATCCTTTGAATTTCACTTTATCCTTTGAATTTCACTTGATCTTTAGAATTTCACTTGATCTTTAGAATTTCACTTGATCTTTAGAATTTCACTTTATCTTTAGAATTTCACTTTATCCTTTGAATTTCACTTTATCCTTTGAATTTCACTTTTTCTTTAGAATTTCACTTGATCTTTAGAATTTCACTTTATCTTTCAAATTTCACTTGATCTTTAGAATTTCACTTTATCCTTTGAATTTCACTTTATCTTTAGAATTTCACTTTATCTTTAGAATTTCACTTGATCTTTAGAATTTCACTTTATCTTTCAAATTTCACTTGATCTTTAGAATTTCACTTTATTCTTTGAATTTCACTATCTTTAGAATTTCACTTTATCCTTTGAATTTCACTTTATCTTTAGAATTTCACTTTATCTTTAGAATTTCACTTGATCTTTAGAATTTCACTTCATCTTTCGAATTTCACTTGATCTTTAGAATTTCACTTTATCTTTAGAATTTCACTTTATCCTTTGAATTTCACTTTATCCTTTGAATTTCAATTTATCTTTAGAATTTCACTTGATCTTTAGAATTTCACTTTATCTTTCGAATTTCACTTTATCCTTTGAATTTCACTTTATCCTTTGAATTTCGCTTTATCTTTAGAATTTCACTTTATCCTTTGAATTTCACTGCATCTTTCGAATTTTGCTTTATCCTTTGAATTTCACTTTATCCTTTGAATTTCACTTTATCTTTAGAATTTCACTTTATCCTTTGAATTTCACTTTATCTTTCAAATTTCACTTTATCCTTTGAATTCACTTTATCCTTTGAATTTCACTTTATCTTTAGAATTTCACTTGATCTTTAGAATTTCACTTGATCTTTAGAATTTCACTTGATCTTTAGAATTTCACTTTATCTTTCGAATTTCAATTTATCCTTTGAATTTCACTTTATCCTTTGAATTTCACTTTATCTTTAGAATTTCACTTTATCCTTTGAATTTCACTTTATCTTTAGAATTTCACTTTATCTTTAGAATTTCACTTGATCTTTAGAATTTCACTTTATCTTTAGAATTTCACTTTATCCTTTGAATTTCACTTTATCCTTTGAATTTCACTTGATCTTTAGAATTTCACTTGATCTTTAGAATTTCACTTGATCTTTAGAATTTCACTTTATCTTTAGAATTTCACTTTATCCTTTGAATTTCACTTTATCCTTTGAATTTCACTTTTTCTTTAGAATTTCACTTTATCCTTTGAATTTCACTTTATCTTTAGAATTTCACTTTATCTTTAGAATTTCACTTGATCTTTAGAATTTCACTTTATCTTTCAAATTTCACTTGATCTTTAGAATTTCACTTTATCCTTTGAATTTCACTTGATCTTTAGAATTTCACTTGATCTTTAGAATTTCACTTGATCTTTCGAATTTCACTTTCTCTTTAGAATTTCACTTTATCCTTTGAATTTCACTTTATTCTTTGAATTTCACTTTATCTTTAGAATTTCACTTTATCCTTTGAATTTCACTTTATCTTTAGAATTTCACTTTATCTTTAGAATTTCACTTGATCTTTAGAATTTCACTTCATCTTTCGAATTTCACTTGATCTTTAGAATTTCACTTTATCTTTAGAATTTCACTTTATCCTTTGAATTTCACTTTATCCTTTGAATTTCACTTTATCTTTAGAATTTCACTTGATCTTTAGAATTTCACTTTATCTTTAGAATTTCACTTTATCCTTTGAATTTCACTTTATCCTTTGAATTTCGCTTCATCTTTAGAATTTCACTTTATCCTTTGAATTTCACTGCATCTTTCGAATTTCGCTTTATCCTTTGAATTTCACTTTATCCTTTGAATTTCACTTTATCTTTCGAATTTCACTTTATCTTTCGAATTTCACTTTATCCTTTGAATTTCACTTTATCCTTTGAATTTCACTTTATCTTTAGAATTTCACTTTATCCTTTGAATTTCACTTTATCTTTAGAATTTCACTTTATCTTTCGAATTTCACTTGATCTTTAGAATTTCACTTTATCTTTAGAATTTCACTTTATCCTTTGAATTTCACTTTATCCTTTGAATTTCACTTGATCTTTAGAATTTCACTTGATCTTTAGAATTTCACTTGATCTTTAGAATTTCACTTTATCTTTAGAATTTCACTTTATCCTTTGAATTTCACTTTATCCTTTGAATTTCACTTTATCTTTAGAATTTCACTTCATCCTTTGAATTTCACTTTATCTTTAGAATTTCACTTTATCTTTAGAATTTCACTTGATCTTTAGAATTTCACTTTATCTTTCAAATTCCACTTGATCTTTAGAATTTCACTTTATCTTTCGAATTTCACTTTATCCTTTGAATTTCACTTTATCTTTAGAATTTCACTTTATCCTTTGAATTTCACTTTATCCTTTGAATTTCACTTTATCCTTTGAATTTCACTTTATCTTTAGAATTTCACTTGATCTTTAGAATTTCACTTTATCTTTCGAATTTCACTTTATCCTTTGAATTTCACTTTATCTTTAGAATTTCACTTTATCCTTTGAATTTCACTTTATCTTTACAATTTCACTTGATCTTTAGAATTTCACTTTATCTTTCGAATTTCACTTCATCCTTTGAATTTCACTTTATCCTTTGAATTTCACTTTATCTTTAGAATTTCACTTTATCCTTTGAATTTCACTTTATCTTTCGAATTTCACTTTATCCTTTGAATTTCACTTTATCCTTTGAATTTCACTTTATCTTTAGAATTTCACTTGATCTTTAGAATTTCACTTTATCTTTCGAATTTCACTTTATCCTTTGAATTTCACTTGATCTTTAGAATTTCACTTCATCTTTCGAATTTCACTTGATCTTTAGAATTTCACTTTATCTTTAGAATTTCACTTTATCCTTTGAATTTCACTTTATCCTTTGAATTTCAATTTATCTTTAGAATTTCACTTGATCTTTAGAATTTCACTTTATCTTTCGAATTTCACTTTATCCTTTGAATTTCACTTTATCCTTTGAATTTCGCTTTATCTTTAGAATATCACTTTATCCTTTGAATTTCACTGCATCTTTCGAATTTCGCTTTATCCTTTGAATTTCACTTTATCCTTTGAATTTCACTTTATCTTTAGAATTTTACTTTATCCTTTGAATTTCACTTTATCTTTCAAATTTCACTTTATCCTTTGAATTTCACTTTATCCTTTGAATTTCACTTTATCTTTAGAATTTCACTTGATCTTTAGAATTTCACTTCATCTTTAGAATTTCACTTGATCTTTATAATTTCACTTTATCTTTCGAATTTCACTTTATCCTTTGAATTTCACTTTATCCTTTGAATTTCACTTTATCTTTAGAATTTCACTTTATCCTTTGAATTTCACTTTATCTTTAGAATTTCACTTTATCTTTAGAATTTCACTTGATCTTTAGAATTTCACTTTATCTTTAGAATTTCACTTTATCCTTTGAATTTCACTTTATCCTTTGAATTTCACTTGATCTTTAGAATTTCACTTGATCTTTAGAATTTCACTTGATCTTTAGAATTTCACTTTATCTTTAGAATTTCACTTTATCCTTTGAATTTCACTTTATCCTTTGAATTTCACTTTATCTTTAGAATTTCACTTTATCCTTTGATTTTCACTTTATCTTCAGAATTTCACTTTATCTTTAGAATTTCACTTGATCTTTAGAATTTCACTTTATCTTTCAAATTTCACTTGATCTTTAGAATTTCACTTTATCCTTTGAATTTCACTTGATCTTTAGAATTTCACTTTATCTTTAGAATTTCACTTGATCTTTAGAATTTCACTTTATCTTTAGAATTTCACTTTATCCTTTGAATTTCACTTTATTCTTTGAATTTCACTTTATCTTTAGAATTTCACTTTATCCTTTGAATTTCACTTTATCTTTAGAATTTCACTTTATCTTTAGAATTTCACTTGATCTTTAGAATTTCACTTCATCTTTCGAATTTCACTTGATCTTTAGAATTTCACTTTATCTTTAGAATTTCACTTTATCCTTTGAATTTCACTTTATCCTTTGAATTTCACTTTATCTTTAGAATTTCACTTGATCTTTAGAATTTCACTTTATCTTTCGAATTTCACTTTATCCTTTGAATTTCACTTTATCCTTTGAATTTCGCTTCATCTTTAGAATTTCACTTTATCCTTTGAATTTCACTGCATCTTTCGAATTTCGCTTTATCCTTTGAATTTCACTTTATCCTTTGAATTTCACTTTATCTTTAGAATTTCACTTTATCCTTTGAATTTCACTTTATCTTTCAAATTTCACTTTATCCTTTGAATTTCACTTTATCCTTTGAATTTCACTTTATCTTTAGAATTTCACTTGATCTTTAGAATTTCACTTGATCTTTAGAATTTCACTTCATCTTTAGAATTTTACTTGATCTTTAGAATTTCACTTTATCTTTCGAATTTCACTTTATCCTTTGAATTTCACTTTATCCTTTGAATTTCACTTTATCTTTAGAATTTCACTTTATCCTTTGAATTTCACTTTATCTTTTGAATTTCACTTTATCTTTCGAATTTCACTTGATCTTTAGAATTTCACTTTATCTTTAGAATTTCACTTTATCCTTTGAATTTCACTTTATCCTTTGAATTTCACTTGATCTTTAGAATTTCACTTGATGTTTAGAATTTCACTTGATCTTTAGAATTTCACTTTATCTTTAGAATTTCACTTTATCCTTTGAATTTCACTTTATCCTTTGAATTTCACTTTATCTTTAGAATTTCACTTCATCCTTTGAATTTCACTTTATCTTTAGAATTTCACTTTATCTTTAGAATTTCACTTGATCTTTAGAATTTCACTTTATCTTTCAAATTCCACTTGATCTTTAGAATTTCACTTTATCTTTCGAATTTCACTTTATCCTTTGAATTTCACTTTATCTTTATAATTTCACTTTATCCTTTGAATTTCACTTTATCCTTTGAATTTCACTTTATCCTTTGAATTTTACTTTATCTTTAGAATTTCACTTGATCTTTAGAATTTCACTTTATCTTTCGAATTTCACTTTATCCTTTGAATTTCACTTTATCTTTAGAATTTCACTTTATCCTTTGAATTTCACTTTATCTTTAGAATTTCACTTGATCTTTAGAATTTCACTTTATCTTTCGAATTTCACTTCATCCTTTGAATTTCACTTTATCCTTTGAATTTCACTTTATCTTTAGAATTTCACTTTATCCTTTGAATTTCACTTTATCTTTCGAATTTCACTTTATCCTTTGAATTTCACTTTATCCTTTGAATTTCACTTTATCTTTAGAATTTCACTTGATCTTTAGAATTTCACTTTATCTTTCGAATTTCACTTTATCCTTTGAATTTCACTTTATCTTTAGAATTTCACTTTATACTTTGAATTTCACTTTATCTTTAGAATTTCACTTGATCTTTAGAATTTCACTTGATCTTTAGAATTTCACTTTATCTTTCGAATTTCACTTTATCCTTTGAATTTCACTTTATCCTTTGAATTTCACTTTATCTTTAGAATTTCACTTTATCCTTTGAATTTCAATTTATCTTTCGAATTTCACTTTATCCTTTGAATTTCACTTCATCCTTTGAATTTCACTTTATCTTTAGAATTTCACTTCATCTTTAGAATTTCACTTTATCTTTAGAATTTCACTTTATTTTTAGAATTTCACTTTGTCTTTAGAATTTCACTTTATCTTTAGAATTTCACTTTATCTTTAGAATTTCACTTTATCTTTCGAATTTCACTTTATCCTTTGAATTTCACTTTATCTTTAGAATTTCACTTTATCTTTAGAATTTCACTTTATCTTTAGAATTTCACTTTATCTTTAGAATTTCACTTTATCTTTAGAATTTCACTTGATCTTTAGAATTTCACTTCATCTTTAGAATTTCACTTCATCTTTCGAATTTCACTTTATCCTTTGAATTTCACTTTATCCTTTGAATTTCACTTTATCCTTTGAATTTCACTTTATCTTTAGAATTTCACTTTATCTTTAGAATTTCACTTTATCTTTAGAATTTCACTTGATCTTTAGAATTTCACTTTATCTTTAGAATTTCACTTTATCTTTAGAATTTCACTTTATCTTTAGAATTTCACTTTATCTTTCGAATTTCACTTAATCCTTTGAATTTCACTTTATCTTTAGAATTTCACTCTATATTTAGAATTTCACTTTATATTTAGAATTTTCACCTCATCTTTAGGATTTCACTTTATCTTTAGAATTTCACTTTATCTTTAGAATTTCACTTTATCTTTCGAATTTCACTTTATCCTTTGAATTTCACTTTATCCTTTGAATTTCACTTTATCTTTAGAATTTTACTTTATCCTTTGAATTTCACTTTATCTTTAGAATTTCACTTCATCTTTAGAATTTCACCTTATCTTTAGAATTTCACTTTATCTTTAGAATTTCACTTGATCTTTAGAATTTCACTTCATCTTTAGAATTTCACTTGATCTTTAGAATTTCACTTTATCTTTCGAATTTCACTTTATCCTTTGAATTTCACTTTATCTTTCGAATTTCACTTTATCCTTTGAATTTCACTTTATCTTTAGAATTTCACTTTATCTTTAGAATTTCACTTTATCCTGTGAATTTCACTTTATCTTTAGAATTTCACTTGATCTTTAGAATTTCACTTTATCCTTTGAATTTCACTTTATCTTTCGAATTTCACTTTGTCCTTTGAATTTCACTTCATCCTTTGAATTTCACTTTATCTTTAGAATTTCACTTGATCTTTAGAATTTCACTTTATCTTTCGAATTTCACTTTATCCTTTGAATTTCACTTTATCTTTAGAATTTCACTTTATCCTTTGAATTTCACTTTATCTTTAGAATTTCACTTGATCTTTAGAATTTCACTTGATCTTTAGAATTTCACTTTATCTTTCGAATTTCACTTTATCCTTTGAATTTCACTTTATCCTTTGAATTTCACTTTATCTTTAGAATTTCACTTTATCCTTTTAATTTCAATTTATCTTTCGAATTTCACTTTATCCTTTGAATTTAACTTCATCCTTTGAATTTCACTTTATCTTTAGAATTTCACTTCATCTTTAGAATTTCACTTTATCTTTAGAATTTCACTTTATCTTTAGAATTTCACTTTGTCTTTAGAATTTCACTTTATCTTTAGAATTTCACTTTATCTTTAGAATTTCACTTTATCTTTCGAATTTCACTTTATCCTTTGAATTTCACTTTATCTTTAGAATTTCACTTTATCTTTAGAATTTCACTTTATCTTTAGAATTTCACTTTATCTTTAGAATTTCACTTTATCTTTAGAATTTCACTTGATCTTTAGAATTTCACTTCATCTTTAGAATTTCACTTGATCTTTCGAATTTCACTTTATCCTTTGAATTTCACTTTATCCTTTGAATTTCACTTTATCTTTAGAATTTCACTTTATCTTTAGAATTTCACTTTATCTTTAGAATTTCACTTTATCTTTAGAATTTCACTTGATCTTTAGAATTTCACTTTATCTTTAGAATTTCACTTTATCTTTAGAATTTCACTTTATCTTTAGAATTTCACTTCATATTTAGAATTTCACTTTATATTTAGAATTTCACCTCATCTTTAGAATTTCACTTTATCTTTAGAATTTCACTTTATCTTTCGAATTTCACTTAATCCTTTGAATTTCACTTTATCTTTAGAATTTCACTCTATATTTAGAATTTCACTTTATATTTAGAATTTTCACCTCATCTTTAGAATTTCACTTTATCTTTAGAATTTCACTTTATCTTTAGAATTTCACTTTATCTTTCGAATTTCACTTTATCCTTTGAATTTCACTTTATCCTTTGAATTTCACTTTATCTTTAGAATTTTACTTTATCCTTTGAATTTCACTTTATCTTTAGAATTTCACTTCATCTTTAGAATTTCACCTTATCTTTAGAATTTCACTTTATCTTTAGAATTTCACTTGATCTTTAGAATTTCACTTCATCTTTAGAATTTCACTTGATCTTTAGAATTTCACTTTATCTTTCGAATTTCACTTTATCCTTTGAATTTCACTTTATCTTTCGAATTTCACTTTATCCTTTGAATTTCACTTTATCTTTAGAATTTCACTTTATCTTTAGAATTTCACTTTATCCTTTGAATTTCACTTTATCTTTAGAATTTCACTTGATCTTTAGAATTTCACTTGATCTTTAGAATTTCAGTTTATCTTTCGAATTTCACTTTATCCTTTGAATTTCACTTTATCTTTAGAATTTCACTTTATCCTTTGAATTTCACTTTATCTTTAGAATTTCACTTGATCTTTAGAATTTCACTTGATCTTTAGAATTTCACTTTATCTTTCGAATTTCACTTTATCCTTTGAATTTCACTTTATCCTTTGAATTTCACTTTATCTTTAGAATTTCACTTTATCCTTTGAATTTCACTTTATCTTTAGACTTTCACTTCATCTTTAGAATTTCACTTTATCTTTAGAATTTCACTTTATCTTTAGAATTTCACTTTGTCTTTAGAATTTCACTTTATCTTTAGAATTTCACTTTATCTTTAGAATTTCACTTTATCTTTCGAATTTCACTTTATCCTTTGAATTTCACTTTATCTTTAGAATTTCACTTTATCTTTAGAATTTCACTTTATCTTTAGAATTTCACTTTATCTTTAGAATTTCACTTTATCTTTAGAATTTCACTTGATCTTTAGAATTTCACTTCATCTTTAGAATTTCACTTGATCTTTCGAATTTCACTTTATCCTTTGAATTTCACTTCATCCTTTGAATTTCACTTTATCTTTAGAATTTCACTTTATCTTTAGAATTTCACTTTATCTTTAGAATTTCACTTTATCTTTAGAATTTCACTTGATCTTTAGAATTTCACTTTATCTTTAGAATTTCACTTTATCTTTAGAATTTCACTTCATATTTAGAATTTCACTTTATATTTAGAATTTCACCTCATCTTTAGAATTTCACTTTATCTTTAGAATTTCACTTTATCTTTCGAATTTCACTTAATCCTTTGAATTTCACTTTATCTTTAGAATTTCACTCTATATTTAGAATTTCACTTTATATTTAGAATTTTCACCTCATCTTTAGAATTTCACTTTATCTTTAGAATATCACTTTATCTTTAGAATTTCACTTTATCTTTCGAATTTCACTTTATCCTTTGAATTTCACTTTATCCTTTGAATTTCACTTTATCTTTAGAATTTTACTTTATCCTTTGAATTTCACTTTATCTTTAGAATTTCACTTCATCTTTAGAATTTCACCTTATCTTTGGAATTTCACTTTATCTTTAGAATTTCACTTGATCTTTAGAATTTCACTTCATCTTTAGAATTTCACTTGATCTTTAGAATTTCACTTTATCTTTCGAATTTCACTTTATCCTTTGAATTTCACTTTATCTTTCGAATTTCACTTTATCCTTTGAATTTCACTTTATCTTTAGAATTTCACTTGATCTTTCGAATTTCACTTGATCTTTCGAATTTCACTTTATCTTTAGAATTTCACTTTATCCTTTGAATTTCACTTTATCCTTTGAATTTCACTTGATCTTTAGAATTTCACTTGATCTTTAGAATTTCACTTGATCTTTAGAATTTCACTTTATCCTTTGAATTTCACTTTATCTTTAGAATTTCACTTTATCCTTTGAATTTCACTTTATGTTTAGAATTTCACTTTATCTTTAGAATTTCACTTGATCTTTAGAATTTCACTTCATCTTTCGAATTTCACTTGATCTTTAGAATTTCACTTTATCTTTAGAGTTTCACTTTATCCTTTGAATTTCACTTTATCCTTTGAATTTCAATTTATCTTTAGAATTTCACTTGATCTTTAGAATTTCACTTGATCTTTAGAATTTCACTTTATCCTTTGAATTTCACTTTATCCTTTGAATTTCGCTTTATCTTTAGAATTTCACTTTATCCTTTGAATTTCACTGCATCTTTCGAATTTCGCTTTATCCTTTGAATTTCACTTTATCCTTTGAATTTCACTTTATCTTTAGAATTTCACTTTATCCTTTGAATTTCACTTTATCTTTCAAATTTCACTTTATCCTTTGAATTTCACTTTATCCTTTGAATTTCACTTTATCTTTAGAATTTCACTTGATCTTTAGAATTTCACTTCATCTTTAGAATTTCACTTGATCTTTAGAATTTCACTTTATCTTTCGAATTTCACTTTATCCTTTGAATTTTACTTTATCCTTTGAATTTCACTTTATCTTTAGAATTTCACTTTATCCTTTGAATTTCACTTTATCTTTAGAATTTCACTTTATCTTTCGAATTTCACTTGATCTTTAGAATTTCACTTTATCTTTAGAATTTCACTTTATCCTTTGAATTTCACTTTATCCTTTGAATTTCACTTGATCTTTAGAATTTCACTTGATCTTTAGAATTTCACTTGATCTTTAGAATTTCACTTTATCTTTAGAATTTCACTTTATCCTTTGAATTTCACTTTATCCTTTGAATTTCACTTTATCTTTAGAATTTCACTTTATCCTTTGAATTTCACTTTATCTTTAGAATTTCACTTTATCTTTAGAATTTCACTTGATCTTTAGAATTTCACTTTATCTTTCAAATTTCACTTGATCTTTAGAATTTCACTTTATCTTTAGGATTTCACTTTATCCTTTGAATTTCACTTTATCCTTTGAATTTCACTTTATCCTTTGAATTTCACTTTATCTTTAGAATTTCACTTGATCTTTAGAATTTCACTTTATCTTTCGAATTTCACTTTATCCTTTGAATTTCACTTTATCTTTAGAATTTCACTTTATCCTTTGAATTTCACTTTATCTTTAGAATTTCACTTGATCTTTAGAATTTCACTTTATCTTTCGAATTTCACTTCATCCTTTGAATTTCACTTTATCCTTTGAATTTCACTTTATCTTTAGAATTTCACTTTATCCTTTAAATTTCACTTTATCTTTCGAATTTCACTTTATCCTTTGAATTTCACTTTATCCTTTGAATTTCACTTTATCTTTAGAATTTCACTTGATCTTTAGAATTTCACTTTATCTTTCGAATTTCACTTTATCCTTTGAATTTCACTTTATCTTTAGAATTTCACTTCATCCTTTGAATTTCAATTTATCTTTCGAATTTCACTTTATCCTTTGAATTTCACTTCATCCTTTGAATTTCACTTTATCTTTAGAATTTCACTTCATCTTTAGAATTTCACTTGATCTTAAGAATTTCACTTTATCTTTAGAATTTCACTTTGTCTTTAGAATTTCACTTTATCTTTAGAATTTCACTTTATCTTTAGAATTTCACTTTATCTTTCGAATTTCACTTTATCCTTTGAATTTCACTTTATCTTTAGAATTTCACTTTATCTTTAGAATTTCACTTTATCTTTAGAATTTCACTTTATCTTTAGAATTTCACTTTATCTTTAGAATTTCACTTTATCTTTAGAATTTCACTTTATCTTTAGAATTTCACTTTATCTTTAGAATTTCACTTCATATTTAGAATTTCACTTTATATTTAGAATTTCACCTCATCTTTAGAATTTCACTTTATCTTTAGAATTTCACTTTATCTGTCGAATTTCACTTAATCCTTTGAATTTCACTTTATCTTTAGAATTTCACTCTATATTTAGAATTTCACTTTATATTTAGAATTTTCACCTCATCTTTAGAATTTCACTTTATCTTTAGAATTTCACTTTATCTTTAGAATTTCACTTTATCTTTCGAATTTCACTTTATCCTTTGAATTTCACTTTATCCTTTGAATTTCACTTTATCTTTAGAATTTTACTTTATCCTTTGAATTTCACTTTATCTTTAGAATTTCACTTCATCTTTAGAATTTCACCTTATCTTTAGAATTTCACTTTATCTTTAGAATTTCACTTGATCTTTAGAATTTCACTTCATCTTTAGAATTTCACTTGATCTTTAGAATTTGACTTTATCTTTCGAATTTCACTTTATACTTTGAATTTCACTTTATCTTTCGAATTTCACTTTATCCTTTGAATTTCACTTTATCTTTAGAATTTCACTTTATCTTTCGAATTTCACTTGATCTTTCGAATTTCACTTTATCTTTAGAATTTCACTTTATCCTTTGAATTTCACTTTATCCTTTGAATTTCACTTGATCTTTAGAATTTCACTTGATCTTTAGAATTTCACTTGATCATTAGAATTTCACTTTATCTTTAGAATTTCACTTTATCCTTTGAATTTCACTTTATCCTTTGAATTTCACTTTATCTTTAGAATTTCACTTTATCCTTTGAATTTCACTTTATCTTTAGAATTTCACTTTATCTTTAGAATTTCACTTGATCTTTAGAATTTCACTTTATCCTTTGAATTTCACTTTATCCTTTGAATTTCGCTTTATCTTTAGAATTTCACTTTATCCTTTGAATTTCACTGCATCTTTCGAATTTCACCTTATCCTTTGAATTTCACTTTATCCTTTGAATTTCACTTTATCTTTAGAATTTCACTTTATCCTTTGAATTTCACTTTATCCTTTGAATTTCACTTTATCCTTTGAATTTCACTTTATCTTTAGAATTTCACTTGATCTTTAGAATTTCACTTTATCTTTCGAATTTCACTTTATCCTTTGAATTTCACTTTATCTTTAGAATTTCACTTTATCCTTTGAATTTCACTTTATCTTTAGAATTTCACTTGATCTTTCGAATTTCACTTTATCTTTCGAATTTGACTTTATCCTTTGAATTTCACTTTATCTTTAGAATTTCACTTTATCCTTTGAATTTCACTTTATCTTTAGAATTTCACTTTATCCTTTGAATTTCACTTTATCTTTAGAATTTCACTTTATCTTTAGAATTTCACTTGATCTTTAGAATTTCACTTTATCTTTCAAATTTCACTTGATCTTTAGAATTTCACTTTATCTTTAGAATTTCACTTTATCCTTTGAATTTCACTTTATCCTTTGAATTTCACTTTATCCTTTGAATTTCACTTTATCTTTAGAATTTCACTTGATCTTTAGAATTTCACTTTATCTTTCGAATTTCACTTTATCCTTTGAATTTCACTTTATCTTTAGAATTTCACTTTATCCCTTGAATTTCACTTTATCTTTAGAATTTCACTTGATCTTTAGAATTTCACTTTATCTTTCGAATTTCACTTCATCCTTTGAATTTCACTTTATCCTTTGAATTTCACTTGATCTTTAGAATTTCACTTTATCTTTCGAATTTCACTTAATCCTTTGAATTTCACTTTATCCTTTGAATTTCACTTTATCTTTAGAATTTCACTTTATCCTTTGAATTTCACTTTATCTTTCGAATTTCACTTTATCCTTTGAATTTCACTTTATCCTTTGAATTTCACTTGATCTTTAGAATTTTACTTGATCTTTAGAATTTCACTTTATCTTTCGAATTTCACTTTATCCTTTTAATTTCACTTTATCTTTAGAATTTCACTTTATCCTTTGAATTTCACTTTATCTTTAGAATTTCACTTGATCTTTAGAATTTCACTTGATCTTTAGAATTTCACTTTATCTTTCGAATTTCACTTTATCCTTTGAATTTCACTTTATCCTTTGAATTTCACTTTATCTTTAGAATTTCACTTTATCCTTTGAATTTCAATTTATCTTTCGAATTTCACTTTATCCTTTGAATTTCACTTCATCCTTTGAATTTCACTTTATCTTTAGAATTTCACTTCATCTTTAGAATTTCACTTTATCTTTAGAATTTCACTTTATCTTTAGAATTTCACTTTGTCTTTAGAATTTCACTTTATCTTTAGAATTTCACTTTATCTTTAGAATTTCACTTTATCTTTAGAATTTCACTTTATCTTTCGAATTTCACTTTATCCTTTGAATTTCACTTTATCTTTAGAATTTCACTTTATCTTTAGAATTTCACTTTATCTTTAGAATTTCACTTTATCTTTAGAATTTCACTTTATCTTTAGAATTTCACTTGATCTTTAGAATTTCACTTCATCTTTAGAATTTCACTTGATCTTTCGAATTTCACTTTATCCTTTGAATTTCACTTTATCCTTTGAATTTCACTTTATCTTTAGAATTTCACTTTATCTTTAGAATTTCACTTTATCTTTAGAATTTCACTTGATCTTTAGAATTTCACTTTATCTTTAGAATTTCACTTTATCTTTAGAATTTCACTTTATCTTTAGAATTTCACTTCATATTTAGAATTTCACTTTATATTTAGAATTTCACCTCATCTTTAGAATTTCACTTTATCTTTAGAATTTCACTTTATCTTTCGAAATTCACTTAATCCTTTGAATTTCACTTTATCTTTAGAATTTCACTCTATATTTAGAATTTTCACCTCATCTTTAGAATTTCACTTTATCTTTAGAATTTCACTTTATCTTTAGAATTTCACTTTATCTTTCGAATTTCACTTTATCCTTTGAATTTCACTTTATCCTTTGAATTTCACTTTATCTTTAGAATTTCACTTTATCTTTAGAATTTCACTTCATCTTTAGAATTTCACTTGATCTTTAGAATTTCACTTTATCTTTCGAATTTCACTTTATCCTTTGAATTTCACTTTATCTTTCGAATTTCACTTTATCCTTTGAATTTCACTTTATCTTTAGAATTTCACTTTATCTTTCGAATTTCACTTGATCTTTCGAATTTCACTTTATCTTTAGAATTTCACTTTATCCTTTGAATTTCACTTTATCCTTTGAATTTCACTTGATCTTTAGAATTTCACTTGATCTTTAGAATTTCACTTGATCATTAGAATTTCACTTTATCTTTAGAATTTCACTTTATCCTTTGAATTTCACTTTATCCTTTGAATTTCACTTTATCTTTAGAATTTCACTTTATCCTTTGAATTTCACTTTATCTTTAGAATTTCACTTTATCTTTAGAATTTCACTTGATCTTTAGAATTTCACTTTATCCTTTGAATTTCACTTTATCCTTTGAATTTCGCTTTATCTTTAGAATTTCACTTTATCCTTTGAATTTCACTGCATCTTTCGAATTTCACTTTATCCTTTGAATTTCACTTTATCCTTTGAATTTCACTTTATCTTTAGAATTTCACTTTATCCTTTGAATTTCACTTTATCTTTCAAATTTCACTTTATCCTTTGAATTTCACTTTATCCTTTGAATTTCACTTTATCTTTAGAATTCCACTTCATCTTTAGAATTTCACTTTATGTTTAGAATTTCACTTTATCTTTAGAATTTCACTTTATCTTTAGAATTTCACTTTATCTTTAGAATTTCAATTTATCTTTCGAATTTTACTTTATCCTTTGAATTTCACTTGATCCTTTGAATTTCACTTGATCTTTAGAATTTCACTTTATCCTTTGAATTTCACTTTATCTTTAGAATTTCACTTTATCTTTAGAATTTCACTTTATCTTTAGAATTTCACTTTATCTTTAGAATTTCACTTTATCTTTAGAATTTCACTTTATCCTTTGAATTTCACTTTATCCTTTGAATTTCACTTGATCTTTAGAATTTCACTTGATCTTTAGAATTTCACTTGATCTTTAGAATTTCACTTTATCTTTAGAATTTCACTTTATCCTTTGAATTTCACTTTATCCTTTGAATTTCACTTTATCTTTAGAATTTCACTTTATCCTTTGAATTTCACTTTATCTTTAGAATTTCACTTTATCTTTAGAATTTCACTTTATCTTTCAAATTTCACTTGATCTTTAGAATTTCACTTTATCTTTAGGATTTCACTTTATCCTTTGAATTTCACTTTATCCTTTGAATTTCACTTTATCCTTTGAATTTCACTTTATCTTTAGAATTTCACTTGATCTTTAGAATTTCACTTTATCTTTCGAATTTCACTTTATCCTTTGAATTTCACTTTATCTTTAGAATTTCACTTTATCCTTTGAATTTCACTTTATCTTTAGAATTTCACTTGATCTTTAGAATTTCACTTTATCTTTCGAATTTCACTTCATCCTTTGAATTTCACTTTATCCTTTGAATTTCACTTTATCTTTAGAATTTCACTTTATCCTTTAAATTTCACTTTATCTTTCGAATTTCACTTTATCCTTTGAATTTCACTTTATCCTTTGAATTTCACTTTATCTTTAGAATTTCACTTGATCTTTAGAATTTCACTTTATCTTTCGAATTTCACTTTATCCTTTGAATTTCACTTTATCTTTAGAATTTCACTTCATCCTTTGAATTTCAATTTATCTTTCGAATTTCACTTTATCCTTTGAATTTCACTTCATCCTTTGAATTTCACTTTATCTTTAGAATTTCACTTCATCTTTAGAATTTCACTTTATCTTAAGAATTTCACTTTATCTTTAGAATTTCACTTTGTCTTTAGAATTTCACTTTATCTTTAGAATTTCACTTTATCTTTAGAATTTCACTTTATCTTTCGAATTTCACTTTATCCTTTGAATTTCACTTTATCTTTAGAATTTCACTTTATCTTTAGAATTTCACTTTATCTTTAGAATTTCACTTTATCTTTAGAATTTCACTTTATCTTTAGAATTTCACTTTATCTTTAGAATTTCACTTTATCTTTAGAATTTCACTTTATCTTTAGAATTTCACTTCATATTTAGAATTTCACTTTATATTTAGAATTTCACCTCATCTTTAGAATTTCACTTTATCTTTAGAATTTCACTTTATCTTTCGAATTTCACTTAATCCTTTGAATTTCACTTTATCTTTAGAATTTCACTCTATATTTAGAATTTCACTTTATATTTAGAATTTTCACCTCATCTTTAGAATTTCACTTTATCTTTAGAATTTCACTTTATCTTTAGAATTTGACTTTATCTTTCGAATTTCACTTTATCCTTTGAATTTCACTTTATCCTTTGAATTTCACTTTATCTTTAGAATTTTACTTTATCCTTTGAATTTCACTTTATCTTTAGAATTTCACTTCATCTTTAGAATTTCACCTTATCTTTAGAATTTCACTTTATCTTTAGAATTTCACTTGATCTTTAGAATTTCACTTCATCTTTAGAATTTCACTTGATCTTTAGAATTTCACTTTATCTTTCGAATTTCACTTTATACTTTGAATTTCACTTTATCTTTCGAATTTCACTTTATCCTTTGAATTTCACTTTATCTTTAGAATTTCACTTTATCTTTCGAATTTCACTTGATCTTTCGAATTTCACTTTATCTTTAGAATTTCACTTTATCCTTTGAATTTCACTTTATCCTTTGAATTTCACTTGATCTTTAGAATTTCACTTGATCTTTAGAATTTCACTTGATCATTAGAATTTCACTTTATCTTTAGAATTTCACTTTATCCTTTGAATTTCACTTTATCCTTTGAATTTCACTTTATCTTTAGAATTTCACTTTATCCTTTGAATTTCACTTTATCTTTAGAATTTCACTTTATCTTTAGAATTTCACTTGATCTTTAGAATTTCACTTTATCCTTTGAATTTCACTTTATCCTTTGAATTTCGCTTTATCTTTAGAATTTCACTTTATCCTTTGAATTTCACTGCATCTTTCGAATTTCACCTTATCCTTTGAATTTCACTTTATCCTTTGAATTTCACTTTATCTTTAGAATTTCACTTTATCCTTTGAATTTCACTTTATCCTTTGAATTTCACTTTATCCTTTGAATTTCACTTTATCTTTAGAATTTCACTTGATCTTTAGAATTTCACTTTATCTTTCGAATTTCACTTTATCCTTTGAATTTCACTTTATCTTTAGAATTTCACTTTATCCTTTGAATTTCACTTTATCTTTAGAATTTCACTTGATCTTTCGAATTTCACTTTATCTTTCGAATTTGACTTTATCCTTTGAATTTCACTTTATCTTTAGAATTTCACTTTATCCTTTGAATTTCACTTTATCTTTAGAATTTCACTTTATCCTTTGAATTTCACTTTATCTTTAGAATTTCACTTTATCTTTAGAATTTCACTTGATCTTTAGAATTTCACTTTATCTTTCAAATTTCACTTGATCTTTAGAATTTCACTTTATCTTTAGAATTTCACTTTATCCTTTGAATTTCACTTTATCCTTTGAATTTCACTTTATCCTTTGAATTTCACTTTATCTTTAGAATTTCACTTGATCTTTAGAATTTCACTTTATCTTTCGAATTTCACTTTATCCTTTGAATTTCACTTTATCTTTAGAATTTCACTTTATCCTTTGAATTTCACTTTATCTTTAGAATTTCACTTGATCTTTAGAATTTCACTTTATCTTTCGAATTTCACTTCATCCTTTGAATTTCACTTTATCCTTTGAATTTCACTTGATCTTTAGAATTTCACTTTATCTTTCGAATTTCACTTAATCCTTTGAATTTCACTTTATCCTTTGAATTTCACTTTATCTTTAGAATTTCACTTTATCCTTTGAATTTCACTTTATCTTTCGAATTTCACTTTATCCTTTGAATTTCACTTTATCCTTTGAATTTCACTTGATCTTTAGAATTTTACTTGATCTTTAGAATTTCACTTTATCTTTCGAATTTCACTTTATCCTTTTAATTTCACTTTATCTTTAGAATTTCACTTTATCCTTTGAATTTCACTTTATCTTTAGAATTTCACTTGATCTTTAGAATTTCACTTGATCTTTAGAATTTCACTTTATCTTTCGAATTTCACTTTATCCTTTGAATTTCACTTTATCCTTTGAATTTCACTTTATCTTTAGAATTTCACTTTATCCTTTGAATTTCAATTTATCTTTCGAATTTCACTTTATCCTTTGAATTTCACTTCATCCTTTGAATTTCACTTTATCTTTAGAATTTCACTTCATCTTTAGAATTTCACTTTATCTTTAGAATTTCACTTTATCTTTAGAATTTCACTTTGTCTTTAGAATTTCACTTTATCTTTAGAATTTCACTTTATCTTTAGAATTTCACTTTATCTTTAGAATTTCACTTTATCTTTCGAATTTCACTTTATCCTTTGAATTTCACTTTATCTTTAGAATTTCACTTTATCTTTAGAATTTCACTTTATCTTTAGAATTTCACTTTATCTTTAGAATTTCACTTTATCTTTAGAATTTCACTTGATCTTTAGAATTTCACTTCATCTTTAGAATTTCACTTGATCTTTCGAATTTCACTTTATCCTTTGAATTTCACTTTATCCTTTGAATTTCACTTTATCTTTAGAATTTCACTTTATCTTTAGAATTTCACTTTATCTTTAGAATTTCACTTGATCTTTAGAATTTCACTTTATCTTTAGAATTTCACTTTATCTTTAGAATTTCACTTTATCTTTAGAATTTCACTTCATATTTAGAATTTCACTTTATATTTAGAATTTCACCTCATCTTTAGAATTTCACTTTATCTTTAGAATTTCACTTTATCTTTCGAAATTCACTTAATCCTTTGAATTTCACTTTATCTTTAGAATTTCACTCTATATTTAGAATTTTCACCTCATCTTTAGAATTTCACTTTATCTTTAGAATTTCACTTTATCTTTAGAATTTCACTTTATCTTTCGAATTTCACTTTATCCTTTGAATTTCACTTTATCCTTTGAATTTCACTTTATCTTTAGAATTTCACTTTATCTTTAGAATTTCACTTCATCTTTAGAATTTCACTTGATCTTTAGAATTTCACTTTATCTTTCGAATTTCACTTTATCCTTTGAATTTCACTTTATCTTTCGAATTTCACTTTATCCTTTGAATTTCACTTTATCTTTAGAATTTCACTTTATCTTTCGAATTTCACTTGATCTTTCGAATTTCACTTTATCTTTAGAATTTCACTTTATCCTTTGAATTTCACTTTATCCTTTGAATTTCACTTGATCTTTAGAATTTCACTTGATCTTTAGAATTTCACTTGATCATTAGAATTTCACTTTATCTTTAGAATTTCACTTTATCCTTTGAATTTCACTTTATCCTTTGAATTTCACTTTATCTTTAGAATTTCACTTTATCCTTTGAATTTCACTTTATCTTTAGAATTTCACTTTATCTTTAGAATTTCACTTGATCTTTAGAATTTCACTTTATCCTTTGAATTTCACTTTATCCTTTGAATTTCGCTTTATCTTTAGAATTTCACTTTATCCTTTGAATTTCACTGCATCTTTCGAATTTCACTTTATCCTTTGAATTTCACTTTATCCTTTGAATTTCACTTTATCTTTAGAATTTCACTTTATCCTTTGAATTTCACTTTATCTTTCAAATTTCACTTTATCCTTTGAATTTCACTTTATCCTTTGAATTTCACTTTATCTTTAGAATTCCACTTCATCTTTAGAATTTCACTTTATGTTTAGAATTTCACTTTATCTTTAGAATTTCACTTTATCTTTAGAATTTCACTTTATCTTTAGAATTTCAATTTATCTTTCGAATTTTACTTTATCCTTTGAATTTCACTTGATCCTTTGAATTTCACTTGATCTTTAGAATTTCACTTTATCCTTTGAATTTCACTTTATCTTTAGAATTTCACTTTATCTTTAGAATTTCACTTTATCTTTAGAATTTCACTTTATCTTTAGAATTTCACTTTATCTTTAGAATTTCACTTGATCTTTAGAATTTCACTTCATCTTTAGAATTTCACTTGATCTTTCGAATTTCACTTTATCCTTTGAATTTCACTTTATCCTTTGAATTTAACTTTATCTTTAGAATTTCACTTTATCTTTAGAATTTCACTTTATATTTAGAATTTCACTTTATATTTAGAATTTCACCTTATCTTTCGAATTTCACTTTATCCTTTGAATTTCACTCTATCTTTAGAATTTCACGTTATATTTAGAATTTCGCTTTATATTTAGAATTTCACCTCATCTTTAGAATTTCACTTTATCTTTAGAATTTCACTTTATCTTTCGAATTTCACTTTATCCTTTGAATTTCACTTTATCCTTTGAATTTCACTTTATCTTTAGAATTTCACTTTATCCTTTGAATTTCACTTTATCTTTAGAATTTCACTTCATCTTTAGAATTTCACCTTATCTTTAGAATTTCACTTTATCTTTAGAATTTCACTTGATCTTTAGAATTTCACTTCATCTTTAGAATTTCACTTGATCTTTAGAATTTCACTTTATCTTTCGAAATTTCACTTTATCCTTTGAATTTCACTTTATCTTTCGAATTTCACTTTATCCTTTGAATTTCACTTTATCTTTAGAATTTCACTTTATCTTTAGAATTTCACTTGATCTTTAGAATTTCACTTTATCTTTCGAATTTCACTTCATCCTTTGAATTTCACTTTATCCTTTGAATTTCACTTGATCTTTAGAATTTCACTTTATCTTTCGAATTTCACTTAATCCTTTGAATTTCACTTTATCCTTTGAATTTCACTTTATCTTTAGAATTTCACTTTATCCTTTGAATTTCACTTTATCTTTCGAATTTCACTTTATCCTTTGAATTTCACTTTATCCTTTGAATTTCACTTGATCTTTAGAATTTTACTTGATCTTTAGAATTTCACTTTATCTTTCGAATTTCACTTTATCCTTTTAATTTCACTTTATCTTTAGAATTTCACTTTATCCTTTGAATTTCACTTTATCTTTAGAATTTCACTTGATCTTTAGAATTTCACTTGATCTTTAGAATTTCACTTTATCTTTCGAATTTCACTTTATCCTTTGAATTTCACTTTATCCTTTGAATTTCACTTTATCTTTAGAATTTCACTTTATCCTTTGAATTTCAATTTATCTTTCGAATTTCACTTTATCCTTTGAATTTCACTTCATCCTTTGAATTTCACTTTATCTTTAGAATTTCACTTCATCTTTAGAATTTCACTTTATCTTTAGAATTTCACTTTATCTTTAGAATTTCACTTTGTCTTTAGAATTTCACTTTATCTTTAGAATTTCACTTTATCTTTAGAATTTCACTTTATCTTTAGAATTTCACTTTATCTTTCGAATTTCACTTTATCCTTTGAATTTCACTTTATCTTTAGAATTTCACTTTATCTTTAGAATTTCACTTTATCTTTAGAATTTCACTTTATCTTTAGAATTTCACTTTATCTTTAGAATTTCACTTGATCTTTAGAATTTCACTTCATCTTTAGAATTTCACTTGATCTTTCGAATTTCACTTTATCCTTTGAATTTCACTTTATCCTTTGAATTTCACTTTATCTTTAGAATTTCACTTTATCTTTAGAATTTCACTTTATCTTTAGAATTTCACTTGATCTTTAGAATTTCACTTTATCTTTAGAATTTCACTTTATCTTTAGAATTTCACTTTATCTTTAGAATTTCACTTCATATTTAGAATTTCACTTTATATTTAGAATTTCACCTCATCTTTAGAATTTCACTTTATCTTTAGAATTTCACTTTATCTTTCGAAATTCACTTAATCCTTTGAATTTCACTTTATCTTTAGAATTTCACTCTATATTTAGAATTTTCACCTCATCTTTAGAATTTCACTTTATCTTTAGAATTTCACTTTATCTTTAGAATTTCACTTTATCTTTCGAATTTCACTTTATCCTTTGAATTTCACTTTATCCTTTGAATTTCACTTTATCTTTAGAATTTCACTTTATCTTTAGAATTTCACTTCATCTTTAGAATTTCACTTGATCTTTAGAATTTCACTTTATCTTTCGAATTTCACTTTATCCTTTGAATTTCACTTTATCTTTCGAATTTCACTTTATCCTTTGAATTTCACTTTATCTTTAGAATTTCACTTTATCTTTCGAATTTCACTTGATCTTTCGAATTTCACTTTATCTTTAGAATTTCACTTTATCCTTTGAATTTCACTTTATCCTTTGAATTTCACTTGATCTTTAGAATTTCACTTGATCTTTAGAATTTCACTTGATCATTAGAATTTCACTTTATCTTTAGAATTTCACTTTATCCTTTGAATTTCACTTTATCCTTTGAATTTCACTTTATCTTTAGAATTTCACTTTATCCTTTGAATTTCACTTTATCTTTAGAATTTCACTTTATCTTTAGAATTTCACTTGATCTTTAGAATTTCACTTTATCCTTTGAATTTCACTTTATCCTTTGAATTTCGCTTTATCTTTAGAATTTCACTTTATCCTTTGAATTTCACTGCATCTTTCGAATTTCACTTTATCCTTTGAATTTCACTTTATCCTTTGAATTTCACTTTATCTTTAGAATTTCACTTTATCCTTTGAATTTCACTTTATCTTTCAAATTTCACTTTATCCTTTGAATTTCACTTTATCCTTTGAATTTCACTTTATCTTTAGAATTCCACTTCATCTTTAGAATTTCACTTTATGTTTAGAATTTCACTTTATCTTTAGAATTTCACTTTATCTTTAGAATTTCACTTTATCTTTAGAATTTCAATTTATCTTTCGAATTTTACTTTATCCTTTGAATTTCACTTGATCCTTTGAATTTCACTTGATCTTTAGAATTTCACTTTATCCTTTGAATTTCACTTTATCTTTAGAATTTCACTTTATCTTTAGAATTTCACTTTATCTTTAGAATTTCACTTTATCTTTAGAATTTCACTTTATCTTTAGAATTTCACTTTATCCTTTGAATTTCACTTTATCCTTTGAATTTCACTTGATCTTTAGAATTTCACTTGATCTTTAGAATTTCACTTGATCTTTAGAATTTCACTTTATCTTTAGAATTTCACTTTATCCTTTGAATTTCACTTTATCCTTTGAATTTCACTTTATCTTTAGAATTTCACTTTATCCTTTGAATTTCACTTTATCTTTAGAATTTCACTTTATCTTTAGAATTTCACTTTATCTTTCAAATTTCACTTGATCTTTAGAATTTCACTTTATCTTTAGGATTTCACTTTATCCTTTGAATTTCACTTTATCCTTTGAATTTCACTTTATCCTTTGAATTTCACTTTATCTTTAGAATTTCACTTGATCTTTAGAATTTCACTTTATCTTTCGAATTTCACTTTATCCTTTGAATTTCACTTTATCTTTAGAATTTCACTTTATCCTTTGAATTTCACTTTATCTTTAGAATTTCACTTGATCTTTAGAATTTCACTTTATCTTTCGAATTTCACTTCATCCTTTGAATTTCACTTTATCCTTTGAATTTCACTTTATCTTTAGAATTTCACTTTATCCTTTAAATTTCACTTTATCTTTCGAATTTCACTTTATCCTTTGAATTTCACTTTATCCTTTGAATTTCACTTTATCTTTAGAATTTCACTTGATCTTTAGAATTTCACTTTATCTTTCGAATTTCACTTTATCCTTTGAATTTCACTTTATCTTTAGAATTTCACTTCATCCTTTGAATTTCAATTTATCTTTCGAATTTCACTTTATCCTTTGAATTTCACTTCATCCTTTGAATTTCACTTTATCTTTAGAATTTCACTTCATCTTTAGAATTTCACTTTATCTTAAGAATTTCACTTTATCTTTAGAATTTCACTTTGTCTTTAGAATTTCACTTTATCTTTAGAATTTCACTTTATCTTTAGAATTTCACTTTATCTTTCGAATTTCACTTTATCCTTTGAATTTCACTTTATCTTTAGAATTTCACTTTATCTTTAGAATTTCACTTTATCTTTAGAATTTCACTTTATCTTTAGAATTTCACTTTATCTTTAGAATTTCACTTTATCTTTAGAATTTCACTTTATCTTTAGAATTTCACTTTATCTTTAGAATTTCACTTCATATTTAGAATTTCACTTTATATTTAGAATTTCACCTCATCTTTAGAATTTCACTTTATCTTTAGAATTTCACTTTATCTTTCGAATTTCACTTAATCCTTTGAATTTCACTTTATCTTTAGAATTTCACTCTATATTTAGAATTTCACTTTATATTTAGAATTTTCACCTCATCTTTAGAATTTCACTTTATCTTTAGAATTTCACTTTATCTTTAGAATTTCACTTTATCTTTCGAATTTCACTTTATCCTTTGAATTTCACTTTATCCTTTGAATTTCACTTTATCTTTAGAATTTTACTTTATCCTTTGAATTTCACTTTATCTTTAGAATTTCACTTCATCTTTAGAATTTCACCTTATCTTTAGAATTTCACTTTATCTTTAGAATTTCACTTGATCTTTAGAATTTCACTTCATCTTTAGAATTTCACTTGATCTTTAGAATTTCACTTTATCTTTCGAATTTCACTTTATACTTTGAATTTCACTTTATCTTTCGAATTTCACTTTATCCTTTGAATTTCACTTTATCTTTAGAATTTCACTTTATCTTTCGAATTTCACTTGATCTTTCGAATTTCACTTTATCTTTAGAATTTCACTTTATCCTTTGAATTTCACTTTATCCTTTGAATTTCACTTGATCTTTAGAATTTCACTTGATCTTTAGAATTTCACTTGATCATTAGAATTTCACTTTATCTTTAGAATTTCACTTTATCCTTTGAATTTCACTTTATCCTTTGAATTTCACTTTATCTTTAGAATTTCACTTTATCCTTTGAATTTCACTTTATCTTTAGAATTTCACTTTATCTTTAGAATTTCACTTGATCTTTAGAATTTCACTTTATCCTTTGAATTTCACTTTATCCTTTGAATTTCGCTTTATCTTTAGAATTTCACTTTATCCTTTGAATTTCACTGCATCTTTCGAATTTCACCTTATCCTTTGAATTTCACTTTATCCTTTGAATTTCACTTTATCTTTAGAATTTCACTTTATCCTTTGAATTTCACTTTATCCTTTGAATTTCACTTTATCCTTTGAATTTCACTTTATCTTTAGAATTTCACTTGATCTTTAGAATTTCACTTTATCTTTCGAATTTCACTTTATCCTTTGAATTTCACTTTATCTTTAGAATTTCACTTTATCCTTTGAATTTCACTTTATCTTTAGAATTTCACTTGATCTTTCGAATTTCACTTTATCTTTCGAATTTGACTTTATCCTTTGAATTTCACTTTATCTTTAGAATTTCACTTTATCCTTTGAATTTCACTTTATCTTTAGAATTTCACTTTATCCTTTGAATTTCACTTTATCTTTAGAATTTCACTTTATCTTTAGAATTTCACTTGATCTTTAGAATTTCACTTTATCTTTCAAATTTCACTTGATCTTTAGAATTTCACTTTATCTTTAGAATTTCACTTTATCCTTTGAATTTCACTTTATCCTTTGAATTTCACTTTATCCTTTGAATTTCACTTTATCTTTAGAATTTCACTTGATCTTTAGAATTTCACTTTATCTTTCGAATTTCACTTTATCCTTTGAATTTCACTTTATCTTTAGAATTTCACTTTATCCTTTGAATTTCACTTTATCTTTAGAATTTCACTTGATCTTTAGAATTTCACTTTATCTTTCGAATTTCACTTCATCCTTTGAATTTCACTTTATCCTTTGAATTTCACTTGATCTTTAGAATTTCACTTTATCTTTCGAATTTCACTTAATCCTTTGAATTTCACTTTATCCTTTGAATTTCACTTTATCTTTAGAATTTCACTTTATCCTTTGAATTTCACTTTATCTTTCGAATTTCACTTTATCCTTTGAATTTCACTTTATCCTTTGAATTTCACTTGATCTTTAGAATTTTACTTGATCTTTAGAATTTCACTTTATCTTTCGAATTTCACTTTATCCTTTTAATTTCACTTTATCTTTAGAATTTCACTTTATCCTTTGAATTTCACTTTATCTTTAGAATTTCACTTGATCTTTAGAATTTCACTTGATCTTTAGAATTTCACTTTATCTTTCGAATTTCACTTTATCCTTTGAATTTCACTTTATCCTTTGAATTTCACTTTATCTTTAGAATTTCACTTTATCCTTTGAATTTCAATTTATCTTTCGAATTTCACTTTATCCTTTGAATTTCACTTCATCCTTTGAATTTCACTTTATCTTTAGAATTTCACTTCATCTTTAGAATTTCACTTTATCTTTAGAATTTCACTTTATCTTTAGAATTTCACTTTGTCTTTAGAATTTCACTTTATCTTTAGAATTTCACTTTATCTTTAGAATTTCACTTTATCTTTAGAATTTCACTTTATCTTTCGAATTTCACTTTATCCTTTGAATTTCACTTTATCTTTAGAATTTCACTTTATCTTTAGAATTTCACTTTATCTTTAGAATTTCACTTTATCTTTAGAATTTCACTTTATCTTTAGAATTTCACTTGATCTTTAGAATTTCACTTCATCTTTAGAATTTCACTTGATCTTTCGAATTTCACTTTATCCTTTGAATTTCACTTTATCCTTTGAATTTCACTTTATCTTTAGAATTTCACTTTATCTTTAGAATTTCACTTTATCTTTAGAATTTCACTTGATCTTTAGAATTTCACTTTATCTTTAGAATTTCACTTTATCTTTAGAATTTCACTTTATCTTTAGAATTTCACTTCATATTTAGAATTTCACTTTATATTTAGAATTTCACCTCATCTTTAGAATTTCACTTTATCTTTAGAATTTCACTTTATCTTTCGAAATTCACTTAATCCTTTGAATTTCACTTTATCTTTAGAATTTCACTCTATATTTAGAATTTTCACCTCATCTTTAGAATTTCACTTTATCTTTAGAATTTCACTTTATCTTTAGAATTTCACTTTATCTTTCGAATTTCACTTTATCCTTTGAATTTCACTTTATCCTTTGAATTTCACTTTATCTTTAGAATTTCACTTTATCTTTAGAATTTCACTTCATCTTTAGAATTTCACTTGATCTTTAGAATTTCACTTTATCTTTCGAATTTCACTTTATCCTTTGAATTTCACTTTATCTTTCGAATTTCACTTTATCCTTTGAATTTCACTTTATCTTTAGAATTTCACTTTATCTTTCGAATTTCACTTGATCTTTCGAATTTCACTTTATCTTTAGAATTTCACTTTATCCTTTGAATTTCACTTTATCCTTTGAATTTCACTTGATCTTTAGAATTTCACTTGATCTTTAGAATTTCACTTGATCATTAGAATTTCACTTTATCTTTAGAATTTCACTTTATCCTTTGAATTTCACTTTATCCTTTGAATTTCACTTTATCTTTAGAATTTCACTTTATCCTTTGAATTTCACTTTATCTTTAGAATTTCACTTTATCTTTAGAATTTCACTTGATCTTTAGAATTTCACTTTATCCTTTGAATTTCACTTTATCCTTTGAATTTCGCTTTATCTTTAGAATTTCACTTTATCCTTTGAATTTCACTGCATCTTTCGAATTTCACTTTATCCTTTGAATTTCACTTTATCCTTTGAATTTCACTTTATCTTTAGAATTTCACTTTATCCTTTGAATTTCACTTTATCTTTCAAATTTCACTTTATCCTTTGAATTTCACTTTATCCTTTGAATTTCACTTTATCTTTAGAATTCCACTTCATCTTTAGAATTTCACTTTATGTTTAGAATTTCACTTTATCTTTATAATTTCACTTTATCTTTAGAATTTCACTTTATCTTTAGAATTTCAATTTATCTTTCGAATTTTACTTTATCCTTTGAATTTCACTTGATCCTTTGAATTTCACTTGATCTTTAGAATTTCACTTTATCCTTTGAATTTCACTTTATCTTTAGAATTTCACTTTATCTTTAGAATTTCACTTTATCTTTAGAATTTCACTTTATCTTTAGAATTTCACTTTATCTTTAGAATTTCACTTGATCTTTAGAATTTCACTTCATCTTTAGAATTTCACTTGATCTTTCGAATTTCACTTTATCCTTTGAATTTCACTTTATCCTTTGAATTTAACTTTATCTTTAGAATTTCACTTTATCTTTAGAATTTCACTTTATATTTAGAATTTCACTTTATATTTAGAATTTCACCTTATCTTTCGAATTTCACTTTATCCTTTGAATTTCACTCTATCTTTAGAATTTCACGTTATATTTAGAATTTCGCTTTATATTTAGAATTTCACCTCATCTTTAGAATTTCACTTTATCTTTAGAATTTCACTTTATCTTTCGAATTTCACTTTATCCTTTGAATTTCACTTTATCCTTTGAATTTCACTTTATCTTTAGAATTTCACTTTATCCTTTGAATTTCACTTTATCTTTAGAATTTCACTTCATCTTTAGAATTTCACCTTATCTTTAGAATTTCACTTTATCTTTAGAATTTCACTTGATCTTTAGAATTTCACTTCATCTTTAGAATTTCACTTGATCTTTAGAATTTCACTTTATCTTTCGAAATTTCACTTTATCCTTTGAATTTCACTTTATCTTTCGAATTTCACTTTATCCTTTGAATTTCACTTTATCTTTAGAATTTCACTTTATCTTTCGAATTTCACTTGATCTTTAGAATTTCACTTTATCTTTAGAATTTCACTTTATCCTTTGAATTTCACTTTATCCTTTGAATTTCACTTGATCTTTAGAATTTCACTTGATCTTTAGAATTTCACTTGATCTTTAGAATTTCACTTTATCTTTAGAATTTCTCTTTATCCTTTGAATTTCACTTTATCCTTTGAATTTCACTTTATCTTTAGAATTTCACTTTATCCTTTGAATTTCACTTTATCTTTAGAATTTCACTTTATTTTTAGAATTTCACTTGATCTTTAGAATTTCACTTGATCTTTCGAATTTCACTTGATCTTTAGAATTTCACTTTATCTTTAGAATTTCACTTTATCCTTTGAATTTCACTTTATCTTTAGAATTTCACTTTATCCTTTGAATTTCACTTTATCTTTAGAATTTCACTTTATCTTTCGAATTTCACTTTATCTTTCGAATTTCACTTTATCCTTTGAATTTCACTTGATCTTTAGAATTTCACTTTATCCTTTGAATTTCACTTTATCTTTAGAATTTCACTTTATCTTTAGAATTTCACTTGATCTTTAGAATTTCACTTCATCTTTAGAATTTCACTTGATCTTTCAAATTTCACTTTATCCTTTGAATTTCACTTCATCCTTTGAATTTCACTTTATCTTTAGAATTTCACTTTATCTTTAGAATTTCACTTTATCTTTAGAATTTCACTTTATCTTTAGAATTTCACCTGATCTTTAGAATTTCACTTTATCTTTAGAATTTCACTTTATCTTTAGAATTTCACTTTATCTTTAGAATTTCACTTTATATTTAGAATTTCACTTTATATTTAGAATTTCACCTCATCTTTAGAATTTCACTTTATCTTTAGAATTTCACTTTATCTTTAGAATTTCACTTTATCTTCCGAATTTCACTTTATCCTTTGAATTTCACTTTATCTTTATAATTTCACTTTATATTTAGAATTTCACTTTATATTTAGAATTTCACCTCATCTTTAGAATTTCACTTTATCTTTAGAATTTCACTTTATCTTTAGAATTTCACTTTATCTTTCGAATTTCACTTTATCCTTTGAATTTCACTTTATCCTTTGAATTTCACATTATCTTTAGAATTTCACTTCATCCTTTGAATTTCACTTTATCTTTCGAATTTCACTTGATCTTTAGAATTTCACTTTATCTTTAGAATTTCACTTTATCCTTTGAATTTCACTTTATCCTTTGAATTTCACTTGATCTTTAGAATTTCACTTGATCTTTAGAATTTCACTTGATCTTTAGAATTTCACTTTATCTTTAGAATTTCACTTTATCCTTTGAATTTCACTTTATCTTTAGAATTTCACTTTATCCTTTGAATTTCACTTTATCCTTTGAATTTCACTTTATCCTTTGAATTTCACTTGATCTTTAGAATTTCACTTTATCTTTAGAATTTCACTTGATCTTTAGAATTTCACTTTATCTTTCGAATTTCACTTGATCTTTAGAATTTCACTTTATCTTTAGAATTTCACTTTATCCTTTGAATTTCACTTTATCCTTTGAATTTCACTTTATCCTTTGAATTTCACTTTATCTTTAGAATTTCACTTGATCTTTAGAATTTCACTTTATCTTTCGAATTTCACTTTATCCTTTGAATTTCACTTTATCTTTAGAATTTCACTTTATCCTTTGAATTTCACTTTATCTTTAGAATTTCACTTGATCTTTAGAATTTCACTTGATCTTTAGAATTTCACTTTATCTTTCGAATTTCACTTTATCCTTTGAATTTCACTTTATCCTTTGAATTTCACTTTATCTTTAGAATTTCACTTTATCCTTTGAATTTCACTTTATCTTTAGAATTTCACTTTATCTTTAGAATTTCACTTGATCTTTAGAATTTCACTTTATCCTTTGAATTTCACTTTATCCTTTGAATTTCGCTTTATCTTTAGAATTTCACTTTATCCTTTGAATTTCACTGCATCTTTCGAATTTCACTTTATCCTTTGAATTTCACTTTATCCTTTGAATTTCACTTTATCTTTAGAATTTCACTTTATCCTTTGAATTTCACTGCATCTTTCGAATTTCACTTTATCCTTTGAATTTCACTTTATCCTTTGAATTTCACTTTATCTATAGAATTTCACTTCATCTTTAGAATTTCACTTTATGTTTAGATATTCACTTTATCTTTAGAATTTCACTTTATCTTTAGAATTTCACTTTATCTTTAGAATTTCACTTTATCTTTCGAATTTTACTTTATCCTTTGAATTTCACTTGATCCTTTGAATTTCACTTGATCTTTAGAATTTCACTTTATCCTTTGAATTTCACTTTATCTTTAGAATTTCACTTTATCTTTAGAATTTCACTTTATCTTTAGAATTTCACTTTATCTTTAGAATTTCACTTTATCTTTAGAATTTCACTTGATCTTTAGAATTTCACTTCATCTTTAGAATTTCACTTGATCTTTCGAATTTCACTTTATCCTTTGAATTTCACTTTATCCTTTGAATTTAACTTTATCTTTAGAATTTCACTTCATCTTTAGAATTTCACTTGATCTTTCGAATTTCACTTTATCCTTTGAATTTCACTTTATCCTTTGAATTTAACTTTATCTTTAGAATTTCACTTTATCTTTAGAATTTCACTTTATCTTTAGAATTTCACTTTATCTTTAGAATTTCACTTGATCTTTAGAATTTCACTTTATCTTTAGAATTTCACTTTATCTTTAGAATTTCACTTTATCTTTAGAATTTCACTTTATATTTAGAATTTCACTTTATATTTAGAATTTCACCTTATCTTTCGAATTTCACTTTATCCTTTGAATTTCACTCTATCTTTAGAATTTCACGTTATATTTAGAATTTCGCTTTATATTTAGAATTTCACCTCATCTTTAGAATTTCACTTTATCTTTAGAATTTCACTTTATCTTTCGAATTTCACTTTATCCTTTGAATTTCACTTTATCCTTTGAATTTCACTTTATCTTTAGAATTTCACTTTATCCTTTGAATTTCACTTTATCTTTAGAATTTCACTTCATCTTTAGAATTTCACCTTATCTTTAGAATTTCACTTTATCTTTAGAATTTCACTTGATCTTTAGAATTTCACTTCATCTTTAGAATTTCACTTGATCTTTAGAATTTCACTTTATCTTTCGAAATTTCACTTTATCCTTTGAATTTCACTTTATCTTTCGAATTTCACTTTATCCTTTGAATTTCACTTTATCTTTAGAATTTCACTTTATCTTTCGAATTTCACTTGATCTTTAGAATTTCACTTTATCTTTAGAATTTCACTTTATCCTTTGAATTTCACTTTATCCTTTGAATTTCACTTGATCTTTAGAATTTCACTTGATCTTTAGAATTTCACTTGATCTTTAGAATTTCACTTTATCTTTAGAATTTCACTTTATCCTTTGAATTTCACTTTATCCTTTGAATTTCACTTTATCCTTTGAATTTCACTTTATCTTTAGAATTTCACTTTATCCTTTGAATTTCACTTTATCTTTAGAATTTCACTTTATTTTTAGAATTTCACTTGATCTTTAGAATTTCACTTGATCTTTCGAATTTCACTTGATCTTTAGAATTTCACTTTATCTTTAGAATTTCACTTTATCCTTTGAATTTCACTTTATCTTTAGAATTTCACTTTATCCTTTGAATTTCACTTTATCTTTAGAATTTCACTTTATCTTTCGAATTTCACTTTATCTTTCGAATTTCACTTTATCCTTTGAATTTCACTTGATCTTTAGAATTTCACTTTATCCTTTGAATTTCACTTTATCTTTAGAATTTCACTTTATCTTTAGAATTTCACTTGATCTTTAGAATTTCACTTCATCTTTAGAATTTCACTTGATCTTTCAAATTTCACTTTATCCTTTGAATTTCACTTCATCCTTTGAATTTCACTTTATCTTTAGAATTTCACTTTATCTTTAGAATTTCACTTTATCTTTAGAATTTCACTTTATCTTTAGAATTTCACCTGATCTTTAGAATTTCACTTTATCTTTAGAATTTCACTTTATCTTTAGAATTTCACTTTATCTTTAGAATTTCACTTTATATTTAGAATTTCACTTTATATTTAGAATTTCACCTCATCTTTAGAATTTCACTTTATCTTTAGAATTTCACTTTATCTTTAGAATTTCACTTTATCTTCCGAATTTCACTTTATCCTTTGAATTTCACTTTATCTTTATAATTTCACTTTATATTTAGAATTTCACTTTATATTTAGAATTTCACCTCATCTTTAGAATTTCACTTTATCTTTAGAATTTCACTTTATCTTTAGAATTTCACTTTATCTTTCGAATTTCACTTTATCCTTTGAATTTCACTTTATCCTTTGAATTTCACATTATCTTTAGAATTTCACTTCATCCTTTGAATTTCACTTTATCTTTCGAATTTCACTTGATCTTTAGAATTTCACTTTATCTTTAGAATTTCACTTTATCCTTTGAATTTCACTTTATCCTTTGAATTTCACTTGATCTTTAGAATTTCACTTGATCTTTAGAATTTCACTTGATCTTTAGAATTTCACTTTATCTTTAGAATTTCACTTTATCCTTTGAATTTCACTTTATCTTTAGAATTTCACTTTATCCTTTGAATTTCACTTTATCCTTTGAATTTCACTTTATCCTTTGAATTTCACTTGATCTTTAGAATTTCACTTTATCTTTAGAATTTCACTTGATCTTTAGAATTTCACTTTATCTTTCGAATTTCACTTGATCTTTAGAATTTCACTTTATCTTTAGAATTTCACTTTATCCTTTGAATTTCACTTTATCCTTTGAATTTCACTTTATCCTTTGAATTTCACTTTATCTTTAGAATTTCACTTGATCTTTAGAATTTCACTTTATCTTTCGAATTTCACTTTATCCTTTGAATTTCACTTTATCTTTAGAATTTCACTTTATCCTTTGAATTTCACTTTATCTTTAGAATTTCACTTGATCTTTAGAATTTCACTTTATCTTTAGAATTTCACTTTATCCTTTGAATTTCACTTTATTCTTTGAATTTCACTATCTTTAGAATTTCACTTTATCCTTTGAATTTCACTTTATCTTTAGAATTTCACTTTATCTTTAGAATTTCACTTGATCTTTAGAATTTCACTTTATCTTTCGAATTTCACTTTATCCTTTGAATTTCACTTTATCCTTTGAATTTCGCTTTATCTTTAGAATTTCACTTTATCCTTTGAATTTCACTTTATCTTTAGAATTTCACTTGATCTTTAGAATTTCACTTTATCTTTCGAATTTCACTTGATCTTTAGAATTTCACTTTATCTTTAGAATTTCACTTTATCCTTTGAATTTCACTTTATCCTTTGAATTTCACTTTATCCTTTGAATTTCACTTTATCTTTAGAATTTCACTTGATCTTTAGAATTTCACTTTATCTTTCGAATTTCACTTTATCCTTTGAATTTCACTTTATCTTTAGAATTTCACTTTATCCTTTGAATTTCACTTTATCTTTAGAATTTCACTTGATCTTTAGAATTTCACTTTATCTTTAGAATTTCACTTTATCCTTTGAATTTCACTTTATTCTTTGAATTTCACTATCTTTAGAATTTCACTTTATCCTTTGAATTTCACTTTATCTTTAGAATTTCACTTTATCTTTAGAATTTCACTTGATCTTTAGAATTTCACTTTATCTTTCGAATTTCACTTTATCCTTTGAATTTCACTTTATCCTTTGAATTTCACTTTATCTTTCGAATTTCGCTTTATCTTTAGAATTTCACTTTATCCTTTGAATTTCATTGCATCTTTCGAATTTCACTTTATCCTTTGAATTTCACTTTATCCTTTGAATTTCACTTTATCTTTAGAATTTCACTTTATCCTTTGAATTTCACTTTATCTTTCAAATTTCACTTTATCCTTTGAATTTCACTTTATCCTTTGAATTTCACTTTATCTTTAGAATTTCACTTCATCTTTAGAATTTCACTTTATGTTTAGATATTCACTTTATCTTTAGAATTTCACTTTATCTTTAGAATTTCACTTTATCTTTAGAATTTCACTTTATCTTTCGAATTTTACTTTATCCTTTGAATTTCACTTGATCCTTTGAATTTCACTTGATCTTTAGAATTTCACTTTATCCTTTGAATTTCACTTTATCTTTAGAATTTCACTTTATCTTTAGAATTTCACTTTATCTTTAGAATTTCACTTTATCTTTAGAATTTCACTTTATCTTTAGAATTTCACTTGATCTTTAGAATTTCACTTCATCTTTAGAATTTCACTTGATCTTTCGAATTTCACTTTATCCTTTGAATTTCACTTTATCCTTTGAATTTAACTTTATCTTTAGAATTTCACTTTATCTTTAGAATTTCACTTTATCTTGAGAATTTCACTTTATCTTTAGAATTTCACTTGATCTTTAGAATTTCACTTTATCTTTAGAATTTCACTTTATCTTTAGAATTTCACTTTATCTTTAGAATTTCACTTTATATTTAGAATTTCACTTTATATTTAGAATTTCACCTTATCTTTCGAATTTCACTTTATCCTTTGAATTTCACTCTATCTTTAGAATTTCACTTTATATTTAGAATTTCGCTTTATATTTAGAATTTCACCTCATCTTTAGAATTTCACTTTATCTTTAGAATTTCACTTTATCTTTAGAATTTCACTTTATCTTTCGAATTTCACTTTATCCTTTGAATTTCACTTTATCCTTTGAATTTCACTTTATCTTTAGAATTTCACTTTATCCTTTGAATTTCACTTTATCTTTAGAATTTCACTTCATCTTTAGAATTTCACCTTATCTTTAGAATTTCACTTTATCTTTAGAATTTCACTTGATCTTTAGAATTTCACTTCATCTTTCGAATTTCACTTTATCTTTAGAATTTCACTTTATCCTTTGAATTTCACTTTATCCTTTGAATTTCAATTTATCTTTAGAATCTCACTTGATCTTTAGAATTTCATTTTATCTTTCGAATTTCACTTTATCCTTTGAATTTCACTGCATCTTTCGAATTTCGCTTTATCCTTTGAATTTCACTTTATCCTTTGAATTTCACTTTATCTTTAGAATTTCACTTTATCCTTTGAATTTCACTTTATCTTTCAAATTTCACTTTATCCTTTGAATTTCACTTTATCTTTAGAATTTCACTTTATCTTTAGAATTTCACTTGATCTTTAGAATTTCACTTTATCTTTCAAATTTCACTTGATCTTTAGAATTTCACTTTATCTTTAGAATTTCACTTTATCCTTTGAATTTCACTTTATCCTTTGAATTTCACTTTATCCTTTGAATTTCACTTTATCTTTAGAATTTCACTTGATCTTTAGAATTTCACTTTATCTTTCGAATTTCACTTTATCCTTTGAATTTCACTTTATCTTTAGAATTTCACTTTATCCTTTGAATTTCACTTTATCTTTAGAATTTCACTTGATCTTTAGAATTTCACTTTATCTTTCGAATTTCACTTCATCCTTTGAATTTCACTTTATCCTTTGAATTTCACTTGATCTTTAGAATTTCACTTTATCTTTCGAATTTCACTTAATCCTTTGAATTTCACTTTATCCTTTGAATTTCACTTTATCTTTAGAATTTCACTTTATCCTTTGAATTTCACTTTATCTTTCGAATTTCACTTTATCCTTTGAATTTCACTTTATCCTTTGAATTTCACTTGATCTTTAGAATTTTACTTGATCTTTAGAATTTCACTTTATCTTTCGAATTTCACTTTATCCTTTTAATTTCACTTTATCTTTAGAATTTCACTTTATCCTTTGAATTTCACTTTATCTTTAGAATTTCACTTGATCTTTAGAATTTCACTTGATCTTTAGAATTTCACTTTATCTTTCGAATTTCACTTTATCCTTTGAATTTCACTTTATCCTTTGAATTTCACTTTATCTTTAGAATTTCACTTTATCCTTTGAATTTCAATTTATCTTTCGAATTTCACTTTATCCTTTGAATTTCACTTCATCCTTTGAATTTCACTTTATCTTTAGAATTTCACTTCATCTTTAGAATTTCACTTTATCTTTAGAATTTCACTTTATCTTTAGAATTTCACTTTGTCTTTAGAATTTCACTTTATCTTTAGAATTTCACTTTATCTTTAGAATTTCACTTTATCTTTAGAATTTCACTTTATCTTTCGAATTTCACTTTATCCTTTGAATTTCACTTTATCTTTAGAATTTCACTTTATCTTTAGAATTTCACTTTATCTTTAGAATTTCACTTTATCTTTAGAATTTCACTTTATCTTTAGAATTTCACTTGATCTTTAGAATTTCACTTCATCTTTAGAATTTCACTTGATCTTTCGAATTTCACTTTATCCTTTGAATTTCACTTTATCCTTTGAATTTCACTTTATCTTTAGAATTTCACTTTATCTTTAGAATTTCACTTTATCTTTAGAATTTCACTTGATCTTTAGAATTTCACTTTATCTTTAGAATTTCACTTTATCTTTAGAATTTCACTTTATCTTTAGAATTTCACTTCATATTTAGAATTTCACTTTATATTTAGAATTTCACCTCATCTTTAGAATTTCACTTTATCTTTAGAATTTCACTTTATCTTTCGAAATTCACTTAATCCTTTGAATTTCACTTTATCTTTAGAATTTCACTCTATATTTAGAATTTTCACCTCATCTTTAGAATTTCACTTTATCTTTAGAATTTCACTTTATCTTTAGAATTTCACTTTATCTTTCGAATTTCACTTTATCCTTTGAATTTCACTTTATCCTTTGAATTTCACTTTATCTTTAGAATTTCACTTTATCTTTAGAATTTCACTTCATCTTTAGAATTTCACTTGATCTTTAGAATTTCACTTTATCTTTCGAATTTCACTTTATCCTTTGAATTTCACTTTATCTTTCGAATTTCACTTTATCCTTTGAATTTCACTTTATCTTTAGAATTTCACTTTATCTTTCGAATTTCACTTGATGTTTCGAATTTCACTTTATCTTTAGAATTTCACTTTATCCTTTGAATTTCACTTTATCCTTTGAATTTCACTTGATCTTTAGAATTTCACTTGATCTTTAGAATTTCACTTGATCATTAGAATTTCACTTTATCTTTAGAATTTCACTTTATCCTTTGAATTTCACTTTATCCTTTGAATTTCACTTTATCTTTAGAATTTCACTTTATCCTTTGAATTTCACTTTATCTTTAGAATTTCACTTTATCTTTAGAATTTCACTTGATCTTTAGAATTTCACTTTATCCTTTGAATTTCACTTTATCCTTTGAATTTCGCTTTATCTTTAGAATTTCACTTTATCCTTTGAATTTCACTGCATCTTTCGAATTTCACTTTATCCTTTGAATTTCACTTTATCCTTTGAATTTCACTTTATCTTTAGAATTTCACTTTATCCTTTGAATTTCACTTTATCTTTCAAATTTCACTTTATCCTTTGAATTTCACTTTATCCTTTGAATTTCACTTTATCTTTAGAATTCCACTTCATCTTTAGAATTTCACTTTATGTTTAGAATTTCACTTTATCTTTAGAATTTCACTTTATCTTTAGAATTTCACTTTATCTTTAGAATTTCAATTTATCTTTCGAATTTTACTTTATCCTTTGAATTTCACTTGATCCTTTGAATTTCACTTGATCTTTAGAATTTCACTTTATCCTTTGAATTTCACTTTATCTTTAGAATTTCACTTTATCTTTAGAATTTCACTTTATCTTTAGAATTTCACTTTATCTTTAGAATTTCACTTTATCTTTAGAATTTCACTTGATCTTTAGAATTTCACTTCATCTTTAGAATTTCACTTGATCTTTCGAATTTCACTTTATCCTTTGAATTTCACTTTATCCTTTGAATTTAACTTTATCTTTAGAATTTCACTTTATCTTTAGAATTTCACTTTATATTTAGAATTTCACTTTATATTTAGAATTTCACCTTATCTTTCGAATTTCACTTTATCCTTTGAATTTCACTCTATCTTTAGAATTTCACGTTATATTTAGAATTTCGCTTTATATTTAGAATTTCACCTCATCTTTAGAATTTCACTTTATCTTTAGAATTTCACTTTATCTTTCGAATTTCACTTTATCCTTTGAATTTCACTTTATCCTTTGAATTTCACTTTATCTTTAGAATTTCACTTTATCCTTTGAATTTCACTTTATCTTTAGAATTTCACTTCATCTTTAGAATTTCACCTTATCTTTAGAATTTCACTTTATCTTTAGAATTTCACTTGATCTTTAGAATTTCACTTCATCTTTAGAATTTCACTTGATCTTTAGAATTTCACTTTATCTTTCGAAATTTCACTTTATCCTTTGAATTTCACTTTATCTTTCGAATTTCACTTTATCCTTTGAATTTCACTTTATCTTTAGAATTTCACTTTATCTTTCGAATTTCACTTGATCTTTAGAATTTCACTTTATCTTTAGAATTTCACTTTATCCTTTGAATTTCACTTTATCCTTTGAATTTCATTTGATCTTTAGAATTTCACTTGATCTTTAGAATTTCACTTGATCTTTAGAATTTCACTTTATCTTTAGAATTTCTCTTTATCCTTTGAATTTCACTTTATCCTTTGAATTTCACTTTATCTTTAGAATTTCACTTTATCCTTTGAATTTCACTTTATCTTTAGAATTTCACTTTATTTTTAGAATTTCACTTGATCTTTAGAATTTCACTTGATCTTTCGAATTTCACTTGATCTTTAGAATTTCACTTTATCTTTAGAATTTCACTTTATCCTTTGAATTTCACTTTATCTTTAGAATTTCACTTTATCCTTTGAATTTCACTTTATCTTTAGAATTTCACTTTATCTTTCGAATTTCACTTTATCTTTCGAATTTCACTTTATCCTTTGAATTTCACTTGATCTTTAGAATTTCACTTTATCCTTTGAATTTCACTTTATCTTTAGAATTTCACTTTATCTTTAGAATTTCACTTGATCTTTAGAATTTCACTTCATCTTTAGAATTTCACTTGATCTTTCAAATTTCACTTTATCCTTTGAATTTCACTTCATCCTTTGAATTTCACTTTATCTTTAGAATTTCACTTTATCTTTAGAATTTCACTTTATCTTTAGAATTTCACTTTATCTTTAGAATTTCACCTGATCTTTAGAATTTCACTTTATCTTTAGAATTTCACTTTATCTTTAGAATTTCACTTTATCTTTAGAATTTCACTTTATATTTAGAATTTCACTTTATATTTAGAATTTCACCTCATCTTTAGAATTTCACTTTATCTTTAGAATTTCACTTTATCTTTAGAATTTCACTTTATCTTCCGAATTTCACTTTATCCTTTGAATTTCACTTTATCTTTATAATTTCACTTTATATTTAGAATTTCACTTTATATTTAGAATTTCACCTCATCTTTAGAATTTCACTTTATCTTTAGAATTTCACTTTATCTTTAGAATTTCACTTTATCTTTCGAATTTCACTTTATCCTTTGAATTTCACTTTATCCTTTGAATTTCACATTATCTTTAGAATTTCACTTCATCCTTTGAATTTCACTTTATCTTTCGAATTTCACTTGATCTTTAGAATTTCACTTTATCTTTAGAATTTCACTTTATCCTTTGAATTTCACTTTATCCTTTGAATTTCACTTGATCTTTAGAATTTCACTTGATCTTTAGAATTTCACTTGATCTTTAGAATTTCACTTTATCTTTAGAATTTCACTTTATCCTTTGAATTTCACTTTATCTTTAGAATTTCACTTTATCCTTTGAATTTCACTTTATCCTTTGAATTTCACTTTATCCTTTGAATTTCACTTGATCTTTAGAATTTCACTTTATCTTTAGAATTTCACTTGATCTTTAGAATTTCACTTTATCTTTCGAATTTCACTTGATCTTTAGAATTTCACTTTATCTTTAGAATTTCACTTTATCCTTTGAATTTCACTTTATCCTTTGAATTTCACTTTATCCTTTGAATTTCACTTTATCTTTAGAATTTCACTTGATCTTTAGAATTTCACTTTATCTTTCGAATTTCACTTTATCCTTTGAATTTCACTTTATCTTTAGAATTTCACTTTATCCTTTGAATTTCACTTTATCTTTAGAATTTCACTTGATCTTTAGAATTTCACTTGATCTTTAGAATTTCACTTTATCTTTCGAATTTCACTTTATCCTTTGAATTTCACTTTATCCTTTGAATTTCACTTTATCTTTAGAATTTCACTTTATCCTTTGAATTTCACTTTATCTTTAGAATTTCACTTTATCTTTAGAATTTCACTTGATCTTTAGAATTTCACTTTATCCTTTGAATTTCACTTTATCCTTTGAATTTCGCTTTATCTTTAGAATTTCACTTTATCCTTTGAATTTCACTGCATCTTTCGAATTTCACTTTATCCTTTGAATTTCACTTTATCCTTTGAATTTCACTTTATCTTTAGAATTTCACTTTATCCTTTGAATTTCACTGCATCTTTCGAATTTCACTTTATCCTTTGAATTTCACTTTATCCTTTGAATTTCACTTTATCTATAGAATTTCACTTCATCTTTAGAATTTCACTTTATGTTTAGATATTCACTTTATCTTTAGAATTTCACTTTATCTTTAGAATTTCACTTTATCTTTAGAATTTCACTTTATCTTTCGAATTTTACTTTATCCTTTGAATTTCACTTGATCCTTTGAATTTCACTTGATCTTTAGAATTTCACTTTATCCTTTGAATTTCACTTTATCTTTAGAATTTCACTTTATCTTTAGAATTTCACTTTATCTTTAGAATTTCACTTTATCTTTAGAATTTCACTTTATCTTTAGAATTTCACTTGATCTTTAGAATTTCACTTCATCTTTAGAATTTCACTTGATCTTTCGAATTTCACTTTATCCTTTGAATTTCACTTTATCCTTTGAATTTAACTTTATCTTTAGAATTTCACTTCATCTTTAGAATTTCACTTGATCTTTCGAATTTCACTTTATCCTTTGAATTTCACTTTATCCTTTGAATTTAACTTTATCTTTAGAATTTCACTTTATCTTTAGAATTTCACTTTATCTTTAGAATTTCACTTTATCTTTAGAATTTCACTTGATCTTTAGAATTTCACTTTATCTTTAGAATTTCACTTTATCTTTAGAATTTCACTTTATCTTTAGAATTTCACTTTATATTTAGAATTTCACTTTATATTTAGAATTTCACCTTATCTTTCGAATTTCACTTTATCCTTTGAATTTCACTCTATCTTTAGAATTTCACGTTATATTTAGAATTTCGCTTTATATTTAGAATTTCACCTCATCTTTAGAATTTCACTTTATCTTTAGAATTTCACTTTATCTTTCGAATTTCACTTTATCCTTTGAATTTCACTTTATCCTTTGAATTTCACTTTATCTTTAGAATTTCACTTTATCCTTTGAATTTCACTTTATCTTTAGAATTTCACTTCATCTTTAGAATTTCACCTTATCTTTAGAATTTCACTTTATCTTTAGAATTTCACTTGATCTTTAGAATTTCACTTCATCTTTAGAATTTCACTTGATCTTTAGAATTTCACTTTATCTTTCGAAATTTCACTTTATCCTTTGAATTTCACTTTATCTTTCGAATTTCACTTTATCCTTTGAATTTCACTTTATCTTTAGAATTTCACTTTATCTTTCGAATTTCACTTGATCTTTAGAATTTCACTTTATCTTTAGAATTTCACTTTATCCTTTGAATTTCACTTTATCCTTTGAATTTCACTTGATCTTTAGAATTTCACTTGATCTTTAGAATTTCACTTGATCTTTAGAATTTCACTTTATCTTTAGAATTTCACTTTATCCTTTGAATTTCACTTTATCCTTTGAATTTCACTTTATCTTTAGAATTTCACTTTATCCTTTGAATTTCACTTTATCTTTAGAATTTCACTTTATTTTTAGAATTTCACTTGATCTTTAGAATTTCACTTGATCTTTCGAATTTCACTTGATCTTTAGAATTTCACTTTATCTTTAGAATTTCACTTTATCCTTTGAATTTCACTTTATCTTTAGAATTTCACTTTATCCTTTGAATTTCACTTTATCTTTAGAATTTCACTTTATCTTTCGAATTTCACTTTATCTTTCGAATTTCACTTTATCCTTTGAATTTCACTTGATCTTTAGAATTTCACTTTATCCTTTGAATTTCACTTTATCTTTAGAATTTCACTTTATCTTTAGAATTTCACTTGATCTTTAGAATTTCACTTCATCTTTAGAATTTCACTTGATCTTTCAAATTTCACTTTATCCTTTGAATTTCACTTCATCCTTTGAATTTCACTTTATCTTTAGAATTTCACTTTATCTTTAGAATTTCACTTTATCTTTAGAATTTCACTTTATCTTTAGAATTTCACCTGATCTTTAGAATTTCACTTTATCTTTAGAATTTCACTTTATCTTTAGAATTTCACTTTATCTTTAGAATTTCACTTTATATTTAGAATTTCACTTTATATTTAGAATTTCACCTCATCTTTAGAATTTCACTTTATCTTTAGAATTTCACTTTATCTTTAGAATTTCACTTTATCTTCCGAATTTCACTTTATCCTTTGAATTTCACTTTATCTTTATAATTTCACTTTATATTTAGAATTTCACTTTATATTTAGAATTTCACCTCATCTTTAGAATTTCACTTTATCTTTAGAATTTCACTTTATCTTTAGAATTTCACTTTATCTTTCGAATTTCACTTTATCCTTTGAATTTCACTTTATCCTTTGAATTTCACATTATCTTTAGAATTTCACTTCATCCTTTGAATTTCACTTTATCTTTCGAATTTCACTTGATCTTTAGAATTTCACTTTATCTTTAGAATTTCACTTTATCCTTTGAATTTCACTTTATCCTTTGAATTTCACTTGATCTTTAGAATTTCACTTGATCTTTAGAATTTCACTTGATCTTTAGAATTTCACTTTATCTTTAGAATTTCACTTTATCCTTTGAATTTCACTTTATCTTTAGAATTTCACTTTATCCTTTGAATTTCACTTTATCCTTTGAATTTCACTTTATCCTTTGAATTTCACTTGATCTTTAGAATTTCACTTTATCTTTAGAATTTCACTTGATCTTTAGAATTTCACTTTATCTTTCGAATTTCACTTGATCTTTAGAATTTCACTTTATCTTTAGAATTTCACTTTATCCTTTGAATTTCACTTTATCCTTTGAATTTCACTTTATCCTTTGAATTTCACTTTATCTTTAGAATTTCACTTGATCTTTAGAATTTCACTTTATCTTTCGAATTTCACTTTATCCTTTGAATTTCACTTTATCTTTAGAATTTCACTTTATCCTTTGAATTTCACTTTATCTTTAGAATTTCACTTGATCTTTAGAATTTCACTTTATCTTTAGAATTTCACTTTATCCTTTGAATTTCACTTTATTCTTTGAATTTCACTATCTTTAGAATTTCACTTTATCCTTTGAATTTCACTTTATCTTTAGAATTTCACTTTATCTTTAGAATTTCACTTGATCTTTAGAATTTCACTTTATCTTTCGAATTTCACTTTATCCTTTGAATTTCACTTTATCCTTTGAATTTCGCTTTATCTTTAGAATTTCACTTTATCCTTTGAATTTCACTTTATCTTTAGAATTTCACTTGATCTTTAGAATTTCACTTTATCTTTCGAATTTCACTTGATCTTTAGAATTTCACTTTATCTTTAGAATTTCACTTTATCCTTTGAATTTCACTTTATCCTTTGAATTTCACTTTATCCTTTGAATTTCACTTTATCTTTAGAATTTCACTTGATCTTTAGAATTTCACTTTATCTTTCGAATTTCACTTTATCCTTTGAATTTCACTTTATCTTTAGAATTTCACTTTATCCTTTGAATTTCACTTTATCTTTAGAATTTCACTTGATCTTTAGAATTTCACTTTATCTTTAGAATTTCACTTTATCCTTTGAATTTCACTTTATTCTTTGAATTTCACTATCTTTAGAATTTCACTTTATCCTTTGAATTTCACTTTATCTTTAGAATTTCACTTTATCTTTAGAATTTCACTTGATCTTTAGAATTTCACTTTATCTTTCGAATTTCACTTTATCCTTTGAATTTCACTTTATCCTTTGAATTTCACTTTATCTTTCGAATTTCGCTTTATCTTTAGAATTTCACTTTATCCTTTGAATTTCATTGCATCTTTCGAATTTCACTTTATCCTTTGAATTTCACTTTATCCTTTGAATTTCACTTTATCTTTAGAATTTCACTTTATCCTTTGAATTTCACTTTATCTTTCAAATTTCACTTTATCCTTTGAATTTCACTTTATCCTTTGAATTTCACTTTATCTTTAGAATTTCACTTCATCTTTAGAATTTCACTTTATGTTTAGATATTCACTTTATCTTTAGAATTTCACTTTATCTTTAGAATTTCACTTTATCTTTAGAATTTCACTTTATCTTTCGAATTTTACTTTATCCTTTGAATTTCACTTGATCCTTTGAATTTCACTTGATCTTTAGAATTTCACTTTATCCTTTGAATTTCACTTTATCTTTAGAATTTCACTTTATCTTTAGAATTTCACTTTATCTTTAGAATTTCACTTTATCTTTAGAATTTCACTTTATCTTTAGAATTTCACTTGATCTTTAGAATTTCACTTCATCTTTAGAATTTCACTTGATCTTTCGAATTTCACTTTATCCTTTGAATTTCACTTTATCCTTTGAATTTAACTTTATCTTTAGAATTTCACTTTATCTTTAGAATTTCACTTTATCTTGAGAATTTCACTTTATCTTTAGAATTTCACTTGATCTTTAGAATTTCACTTTATCTTTAGAATTTCACTTTATCTTTAGAATTTCACTTTATCTTTAGAATTTCACTTTATATTTAGAATTTCACTTTATATTTAGAATTTCACCTTATCTTTCGAATTTCACTTTATCCTTTGAATTTCACTCTATCTTTAGAATTTCACTTTATATTTAGAATTTCGCTTTATATTTAGAATTTCACCTCATCTTTAGAATTTCACTTTATCTTTAGAATTTCACTTTATCTTTAGAATTTCACTTTATCTTTCGAATTTCACTTTATCCTTTGAATTTCACTTTATCCTTTGAATTTCACTTTATCTTTAGAATTTCACTTTATCCTTTGAATTTCACTTTATCTTTAGAATTTCACTTCATCTTTAGAATTTCACCTTATCTTTAGAATTTCACTTTATCTTTAGAATTTCACTTGATCTTTAGAATTTCACTTCATCTTTCGAATTTCACTTTATCTTTAGAATTTCACTTTATCCTTTGAATTTCACTTTATCCTTTGAATTTCAATTTATCTTTAGAATCTCACTTGATCTTTAGAATTTCACTTTATCTTTCGAATTTCACTTTATCCTTTGAATTTCACTGCATCTTTCGAATTTCGCTTTATCCTTTGAATTTCACTTTATCCTTTGAATTTCACTTTATCTTTAGAATTTCACTTTATCCTTTGAATTTCACTTTATCTTTCAAATTTCACTTTATCCTTTGAATTTCACTTTATCCTTTGAATTTCACTTTATCTTTAGAATTTCACTTGATCTTTAGAATTTCACTTCATCTTTAGAATTTCACTTGATCTTTAGAATTTCACTTTATCTTTCGAATTTCACTTTATCCTTTGAATTTCACTTTATCCTTTGAATTTCACTTTATCTTTAGAATTTCACTTTATCCTTTGAATTTCACTTTATCTTTAGAATTTCACTTTATCTTTAGAATTTCACTTGATCTTTAGAATTTCACTTTATCTTTAGAATTTCACTTTATCCTTTGAATATCACTTTATCCTTTGAATTTCACTTGATCTTTAGAATTTCACTTGATCTTTAGAATTTCACTTGATCTTTAGAATTTCACTTTATCTTTAGAATTTCACTTTATCCTTTGAATTTCACTTTATCCTTTGAATTTCACTTTATCTTTAGAATTTCACTTTATCCTTTGAATTTCACTTTATCTTTAGGATTTCACTTTATCTTTAGAATTTCACTTGATCTTTAGAATTTCACTTTATCTTTCAAATTTCACTTGATCTTTAGAATTTCACTTCATCCTTTGAATTTCACTTGATCTTTAGAATTTCACTTGATCTTTAGAATTTCACTTGATCTTTAGAATTTCACTTTATCTTTAGAATTTCACTTTATCCTTTGAATTTCACTTTATTCTTTGAATTTCACTTTATCTTTAGAATTTCACTTTATCCTTTGAATTTCACTTTATCTTTAGAATTTCACTTTATCTTTAGAATTTCACTTGATCTTTAGAATTTTACTTCATCTTTCGAATTTCACTTGATCTTTAGAATTTCACTTTATCTTTAGAATTTCACTTTATCCTTTGAATTTCACTTCATCCTTTGAATTTCACTTTATCTTTAGAATTTCACTTGATCTTTAGAATTTCACTTTATCTTTCGAATTTCACTTTATCCTTTGCATTTCACTTCATCCTTTGAATTTCGCTTCATCTTTAGAATTTCACTTTATCCTTTGAATTTCACTGCATCTTTCGAATTTCGCTTTATCCTTTGAATTTCACTTTATCCTTTGAATTTCACTTTATCTTTAGAATTTCACTTTATCCTTTGAATTTCACTTTATCTTTCAAATTTCACTTTATCCTTTGAATTTCACTTTATCCTTTGAATTTCACTTTATCTTTAGAATTTCACTTGATCTTTAGAATTTCACTTGATCTTTAGAATTTCACTTCATCTTTAGAATTTTACTTGATCTTTAGAATTTCACTTTATCTTTCGAATTTCATTTTATCCTTTGAATTTCACTTTATCCTTTGAATTTCACTTTATCTTTAGAATTTCACTTTATCCTTTGAATTTCACTTTATCTTTAGAATTTCACTTTATCTTTCGAATTTCACTTGATCTTTAGAATTTCACTTTATCTTTAGAATTTCACTTTATCCTTTGAATTTCACTTTATCCTTTGAATTTCACTTGATCTTTAGAATTTCACTTGATCTTTAGAATTTCACTTGATCTTTAGAATTTCACTTTATCTTTAGAATTTCACTTTATCCTTTGAATTTCACTTTATCCTTTGAATTTCACTTTATCTTTAGAATTTCACTTCATCATTTGAATTTCACTTTATCTTTAGAATTTCACTTTATCTTTAGAATTTCACTTGATCTTTAGAATTTCACTTTATCTTTCAAATTCCACTTGATCTTTAGAATTTCACTTTATCTTTCGAATTTCACTTTATCCTTTGAATTTCACTTTATCTTTAGAATTTCACTTTATCCTTTGAATTTCACTTTATCCTTTGAATTTCACTTTATCCTTTGAATTTCACTTTATCTTTAGAATTTCACTTGATCTTTAGAATTTCACTTTATCTTTAGAATTTCACTTTATCCTTTGAATTTCACTTTATCTTTAGAATTTCACTTTATCCTTTGAATTTCACTTTATCTTTAGAATTTCACTTGATCTTTAGAATTTCACTTTATCTTTCGAATTTCACTTCATCCTTTGAATTTCACTTTATCCTTTGAATTTCACTTTATCTTTAGAATTTCACTTTATCCTTTGAATTTCACTTTATCTTTCGAATTTCACTTTATCCTTTGAATTTCACTTCATCCTTTGAATTTCACTTTATCTTTAGAATTTCACTTGATCTTTAGAATTTCACTTTATCTTTCGAATTTCACTTTATCCTTTGAATTTCACTTTATCTTTAGAATTTCACTTTATACTTTGAATTTCACTTTATCTTTAGAATTTCACTTGATCTTTAGAATTTCACTTGATCTTTAGAATTTCACTTGATCTTTTGAATTTCACTTTATCTTTAGAATTTCACTTTATCCTTTGAATTTCACTTTATCCTTTGAATTTCAATTTATCTTTAGAATTTCACTTGATCTTTAGAATTTCACTTTATCTTTCGAATTTCACTTTATCCTTTGAATTTCACTTTATCCTTTGAATTTCGCTTTATCTTTAGAATTTCACTTTATCCTTTGAATTTCACTTTATCTTTCGAATTTCACTTTATCCTTTGAATTTCACTTTATCCTTTGAATTTCACTTTATCTTTAGAATTTCACTTTATCCTTTGAATTTCACTTTATCTTTCGAATTTCACTTTATCCTTTGAATTTCACTTTATCCTTTGAATTTCACTTTATCTTTAGAATTTCACTTGATCTTTAGAATTTCACTTTATCTTTCGAATTTCACTTTATCCTTTGAATTTCACTTTATCTTTAGAATTTCACTTTATACTTTGAATTTCACTTTATCTTTAGAATTTCACTTGATCTTTAGAATTTCACTTGATCTTTAGAATTTCACTTGATCTTTTGAATTTCACTTTATCTTTAGAATTTCACTTTATCCTTTGAATTTCACTTTATCCTTTGAATTTCAATTTATCTTTAGAATTTCACTTGATCTTTAGAATTTCACTTTATCTTTCGAATTTCACTTTATCCTTTGAATTTCACTTTATCCTTTGAATTTCGCTTTATCTTTAGAATTTCACTTTATCCTTTGAATTTCACTGCATCTTTCGAATTTCGCTTTATCCTTTGAATTTCACTTTATCCTTTGAATTTCACTTTATCTTTAGAATTTCACTTTATCCTTTGAATTTCACTTTATCTTTCAAATTTCACTTTATCCTTTGAATTTCACTTTATCCTTTGAATTTCACTTCATCTTTAGAATTTCACTTGATCTTTAGAATTTCACTTTATCTTTCGAATTTAACTTTATCCTTTGAATTTCACTTTATCCTTTGAATTTCACTTTATCTTTAGAATTTCACTTTATCCTTTGAATTTCACTTTATCTTTAGAATTTCACTTTATCTTTAGAATTTCACTTGATCTTTAGAATTTCACTTTATCTTTAGAATTTCACTTTATCCTTTGAATTTCACTTTATCCTTTGAATTTCACTTGATCTTTAGAATTTCACTTGATCTTTAGAATTTCACTTGATCTTTAGAATTTCACTTTATCTTTAGAATTTCACTTTATCCTTTGAATTTCACTTTATCCTTTGAATTTCACTTTATCTTTAGAATTTCACTTTATCCTTTGAATTTCACTTTATCTTTAGAATTTCACTTTATCTTTAGAATTTCACTTGATCTTTAGAATTTCACTTTATCTTTCAAATTTCACTTGATCTTTAGAATTTCACTTCATCCTTTGAATTTCACTTGATCTTTAGAATTTCACTTGATCTTTAGAATTTTACTTGATCTTTAGAATTTCACTTTATCTTTAGAATTTCACTTTATCCTTTGAATTTCACTTTATTCTTTGAATTTCACTTTATCTTTAGAATTTCACTTTATCCTTTGAATTTCACTTTATCTTTAGAATTTCACTTTATCTTTAGAATTTCACTTGATCTTTAGAATTTCACTTCATCTTTCGAATTTCACTTGATCTTTAGAATTTCACTTTATCTTTAGAATTTCACTTTATCCTTTGAATTTCACTTTATTCTTTGAATTTCACTTTATCTTTAGAATTTCACTTTATCCTTTGAATTTCACTTTATCTTTAGAATTTCACTTTATCTTTAGAATTTCACTTGATCTTTAGAATTTCACTTCATCTTTCGAATTTCACTTGATCTTTAGAATTTCACTTTATCTTTAGAATTTCACTTTATCCTTTGAATTTCACTTTATCCTTTGAATTTCACTTTATCTTTAGAATTTCACTTGATCTTTAGAATTTCACTTTATCTTTCGAATTTCACTTTATCCTTTGCATTTCACTTCATCCTTTGAATTTCGCTTCATCTTTAGAATTTCACTTTATCCTTTGAATTTCACTGCATCTTTCGAATTTCGCTTTATCCTTTGAATTTCACTTTATCTTTAGAATTTCACTTTATCCTTTGAATTTCACTTTATCTTTAGAATTTCACTTCATCCTTTGAATTTCACTTGATCTTTAGAATTTCACTTGATCTTTAGAATTTTACTTGATCTTTAGAATTTCACTTTATCTTTAGAATTTCACTTTATCCTTTGAATTTCACTTTATTCTTTGAATTTCACTTTATCTTTAGAATTTCACTTTATCCTTTGAATTTCACTTTATCTTTAGAATTTCACTTTATCTTTAGAATTTCACTTGATCTTTAGAATTTCACTTCATCTTTCGAATTTCACTTGATCTTTAGAATTTCACTTTATCTTTAGAATTTCACTTTATCCTTTGAATTTCACTTTATTCTTTGAATTTCACTTTATCTTTAGAATTTCACTTTATCCTTTGAATTTCACTTTATCTTTAGAATTTCACTTTATCTTTAGAATTTCACTTGATCTTTAGAATTTCACTTCATCTTTCGAATTTCACTTGATCTTTAGAATTTCACTTTATCTTTAGAATTTCACTTTATCCTCTGAATTTCACTTTATCCTTTGAATTTCACTTTATCTTTAGAATTTCACTTGATCTTTAGAATTTCACTTTATCTTTCGAATTTCACTTTATCCTTTGCATTTCACTTCATCCTTTGAATTTCGCTTCATCTTTAGAATTTCACTTTATCCTTTGAATTTCACTGCATCTTTCGAATTTCGCTTTATCCTTTGAATTTCACTTTATCCTTTGAATTTCACTTTATCTTTAGAATTTCACTTTATCCTTTGAATTTCACTTTATCTTTCAAATTTCACTTTATCCTTTGAATTTCACTTCATCCTTTGAATTTCACTTTATCTTTAGAATTTCACTTGATCTTTAGAATTTCACTTGATCTTTAGAATTTCACTTTATCTTTCAAATTTCACTTTATCTTTCGAATTTCACTTTATACTTTGAATTTCACTTTATCTTTCGAATTTCAATTGATCTTTAGAATTTCACTTTATCTTTAGAATTTCACTTTATCTTTCGAATTTCACTTGATCTTTCGAATTTCACTTTATCTTTAGAATTTCACTTTATCCTTTGAATTTCACTTTATCCTTTGAATTTCACTTGATCTTTAGAATTTCACTTGATCTTTAGAATTTCACTTGATCATTAGAATTTCACTTTATCTTTAGAATTTCACTTTATCCTTTGAATTTCACTTTATCCTTTGAATTTCACTTTATCTTTAGAATTTCACTTTATCCTTTGAATTTCACTTTATCTTTAGAATTTCACTTTATCTTTAGAATTTCACTTGATCTTTAGAATTTCACTTTATCCTTTGAATTTCACTTTATCCTTTGAATTTCGCTTTATCTTTAGAATTTCACTTTATCCTTTGAATTTCACTGCATCTTTCGAATTTCACCTTATCCTTTGAATTTCACTTTATCCTTTGAATTTCACTTTATCTTTAGAATTTCACTTTATCCTTTGAATTTCACTTTATCCTTTGAATTTCACTTTATCCTTTGAATTTCACTTTATCTTTAGAATTTCACTTGATCTTTAGAATTTCACTTTATCTTTCGAATTTCACTTTATCCTTTGAATTTCACTTTATCTTTAGAATTTCACTTTATCCTTTGAATTTCACTTTATCTTTAGAATTTCACTTGATCTTTCGAATTTCACTTTATCTTTCGAATTTGACTTTATCCTTTGAATTTCACTTTATCTTTAGAATTTCACTTTATCCTTTGAATTTCACTTTATCTTTAGAATTTCACTTTATCCTTTGAATTTCACTTTATCTTTAGAATTTCACTTTATCTTTAGAATTTCACTTGATCTTTAGAATTTCACTTTATCTTTCAAATTTCACTTGATCTTTAGAATTTCACTTTATCTTTAGAATTTCACTTTATCCTTTGAATTTCACTTTATCCTTTGAATTTCACTTTATCCTTTGAATTTCACTTTATCTTTAGAATTTCACTTGATCTTTAGAATTTCACTTTATCTTTCGAATTTCACTTTATCCTTTGAATTTCACTTTATCTTTAGAATTTCACTTTATCCTTTGAATTTCACTTTATCTTTAGAATTTCACTTGATCTTTAGAATTTCACTTTATCTTTCGAATTTCACTTCATCCTTTGAATTTCACTTTATCCTTTGAATTTCACTTGATCTTTAGAATTTCACTTTATCTTTCGAATTTCACTTAATCCTTTGAATTTCACTTTATCCTTTGAATTTCACTTTATCTTTAGAATTTCACTTTATCCTTTGAATTTCACTTTATCTTTCGAATTTCACTTTATCCTTTGAATTTCACTTTATCCTTTGAATTTCACTTGATCTTTAGAATTTTACTTGATCTTTAGAATTTCACTTTATCTTTCGAATTTCACTTTATCCTTTTAATTTCACTTTATCTTTAGAATTTCACTTGATCTTTAGAATTTCACTTGATCTTTAGAATTTCACTTTATCTTTCCAATTTCACTTTATCCTTTGAATTTCACTTTATCTTTAGAATTTCACTTGATCTTTAGAATTTCACTTGATCTTTAGAATTTCACTTTATCTTTCCAATTTCACTTTATCCTTTGAATTTCACTTTATCCTTTGAATTTCACTTTATCTTTAGAATTTCACTTTATCCTTTGAATTTCAATTTATCTTTCGAATTTCACTTTATCCTTTGAATTTCACTTCATCCTTTGAATTTCACTTTATCTTTAGAATTTCACTTCATCTTTAGAATTTCACTTTATCTTTAGAATTTCACTTTATCTTTAGAATTTCACTTTGTCTTTAGAATTTCACTTTATCTTTAGAATTTCACTTTATCTTTAGAATTTCACTTTATCTTTAGAATTTCACTTTATCTTTCGAATTTCACTTTATCCTTTGAATTTCACTTTATCTTTAGAATTTCACTTTATCTTTAGAATTTCACTTTATCTTTAGAATTTCACTTTATCTTTAGAATTTCACTTTATCTTTAGAATTTCACTTGATCTTTAGAATTTCACTTCATCTTTAGAATTTCACTTGATCTTTCGAATTTCACTTTATCCTTTGAATTTCACTTTATCCTTTGAATTTCACTTTATCTTTAGAATTTCACTTTATCTTTAGAATTTCACTTTATCTTTAGAATTTCACTTGATCTTTAGAATTTCACTTTATCTTTAGAATTTCACTTTATCTTTAGAATTTCACTTTATCTTTAGAATTTCACTTCATATTTAGAATTTCACTTTATATTTAGAATTTCACCTCATCTTTAGAATTTCACTTTATCTTTAGAATTTCACTTTATCTTTCGAAATTCACTTAATCCTTTGAATTTCACTTTATCTTTAGAATTTCACTCTATATTTAGAATTTTCACCTCATCTTTAGAATTTCACTTTATCTTTAGAATTTCACTTTATCTTTAGAATTTCACTTTATCTTTCGAATTTCACTTTATCCTTTGAATTTCACTTTATCCTTTGAATTTCACTTTATCTTTAGAATTTCACTTTATCTTTAGAATTTCACTTCATCTTTAGAATTTCACTTGATCTTTAGAATTTCACTTTATCTTTCGAATTTCACTTTATCCTTTGAATTTCACTTTATCTTTCGAATTTCACTTTATCCTTTGAATTTCACTTTATCTTTAGAATTTCACTTTATCTTTCGAATTTCACTTGATCTTTCGAATTTCACTTTATCTTTAGAATTTCACTTTATCCTTTGAATTTCACTTTATCCTTTGAATTTCACTTGATCTTTAGAATTTCACTTGATCTTTAGAATTTCACTTGATCATTAGAATTTCACTTTATCTTTAGAATTTCACTTTATCCTTTGAATTTCACTTTATCCTTTGAATTTCACTTTATCTTTAGAATTTCACTTTATCCTTTGAATTTCACTTTATCTTTAGAATTTCACTTTATCTTTAGAATTTCACTTGATCTTTAGAATTTCACTTTATCCTTTGAATTTCACTTTATCCTTTGAATTTCGCTTTATCTTTAGAATTTCACTTTATCCTTTGAATTTCACTGCATCTTTCGAATTTCACTTTATCCTTTGAATTTCACTTTATCCTTTGAATTTCACTTTATCTTTAGAATTTCACTTTATCCTTTGAATTTCACTTTATCTTTCAAATTTCACTTTATCCTTTGAATTTCACTTTATCCTTTGAATTTCACTTTATCTTTAGAATTCCACTTCATCTTTAGAATTTCACTTTATGTTTAGAATTTCACTTTATCTTTAGAATTTCACTTTATCTTTAGAATTTCACTTTATCTTTAGAATTTCAATTTATCTTTCGAATTTTACTTTATCCTTTGAATTTCACTTGATCCTTTGAATTTCACTTGATCTTTAGAATTTCACTTTATCCTTTGAATTTCACTTTATCTTTAGAATTTCACTTTATCTTTAGAATTTCACTTTATCTTTAGAATTTCACTTTATCTTTAGAATTTCACTTTATCTTTAGAATTTCACTTGATCTTTAGAATTTCACTTCATCTTTAGAATTTCACTTGATCTTTCGAATTTCACTTTATCCTTTGAATTTCACTTTATCCTTTGAATTTAACTTTATCTTTAGAATTTCACTTTATCTTTAGAATTTCACTTTATATTTAGAATTTCACTTTATATTTAGAATTTCACCTTATCTTTCGAATTTCACTTTATCCTTTGAATTTCACTCTATCTTTAGAATTTCACGTTATATTTAGAATTTCGCTTTATATTTAGAATTTCACCTCATCTTTAGAATTTCACTTTATCTTTAGAATTTCACTTTATCTTTCGAATTTCACTTTATCCTTTGAATTTCACTTTATCCTTTGAATTTCACTTTATCTTTAGAATTTCACTTTATCCTTTGAATTTCACTTTATCTTTAGAATTTCACTTCATCTTTAGAATTTCACCTTATCTTTAGAATTTCACTTTATCTTTAGAATTTCACTTGATCTTTAGAATTTCACTTCATCTTTAGAATTTCACTTGATCTTTAGAATTTCACTTTATCTTTCGAAATTTCACTTTATCCTTTGAATTTCACTTTATCTTTCGAATTTCACTTTATCCTTTGAATTTCACTTTATCTTTAGAATTTCACTTTATCTTTCGAATTTCACTTGATCTTTAGAATTTCACTTTATCTTTAGAATTTCACTTTATCCTTTGAATTTCACTTTATCCTTTGAATTTCACTTGATCTTTAGAATTTCACTTGATCTTTAGAATTTCACTTGATCTTTAGAATTTCACTTTATCTTTAGAATTTCTCTTTATCCTTTGAATTTCACTTTATCCTTTGAATTTCACTTTATCTTTAGAATTTCACTTTATCCTTTGAATTTCACTTTATCTTTAGAATTTCACTTTATTTTTAGAATTTCACTTGATCTTTAGAATTTCACTTGATCTTTCGAATTTCACTTGATCTTTAGAATTTCACTTTATCTTTAGAATTTCACTTTATCCTTTGAATTTCACTTTATCTTTAGAATTTCACTTTATCCTTTGAATTTCACTTTATCTTTAGAATTTCACTTTATCTTTCGAATTTCACTTTATCTTTCGAATTTCACTTTATCCTTTGAATTTCACTTGATCTTTAGAATTTCACTTTATCCTTTGAATTTCACTTTATCTTTAGAATTTCACTTTATCTTTAGAATTTCACTTGATCTTTAGAATTTCACTTCATCTTTAGAATTTCACTTGATCTTTCAAATTTCACTTAATCCTTTGAATTTCACTTCATCCTTTGAATTTCACTTTATCTTTAGAATTTCACTTTATCTTTAGAATTTCACTTTATCTTTAGAATTTCACCTGATCTTTAGAATTTCACTTTATCTTTAGAATTTCACTTTATCTTTAGAATTTCACTTTATCTTTAGAATTTCACTTTATATTTAGAATTTCACTTTATATTTAGAATTTCACCTCATCTTTAGAATTTCACTTTATCTTTAGAATTTCACTTTATCTTTAGAATTTCACTTTATCTTCCGAATTTCACTTTATCCTTTGAATTTCACTTTATCTTTATAATTTCACTTTATATTTAGAATTTCACTTTATATTTAGAATTTCACCTCATCTTTAGAATTTCACTTTATCTTTAGAATTTCACTTTATCTTTAGAATTTCACTTTATCTTTCGAATTTCACTTTATCCTTTGAATTTCACTTTATCCTTTGAATTTCACATTATCTTTAGAATTTCACTTCATCCTTTGAATTTCACTTTATCTTTCGAATTTCACTTGATCTTTAGAATTTCACTTTATCTTTAGAATTTCACTTTATCCTTTGAATTTCACTTTATCCTTTGAATTTCACTTGATCTTTAGAATTTCACTTGATCTTTAGAATTTCACTTGATCTTTAGAATTTCACTTTATCTTTAGAATTTCACTTTATCCTTTGAATTTCACTTTATCTTTAGAATTTCACTTTATCCTTTGAATTTCACTTTATCCTTTGAATTTCACTTTATCCTTTGAATTTCACTTGATCTTTAGAATTTCACTTTATCTTTAGAATTTCACTTGATCTTTAGAATTTCACTTTATCTTTCGAATTTCACTTGATCTTTAGAATTTCACTTTATCTTTAGAATTTCACTTTATCCTTTGAATTTCACTTTATCCTTTGAATTTCACTTTATCCTTTGAATTTCACTTTATCTTTAGAATTTCACTTGATCTTTAGAATTTCACTTTATCTTTCGAATTTCACTTTATCCTTTGAATTTCACTTTATCTTTAGAATTTCACTTTATCCTTTGAATTTCACTTTATCTTTAGAATTTCACTTGATCTTTAGAATTTCACTTGATCTTTAGAATTTCACTTTATCTTTCGAATTTCACTTTATCCTTTGAATTTCACTTTATCCTTTGAATTTCACTTTATCTTTAGAATTTCACTTTATCCTTTGAATTTCACTTTATCTTTAGAATTTCACTTTATCTTTAGAATTTCACTTGATCTTTAGAATTTCACTTTATCCTTTGAATTTCACTTTATCCTTTGAATTTCGCTTTATCTTTAGAATTTCACTTTATCCTTTGAATTTCACTGCATCTTTCGAATTTCACTTTATCCTTTGAATTTCACTTTATCCTTTGAATTTCACTTTATCTTTAGAATTTCACTTTATCCTTTGAATTTCACTGCATCTTTCGAATTTCACTTTATCCTTTGAATTTCACTTTATCCTTTGAATTTCACTTTATCTATAGAATTTCACTTCATCTTTAGAATTTCACTTTATGTTTAGATATTCACTTTATCTTTAGAATTTCACTTTATCTTTAGAATTTCACTTTATCTTTAGAATTTCACTTTATCTTTCGAATTTTACTTTATCCTTTGAATTTCACTTGATCCTTTGAATTTCACTTGATCTTTAGAATTTCACTTTATCCTTTGAATTTCACTTTATCTTTAGAATTTCACTTTATCTTTAGAATTTCACTTTATCTTTAGAATTTCACTTTATCTTTAGAATTTCACTTTATCTTTAGAATTTCACTTGATCTTTAGAATTTCACTTCATCTTTAGAATTTCACTTGATCTTTCGAATTTCACTTTATCCTTTGAATTTCACTTTATCCTTTGAATTTAACTTTATCTTTAGAATTTCACTTCATCTTTAGAATTTCACTTGATCTTTCGAATTTCACTTTATCCTTTGAATTTCACTTTATCCTTTGAATTTAACTTTATCTTTAGAATTTCACTTTATCTTTAGAATTTCACTTTATCTTTAGAATTTCACTTTATCTTTAGAATTTCACTTGATCTTTAGAATTTCACTTTATCTTTAGAATTTCACTTTATCTTTAGAATTTCACTTTATCTTTAGAATTTCACTTTATATTTAGAATTTCACTTTATATTTAGAATTTCACCTTATCTTTCGAATTTCACTTTATCCTTTGAATTTCACTCTATCTTTAGAATTTCACGTTATATTTAGAATTTCGCTTTATATTTAGAATTTCACCTCATCTTTAGAATTTCACTTTATCTTTAGAATTTCACTTTATCTTTCGAATTTCACTTTATCCTTTGAATTTCACTTTATCCTTTGAATTTCACTTTATCTTTAGAATTTCACTTTATCCTTTGAATTTCACTTTATCTTTAGAATTTCACTTCATCTTTAGAATTTCACCTTATCTTTAGAATTTCACTTTATCTTTAGAATTTCACTTGATCTTTAGAATTTCACTTCATCTTTAGAATTTCACTTGATCTTTAGAATTTCACTTTATCTTTCGAAATTTCACTTTATCCTTTGAATTTCACTTTATCTTTCGAATTTCACTTTATCCTTTGAATTTCACTTTATCTTTAGAATTTCACTTTATCTTTCGAATTTCACTTGATCTTTAGAATTTCACTTTATCTTTAGAATTTCACTTTATCCTTTGAATTTCACTTTATCCTTTGAATTTCACTTGATCTTTAGAATTTCACTTGATCTTTAGAATTTCACTTGATCTTTAGAATTTCACTTTATCTTTAGAATTTCACTTTATCCTTTGAATTTCACTTTATCCTTTGAATTTCACTTTATCTTTAGAATTTCACTTTATCCTTTGAATTTCACTTTATCTTTAGAATTTCACTTTATTTTTAGAATTTCACTTGATCTTTAGAATTTCACTTGATCTTTCGAATTTCACTTGATCTTTAGAATTTCACTTTATCTTTAGAATTTCACTTTATCCTTTGAATTTCACTTTATCTTTAGAATTTCACTTTATCCTTTGAATTTCACTTTATCTTTAGAATTTCACTTTATCTTTCGAATTTCACTTTATCTTTCGAATTTCACTTTATCCTTTGAATTTCACTTGATCTTTAGAATTTCACTTTATCCTTTGAATTTCACTTTATCTTTAGAATTTCACTTTATCTTTAGAATTTCACTTGATCTTTAGAATTTCACTTCATCTTTAGAATTTCACTTGATCTTTCAAATTTCACTTTATCCTTTGAATTTCACTTCATCCTTTGAATTTCACTTTATCTTTAGAATTTCACTTTATCTTTAGAATTTCACTTTATCTTTAGAATTTCACTTTATCTTTAGAATTTCACCTGATCTTTAGAATTTCACTTTATCTTTAGAATTTCACTTTATCTTTAGAATTTCACTTTATCTTTAGAATTTCACTTTATATTTAGAATTTCACTTTATATTTAGAATTTCACCTCATCTTTAGAATTTCACTTTATCTTTAGAATTTCACTTTATCTTTAGAATTTCACTTTATCTTCCGAATTTCACTTTATCCTTTGAATTTCACTTTATCTTTATAATTTCACTTTATATTTAGAATTTCACTTTATATTTAGAATTTCACCTCATCTTTAGAATTTCACTTTATCTTCAGAATTTCACTTTATCTTTAGAATTTCACTTTATCTTTCGAATTTCACTTTATCCTTTGAATTTCACTTTATCCTTTGAATTTCACATTATCTTTAGAATTTCACTTCATCCTTTGAATTTCACTTTATCTTTCGAATTTCACTTGATCTTTAGAATTTCACTTTATCTTTAGAATTTCACTTTATCCTTTGAATTTCACTTTATCCTTTGAATTTCACTTGATCTTTAGAATTTCACTTGATCTTTAGAATTTCACTTGATCTTTAGAATTTCACTTTATCTTTAGAATTTCACTTTATCCTTTGAATTTCACTTTATCTTTAGAATTTCACTTTATCCTTTGAATTTCACTTTATCCTTTGAATTTCACTTTATCCTTTGAATTTCACTTGATCTTTAGAATTTCACTTTATCTTTAGAATTTCACTTGATCTTTAGAATTTCACTTTATCTTTCGAATTTCACTTGATCTTTAGAATTTCACTTTATCTTTAGAATTTCACTTTATCCTTTGAATTTCACTTTATCCTTTGAATTTCACTTTATCCTTTGAATTTCACTTTATCTTTAGAATTTCACTTGATCTTTAGAATTTCACTTTATCTTTCGAATTTCACTTTATCCTTTGAATTTCACTTTATCTTTAGAATTTCACTTTATCCTTTGAATTTCACTTTATCTTTAGAATTTCACTTTATCTTTAGAATTTCACTTGATCTTTAGAATTTCACTTTATCTTTCGAATTTCGCTTTATCTTTAGAATTTCACTTTATCCTTTGAATTTCATTGCATCTTTCGAATTTCACTTTATCCTTTGAATTTCACTTTATCCTTTGAATTTCACTTTATCTTTAGAATTTCACTTTATCCTTTGAATTTCACTTTATCTTTCAAATTTCACTTTATCCTTTGAATTTCACTTTATCCTTTGAATTTCACTTTGTCTTTAGAATTTCACTTCATCTTTAGAATTTCACTTTATGTTTAGATATTCACTTTATCTTTAGAATTTCACTTTATCTTTAGAATTTCACTTTATCTTTAGAATTTCACTTTATCTTTCGAATTTTACTTTATCCTTTGAATTTCACTTGATCCTTTGAATTTCACTTGATCTTTAGAATTTCACTTTATCCTTTGAATTTCACTTTATCTTTAGAATTTCACTTTATCTTTAGAATTTCACTTTATCTTTAGAATTTCACTTTATCTTTAGAATTTCACTTTATCTTTAGAATTTCACTTGATCTTTAGAATTTCACTTCATCTTTAGAATTTCTTTTGATCTTTCGAATTTCACTTTATCCTTTGAATTTCACTTTATCCTTTGAATTTAACTTTATCTTTAGAATTTCACTTTATCTTTAGAATTTCACTTTATCTTGAGAATTTCACTTTATCTTTAGAATTTCACTTGATCTTTAGAATTTCACTTTATCTTTAGAATTTCACTTTATCTTTAGAATTTCACTTTATCTTTAGAATTTCACTTTATATTTAGAATTTCACTTTATATTTAGAATTTCACCTTATCTTTCGAATTTCACTTTATCCTTTGAATTTCACTCTATCTTTAGAATTTCACTTTATATTTAGAATTTCGCTTTATATTTAGAATTTCACCTCATCTTTAGAATTTCACTTTATCTTTAGAATTTCACTTTATCTTTAGAATTTCACTTTATCTTTCGAATTTCACTTTATCCTTTGAATTTCACTTTATCCTTTGAATTTCACTTTATCTTTAGAATTTCACTTTATCCTTTGAATTTCACTTTATCTTTAGAATTTCACTTCATCTTTAGAATTTCACCTTATCTTTAGAATTTCACTTTATCTTTAGAATTTCACTTGATCTTTAGAATTTCACTTTATCCTTTGAATTTCACTTTATCCTTTGAATTTCAATTTATCTTTAGAATCTCACTTGATCTTTAGAATTTCACTTTATCTTTCGAATTTCACTTTATCCTTTGAATTTCACTTTATCCTTTGAATTTCGCTTTATCTTTAGAATTTCACTTTATCCTTTGAATTTCACTGCATCTTTCGAATTTCGCTTTATCCTTTGAATTTCACTTTATCCTTTGAATTTCACTTTATCTTTAGAATTTCACTTTATCCTTTGAATTTCACTTTATCTTTCAAATTTCACTTTATCCTTTGAATTTCACTTTATCCTTTGAATTTCACTTTATCTTTAGAATTTCACTTGATCTTTAGAATTTCACTTCATCTTTAGAATTTCACTTGATCTTTAGAATTTCACTTTATCTTTCGAATTTCACTTTATCCTTTGAATTTCACTTTATCCTTTGAATTTCACTTTATCTTTAGAATTTCACTTTATCCTTTGAATTTCACTTTATCTTTAGAATTTCACTTTATCTTTAGAATTTCACTTGATCTTTAGAATTTCACTTTATCTTTAGAATTTCACTTTATCCTTTGAATATCACTTTATCCTTTGAATTTCACTTGATCTTTAGAATTTCACTTGATCTTTAGAATTTCACTTGATCTTTAGAATTTCACTTTATCTTTAGAATTTCACTTTATCCTTTGAATTTCACTTTATCCTTTGAATTTCACTTTATCTTTAGAATTTCACTTTATCCTTTGAATTTCACTTTATCTTTAGGATTTCACTTTATCTTTAGAATTTCACTTGATCTTTAGAATTTCACTTTATCTTTCAAATTTCACTTGATCTTTAGAATTTCACTTCATCCTTTGAATTTCACTTGATCTTTAGAATTTCACTTGATCTTTAGAATTTCACTTGATCTTTAGAATTTCACTTTATCTTTAGAATTTCACTTTATCCTTTGAATTTCACTTTATTCTTTGAATTTCACTTTATCTTTAGAATTTCACTTTATCCTTTGAATTTCACTTTATCTTTAGAATTTCACTTTATCTTTAGAATTTCACTTGATCTTTAGAATTTTACTTCATCTTTCGAATTTCACTTGATCTTTAGAATTTCACTTTATCTTTAGAATTTCACTTTATCCTTTGAATTTCACTTCATCCTTTGAATTTCACTTTATCTTTAGAATTTCACTTGATCTTTAGAATTTCACTTTATCTTTCGAATTTCACTTTATCCTTTGCATTTCACTTCATCCTTTGAATTTCGCTTCATCTTTAGAATTTCACTTTATCCTTTGAATTTCACTGCATCTTTCGAATTTCGCTTTATCCTTTGAATTTCACTTTATCCTTTGAATTTCACTTTATCTTTAGAATTTCACTTTATCCTTTGAATTTCACTTTATCTTTCAAATTTCACTTTATCCTTTGAATTTCACTTTATCCTTTGAATTTCACTTTATCTTTAGAATTTCACTTGATCTTTAGAATTTCACTTGATCTTTAGAATTTCACTTCATCTTTAGAATTTTACTTGATCTTTAGAATTTCACTTTATCTTTCGAATTTCATTTTATCCTTTGAATTTCACTTTATCCTTTGAATTTCACTTTATCTTTAGAATTTCACTTTATCCTTTGAATTTCACTTTATCTTTAGAATTTCACTTTATCTTTCGAATTTCACTTGATCTTTAGAATTTCACTTTATCTTTAGAATTTCACTTTATCCTTTGAATTTCACTTTATCCTTTGAATTTCACTTGATCTTTAGAATTTCACTTGATCTTTAGAATTTCACTTGATCTTTAGAATTTCACTTTATCTTTAGAATTTCACTTTATCCTTTGAATTTCACTTTATCCTTTGAATTTCACTTTATCTTTAGAATTTCACTTCATCATTTGAATTTCACTTTATCTTTAGAATTTCACTTTATCTTTAGAATTTCACTTGATCTTTAGAATTTCACTTTATCTTTCAAATTCCACTTGATCTTTAGAATTTCACTTTATCTTTCGAATTTCACTTTATCCTTTGAATTTCACTTTATCTTTAGAATTTCACTTTATCCTTTGAATTTCAACCTTTGAATTTCCCGTTGATTGTGGCCGTGGCCTTGTTTGCCGGTGGCCTTGTGGCCTTGTTTGCCGCTGTGGTCTTGATTAGCGGCTGCAGTCGTTTGCCGCTGCGTTTGCCGCTGCGTTTGCCGCTTTGCCTCCTCGACCTTGGCCTCGTACTCGTCCCTTCGCTCCTGCCTGGCATGGCTCTGAAGTACTCCGCCGCAAGGCTTCTTCTGCTCAATACCCGCTCCACCCCATCATGCATCTCTGCCATCAAATCAAATGGACTCCTCCGACGACCCAGGTACATTCACCGTGGCTCCGGTCGCAAGTTTGTTTATTTGCAATCAGGTCACTCCATCCCCGTCCTCTGGTCGGCTCAGCGCACTCTCACTCTTCGTCCCAGCGCACCTGGTCACAGCAACCCACACGATCGCACCTCTTGCCTACGAACCCTGGCTAAATCACCTGAATTCATCCCTGCTGTTCAAAACAACATCAAGCTCACCCTGTTCAACACCCGGTCCCTCAACAATAAATGCCTCATCCTGAACGAATACATCCTGGATAACAAACTGGACTTTCTCTGTCTCACCGAAACCTGGCAACAACCTCTGGACTACTACACACTCAACCTCACCACACCCAATGGATATTCCTACGTCAATAAACCACGCTCGGAGGGCCGAGGTGGTGGAATTGCCGTTATCCACCGTCAAGACATCAAGACCAACCTCATCTCCATCTCATCTGCTCCATCATTTGAACACCTGGCTTTAAAACTCTCTGGTCACACGCAGTCAGTCATGGCTGTCGTCTACCGCCCTCCCAAACCACACCCATCATTCCTGTCTGACTTCTCCTACTTTCTGACCCAGCTATGTTCCCTCTCCCCCTCAATCCTCCTCCTTGGTGATTTCAATATCCACATGGACTCCACTGACTCCACAATAACCACTGACTTCACTGATTTACTCACCTGCTTTAACCTCACTCAACATGTCGACTTTCCTACCCATATCCGTGGTCACATTTTGGACCTTGTCTGCTCCACTGGATTAAATTTGCACCATCTCTATGGCTCCGACCTCACCCTCTCTGACCACTTAGCCATCACTCTGACCATCAACATCCCCGCCCCAACACCAAGGCATTATCGCACAATCAACTTCCGTAAGCTAAACGCTCTTTCACCTACCTCATTCTCATCCACCCTCTCTGAAAAAATGTCCACTTCTCCCTTCATTGACCTCCACACCCCTTCCGACCTCACTGACTACTACAACCACACTCTCTCCTCCTGCCTTGACCAGCTTGCGCCTGTAAAAACCAAAACAGTTTCTTTCACCCATTCTGCTCCCTGGTTTACCCCTGAACTCCACCTGATGAAAACTCGTGCTCGCCAACTTGAAAGACTCCGCAATAAAACGGGTCTCACAGTTCACTCCCAAGCCTACAAGGACCACATACAACACTACAAAGATGCCCTCTCCCGCGCCCGCTCTGCCTACTACTCTCAAATTATCCACTCTGGCTCCGGAAACCCAAAAGCACTCTTCTCGACAATAAACAAACTCCTCCGCCCCCTGAACACCACCACCCAGTCATTCACAGTAGACAACTGCATCTCCTTCCTCTCTTTCTTCCAACGCAAAATTGACAACATCTACAACAGCTTGACCACCGCCGCACCCGCTCCCCCTCCAACCACCTGCCCCCCCTTGTCCTGCCATCCCCTGTCTCGGTTCTCCCCAATCTCTCCTACTGACCTCTCTGAACTCCTCATAGGAATGAAAACTGCCACCTGCACTCTTGACCCCATCCCCTCCAGCTTTGTCAAAGCCTCCCTCCCTGCTCTCTCTCCACTTATCATTGCAACAATAAACTCCTCCCTGTCTACAGGCATCGTCCCACCTTCCCTCAAAATTGCTGCTGTTACCCCCATTCTAAAAAAACCTGGTCTAAACCCTGACACCCTAAACAACTTCAGACCCATCTCCAACCTACCCTTTCTGTCAAAAGTTTTGGAACGCGCTGTAGCCACTCAACTCAAACATCATCTCTCTGCCAATAACTTGTATGAAACATTCCAATCCGGATTCCGCTCCAACCACAGTACTGAAACTGCTCTCCTCAAAATCACCAACGACCTTCTCCTCTCCTCTGACGCTGGCAACCTCAACATTCTCGTCCTCCTCGACCTCAGCGCTGCCTTTGACACCATCGATCACACTATCCTCCTCACCCGACTTGAATCCACCTTTAACGTCACCGGCACTGCCCTCTCTTGGATTAAATCATACCTCTCTGACAGATGCCAGTTCATCTCCATCAATAACTGCAAATCCCCCACTGCTCCCCTCCCCCAAGGTGTCCCCCAAGGTTCAGTTCTTGGCCCCCTCCTCTTCATCCTTTACCTGTCCCCGCTCGGTCACTTAATCCGCCGTCATGGTCTCCAATTCCACTGCTTCGCCGATGACATCCAGCTTTTCATCTCCACCAAGTCCGTCTCCACCGACACCCACTCTATCCTGACAAACTGCATCACTGAAATAAAATCCTGGCTTCAAATCAACTTCCTCAAGCTTAACTGTGATAAATCTGAAATAATCATCATTGGCCCAAAAACGCTCACAAAATCCACCCATAACTTTGCCCTCAACATCGACGGTATCCCAGTATCCACCTCCCCTCACATCCGGAATCTTGGCGTCATCTTTGACCAAACCCTTTCCTTCGACAAATACACTAAACAGATCACAAAGTCAGCCTTCTTTCACCTGAAAAACATTGCCCGTCTCCGCTCATCCCTCTCCTCCACGGCTGCAGAAACCCTCATCCACGCCTTCATCACCTCCCGTCTGGACTACTGCAATAGCCTCCTCTATGGTTCACCCTCAAAAATCACCAATAAACTCCAATACATTCAGAACTCCGCTGCCCGTCTACTCACCCATTCCCGGACCCGTGACCACATCACCCCCGTCCTTTACAAGCTTCACTGGCTCCCCATCCCCCAGAGAATCCAGTACAAAATCCTCCTCTTGACATACAAAGCCCTCCATAACCTGGCCCCATCCTACCTGGCTGACCTCCTCTCCAGACACACTCCCACCCGCAACCTCCGCTCTGCTGGTACCAACCTCCTGACCCCCTCCATCCGGACCAAATTCAGATCCTGGGGGGACAGGGCCTTCTCCATCGCTGCTCCCACCCTCTGGAACTCACTACCTCACACCATCAGAGACTCCTCCTCACTCACCACATTCAAAACATCACTAAAGACCCACCTGTTCAACGCTGCATTCAACATTCAACCCACAGCATTTAACCCCTGACTATCTCTTCTCCTTCTCCCTCCTTTTGCTTTAAATATTTCCCTATTGATTCTTGTCTTGTCTTTTTGATTCTTGTCTTATATATATGCCGTATATCGCTGCTGTTTGTTTTCTTGATTCTTGTCTTTTTGCAATTGTTGTTTTCATGTATTGTTATGCATTATGTTTTCCACTCTGTCAAAGCGCCTTTGGGCTTCTGGAAAAGCGCTATACAAAATAAATGAATTATTATTATTATTATTATTATTATCCTTTGAATTTCACTTTATCCTTTGAATTTCACTTTATCTTTAGAATTTCACTTGATCTTTAGAATTTCACTTTATCTTTAGAATTTCACTTTATCCTTTGAATTTCACTTTATCTTTAGAATTTCACTTTATCCTTTGAATTTCACTTTATCTTTAGAATTTCACTTGATCTTTAGAATTTCACTTTATCTTTCGAATTTCACTTCATCCTTTGAATTTCACTTTATCCTTTGAATTTCACTTTATCTTTAGAATTTCACTTTATCCTTTGAATTTCACTTTATCTTTCGAATTTCACTTTATCCTTTGAATTTCACTTTATCCTTTGAATTTCACTTTATCTTTAGAATTTCACTTGATCTTTAGAATTTCACTTTATCTTTCGAATTTCACTTTATCCTTTGAATTTCACTTTATCTTTAGAATTTCACTTTATACTTTGAATTTCACTTTATCTTTAGAATTTCACTTGATCTTTAGAATTTCACTTGATCTTTAGAATTTCACTTGATCTTTTGAATTTCACTTTATCTTTAGAATTTCACTTTATCCTTTGAATTTCACTTTATCCTTTGAATTTCAATTTATCTTTAGAATTTCACTTGATCTTTAGAATTTCACTTTATCTTTCGAATTTCACTTTATCCTTTGAATTTCACTTTATCCTTTGAATTTCACTTTATCTTTAGAATTTCACTTTATCCTTTGAATTTCACTTTATCTTTCGAATTTCACTTTATCCTTTGAATTTCACTTTATCCTTTGAATTTCACTTTATCTTTAGAATTTCACTTGATCTTTAGAATTTCACTTTATCTTTCGAATTTCACTTTATCCTTTGAATTTCACTTTATCTTTAGAATTTCACTTTATACTTTGAATTTCACTTTATCTTTAGAATTTCACTTGATCTTTAGAATTTCACTTGATCTTTAGAATTTCACTTGATCTTTTGAATTTCACTTTATCTTTAGAATTTCACTTTATCCTTTGAATTTCACTTTATCCTTTGAATTTCAATTTATCTTTAGAATTTCACTTGATCTTTAGAATTTCACTTTATCTTTCGAATTTCACTTTATCCTTTGAATTTCACTTTATCCTTTGAATTTCGCTTTATCTTTAGAATTTCACTTTATCCTTTGAATTTCACTGCATCTTTCGAATTTCGCTTTATCCTTTGAATTTCACTTTATCCTTTGAATTTCACTTTATCTTTAGAATTTCACTTTATCCTTTGAATTTCACTTTATCTTTCAAATTTCACTTTATCCTTTGAATTTCACTTTATCCTTTGAATTTCACTTCATCTTTAGAATTTCACTTGATCTTTAGAATTTCACTTTATCTTTCGAATTTAACTTTATCCTTTGAATTTCACTTTATCCTTTGAATTTCACTTTATCTTTAGAATTTCACTTTATCCTTTGAATTTCACTTTATCTTTAGAATTTCACTTTATCTTTAGAATTTCACTTGATCTTTAGAATTTCACTTTATCTTTAGAATTTCACTTTATCCTTTGAATTTCACTTTATCCTTTGAATTTCACTTGATCTTTAGAATTTCACTTGATCTTTAGAATTTCACTTGATCTTTAGAATTTCACTTTATCTTTAGAATTTCACTTTATCCTTTGAATTTCACTTTATCCTTTGAATTTCACTTTATCTTTAGAATTTCACTTTATCCTTTGAATTTCACTTTATCTTTAGAATTTCACTTTATCTTTAGAATTTCACTTGATCTTTAGAATTTCACTTTATCTTTCAAATTTCACTTGATCTTTAGAATTTCACTTCATCCTTTGAATTTCACTTGATCTTTAGAATTTCACTTGATCTTTAGAATTTTACTTGATCTTTAGAATTTCACTTTATCTTTAGAATTTCACTTTATCTTTAGAATTTCACTTGATCTTTAGAATTTCACTTCATCTTTAGAATTTCACTTGATCTTTCGAATTTCACTTTATCCTTTGAATTTCACTTTATCCTTTGAATTTAACTTTATCTTTAGAATTTCACTTTATCTTTAGAATTTCACTTTATCTTGAGAATTTCACTTTATCTTTAGAATTTCACTTGATCTTTAGAATTTCACTTTATCTTTAGAATTTCACTTTATCTTTAGAATTTCACTTTATCTTTAGAATTTCACTTTATACTTAGAATTTCACTTTATATTTAGAATTTCACCTTATCTTTCGAATTTCACTTTATCCTTTGAATTTCACTCTATCTTTAGAATTTCACTTTATATTTAGAATTTCGCTTTATATTTAGAATTTCACCTCATCTTTAGAATTTCACTTTATCTTTAGAATTTCACTTTATCTTTAGAATTTCACTTTATCTTTCGAATTTCACTTTATCCTTTGAATTTCACTTTATCCTTTGAATTTCACTTTATCTTTAGAATTTCACTTTATCCTTTGAATTTCACTTTATCTTTAGAATTTCACTTCATCTTTAGAATTTCACCTTATCTTTAGAATTTCACTTTATCTTTAGAATTTCACTTGATCTTTAGAATTTCACTTTATCCTTTGAATTTCACTTTATCCTTTGAATTTCAATTTATCTTTAGAATCTCACTTGATCTTTAGAATTTCACTTTATCTTTCGAATTTCACTTTATCCTTTGAATTTCACTTTATCCTTTGAATTTCGCTTTATCTTTAGAATTTCACTTTATCCTTTGAATTTCACTGCATCTTTCGAATTTCGCTTTATCCTTTGAATTTCACTTTATCCTTTGAATTTCACTTTATCTTTAGAATTTCACTTTATCCTTTGAATTTCACTTTATCTTTCAAATTTCACTTTATCCTTTGAATTTCACTTTATCCTTTGAATTTCACTTTATCTTTAGAATTTCACTTGATCTTTAGAATTTCACTTCATCTTTAGAATTTCACTTGATCTTTAGAATTTCACTTTATCTTTCGAATTTCACTTTATCCTTTGAATTTCACTTTATCCTTTGAATTTCACTTTATCTTTAGAATTTCACTTTATCCTTTGAATTTCACTTTATCTTTAGAATTTCACTTTATCTTTAGAATTTCACTTGATCTTTAGAATTTCACTTTATCTTTAGAATTTCACTTTATCCTTTGAATATCACTTTATCCTTTGAATTTCACTTGATCTTTAGAATTTCACTTGATCTTTAGAATTTCACTTGATCTTTAGAATTTCACTTTATCTTTAGAATTTCACTTTATCCTTTGAATTTCACTTTATCCTTTGAATTTCACTTTATCTTTAGAATTTCACTTTATCCTTTGAATTTCACTTTATCTTTAGGATTTCACTTTATCTTTAGAATTTCACTTGATCTTTAGAATTTCACTTTATCTTTCAAATTTCACTTGATCTTTAGAATTTCACTTCATCCTTTGAATTTCACTTGATCTTTAGAATTTCACTTGATCTTTAGAATTTCACTTGATCTTTAGAATTTCACTTTATCTTTAGAATTTCACTTTATCCTTTGAATTTCACTTTATTCTTTGAATTTCACTTTATCTTTAGAATTTCACTTTATCCTTTGAATTTCACTTTATCTTTAGAATTTCACTTTATCTTTAGAATTTCACTTGATCTTTAGAATTTTACTTCATCTTTCGAATTTCACTTGATCTTTAGAATTTCACTTTATCTTTAGAATTTCACTTTATCCTTTGAATTTCACTTCATCCTTTGAATTTCACTTTATCTTTAGAATTTCACTTGATCTTTAGAATTTCACTTTATCTTTCGAATTTCACTTTATCCTTTGCATTTCACTTCATCCTTTGAATTTCGCTTCATCTTTAGAATTTCACTTTATCCTTTGAATTTCACTGCATCTTTCGAATTTCGCTTTATCCTTTGAATTTCACTTTATCCTTTGAATTTCACTTTATCTTTAGAATTTCACTTTATCCTTTGAATTTCACTTTATCTTTCAAATTTCACTTTATCCTTTGAATTTCACTTTATCCTTTGAATTTCACTTTATCTTTAGAATTTCACTTGATCTTTAGAATTTCACTTGATCTTTAGAATTTCACTTCATCTTTAGAATTTTACTTGATCTTTAGAATTTCACTTTATCTTTCGAATTTCATTTTATCCTTTGAATTTCACTTTATCCTTTGAATTTCACTTTATCTTTAGAATTTCACTTTATCCTTTGAATTTCACTTTATCTTTAGAATTTCACTTTATCTTTCGAATTTCACTTGATCTTTAGAATTTCACTTTATCTTTAGAATTTCACTTTATCCTTTGAATTTCACTTTATCCTTTGAATTTCACTTGATCTTTAGAATTTCACTTGATCTTTAGAATTTCACTTGATCTTTAGAATTTCACTTTATCTTTAGAATTTCACTTTATCCTTTGAATTTCACTTTATCCTTTGAATTTCACTTTATCTTTAGAATTTCACTTCATCATTTGAATTTCACTTTATCTTTAGAATTTCACTTTATCTTTAGAATTTCACTTGATCTTTAGAATTTCACTTTATCTTTCAAATTCCACTTGATCTTTAGAATTTCACTTTATCTTTCGAATTTCACTTTATCCTTTGAATTTCACTTTATCTTTAGAATTTCACTTTATCCTTTGAATTTCACTTTATCCTTTGAATTTCACTTTATCCTTTGAATTTCACTTTATCTTTAGAATTTCACTTGATCTTTAGAATTTCACTTTATCTTTAGAATTTCACTTTATCCTTTGAATTTCACTTTATCTTTAGAATTTCACTTTATCCTTTGAATTTCACTTTATCTTTAGAATTTCACTTGATCTTTAGAATTTCACTTTATCTTTCGAATTTCACTTCATCCTTTGAATTTCACTTTATCCTTTGAATTTCACTTTATCTTTAGAATTTCACTTTATCCTTTGAATTTCACTTTATCTTTCGAATTTCACTTTATCCTTTGAATTTCACTTTATCCTTTGAATTTCACTTTATCTTTAGAATTTCACTTGATCTTTAGAATTTCACTTTATCTTTCGAATTTCACTTTATCCTTTGAATTTCACTTTATCTTTAGAATTTCACTTTATACTTTGAATTTCACTTTATCTTTAGAATTTCACTTGATCTTTAGAATTTCACTTGATCTTTAGAATTTCACTTGATCTTTTGAATTTCACTTTATCTTTAGAATTTCACTTTATCCTTTGAATTTCACTTTATCCTTTGAATTTCAATTTATCTTTAGAATTTCACTTGATCTTTAGAATTTCACTTTATCTTTCGAATTTCACTTTATCCTTTGAATTTCACTTTATCCTTTGAATTTCGCTTTATCTTTAGAATTTCACTTTATCCTTTGAATTTCACTTTATCTTTCGAATTTCACTTTATCCTTTGAATTTCACTTTATCCTTTGAATTTCACTTTATCTTTAGAATTTCACTTTATCCTTTGAATTTCACTTTATCTTTCGAATTTCACTTTATCCTTTGAATTTCACTTTATCCTTTGAATTTCACTTTATCTTTAGAATTTCACTTGATCTTTAGAATTTCACTTTATCTTTCGAATTTCACTTTATCCTTTGAATTTCACTTTATCTTTAGAATTTCACTTTATACTTTGAATTTCACTTTATCTTTAGAATTTCACTTGATCTTTAGAATTTCACTTGATCTTTAGAATTTCACTTGATCTTTTGAATTTCACTTTATCTTTAGAATTTCACTTTATCCTTTGAATTTCACTTTATCCTTTGAATTTCAATTTATCTTTAGAATTTCACTTGATCTTTAGAATTTCACTTTATCTTTCGAATTTCACTTTATCCTTTGAATTTCACTTTATCCTTTGAATTTCGCTTTATCTTTAGAATTTCACTTTATCCTTTGAATTTCACTGCATCTTTCGAATTTCGCTTTATCCTTTGAATTTCACTTTATCCTTTGAATTTCACTTTATCTTTAGAATTTCACTTTATCCTTTGAATTTCACTTTATCTTTCAAATTTCACTTTATCCTTTGAATTTCACTTTATCCTTTGAATTTCACTTCATCTTTAGAATTTCACTTGATCTTTAGAATTTCACTTTATCTTTCGAATTTAACTTTATCCTTTGAATTTCACTTTATCCTTTGAATTTCACTTTATCTTTAGAATTTCACTTTATCCTTTGAATTTCACTTTATCTTTAGAATTTCACTTTATCTTTAGAATTTCACTTGATCTTTAGAATTTCACTTTATCTTTAGAATTTCACTTTATCCTTTGAATTTCACTTTATCCTTTGAATTTCACTTGATCTTTAGAATTTCACTTGATCTTTAGAATTTCACTTGATCTTTAGAATTTCACTTTATCTTTAGAATTTCACTTTATCCTTTGAATTTCACTTTATCCTTTGAATTTCACTTTATCTTTAGAATTTCACTTTATCCTTTGAATTTCACTTTATCTTTAGAATTTCACTTTATCTTTAGAATTTCACTTGATCTTTAGAATTTCACTTTATCTTTCAAATTTCACTTGATCTTTAGAATTTCACTTCATCCTTTGAATTTCACTTGATCTTTAGAATTTCACTTGATCTTTAGAATTTTACTTGATCTTTAGAATTTCACTTTATCTTTAGAATTTCACTTTATCCTTTGAATTTCACTTTATTCTTTGAATTTCACTTTATCTTTAGAATTTCACTTTATCCTTTGAATTTCACTTTATCTTTAGAATTTCACTTTATCTTTAGAATTTCACATCATCTTTCGAATTTCACTTGATCTTTAGAATTTCACTTTATCTTTAGAATTTCACTTTATCCTTTGAATTTCACTTTATTCTTTGAATTTCACTTTATCTTTAGAATTTCACTTTATCCTTTGAATTTCACTTTATCTTTAGAATTTCACTTTATCTTTAGAATTTCACTTGATCTTTAGAATTTCACTTCATCTTTCGAATTTCACTTGATCTTTAGAATTTCACTTTATCTTTAGAATTTCACTTTATCCTTTGAATTTCACTTTATCCTTTGAATTTCACTTTATCTTTAGAATTTCACTTGATCTTTAGAATTTCACTTTATCTTTCGAATTTCACTTTATCCTTTGCATTTCACTTCATCCTTTGAATTTCGCTTCATCTTTAGAATTTCACTTTATCCTTTGAATTTCACTGCATCTTTCGAATTTCACTTTATCCTTTGAATTTCACTTTATCTTTAGAATTTCACTTTATCTTTAGAATTTCACTTGATCTTTAGAATTTCACTTTATCTTTAGAATTTCACTTTATCCTTTGAATTTCACTTTATCCTTTGAATTTCACTTGATCTTTAGAATTTCACTTTATCCTTTGAATTTCACTTGATCTTTAGAATTTCACTTGATCTTTAGAATTTCACTTGATCTTTAGAATTTCACTTTATCTTTAGAATTTCACTTTATCCTTTGAATTTCACTTTATCCTTTGAATTTCACTTTATCTTTAGAATTTCACTTTATCCTTTGAATTTCACTTTATCTTTAGAATTTCACTTTATCTTTAGAATTTCACTTGATCTTTAGAATTTCACTTTATCTTTCAAATTTCACTTGATCTTTAGAATTTCACTTCATCCTTTGAATTTCACTTGATCTTTAGAATTTCACTTGATCTTTAGAATTTTACTTGATCTTTAGAATTTCACTTTATCTTTAGAATTTCACTTTATCCTTTGAATTTCACTTTATTCTTTGAATTTCACTTTATCTTTAGAATTTCACTTTATCCTTTGAATTTCACTTTATCTTTAGAATTTCACTTTATCTTTAGAATTTCACTTCATCTTTCGAATTTCACTTGATCTTTAGAATTTCACTTTATCTTTAGAATTTCACTTTATCCTTTGAATTTCACTTTATTCTTTGAATTTCACTTTATCTTTAGAATTTCACTTTATCCTTTGAATTTCACTTTATCTTTAGAATTTCACTTTATCTTTAGAATTTCACTTGATCTTTAGAATTTCACTTCATCTTTCGAATTTCACTTGATCTTTAGAATTTCACTTTATCTTTAGAATTTCACTTTATCCTTTGAATTTCACTTTATCCTTTGAATTTCACTTTATCTTTAGAATTTCACTTGATCTTTAGAATTTCACTTTATCTTTCGAATTTCACTTTATCCTTTGCATTTCACTTCATCCTTTGAATTTCGCTTCATCTTTAGAATTTCACTTTATCCTTTGAATTTCACTGCATCTTTCGAATTTCGCTTTATCCTTTGAATTTCACTTTATCCTTTGAATTTCACTTTATCTTTAGAATTTCACTTTATCCTTTGAATTTCACTTTATCTTTAGAATTTCACTTCATCCTTTGAATTTCACTTGATCTTTAGAATTTCACTTGATCTTTAGAATTTTACTTGATCTTTAGAATTTCACTTTATCTTTAGAATTTCACTTTATCCTTTGAATTTCACTTTATTCTTTGAATTTCACTTTATCTTTAGAATTTCACTTTATCCTTTGAATTTCACTTTATCTTTAGAATTTCACTTTATCTTTAGAATTTCACTTGATCTTTAGAATTTCACTTCATCTTTCGAATTTCACTTGATCTTTAGAATTTCACTTTATCTTTAGAATTTCACTTTATCCTTTGAATTTCACTTTATTCTTTGAATTTCACTTTATCTTTAGAATTTCACTTTATCCTTTGAATTTCACTTTATCTTTAGAATTTCACTTTATCTTTAGAATTTCACTTGATCTTTAGAATTTCACTTCATCTTTCGAATTTCACTTGATCTTTAGAATTTCACTTTATCTTTAGAATTTCACTTTATCCTCTGAATTTCACTTTATCCTTTGAATTTCACTTTATCTTTAGAATTTCACTTGATCTTTAGAATTTCACTTTATCTTTCGAATTTCACTTTATCCTTTGCATTTCACTTCATCCTTTGAATTTCGCTTCATCTTTAGAATTTCACTTTATCCTTTGAATTTCACTGCATCTTTCGAATTTCGCTTTATCCTTTGAATTTCACTTTATCCTTTGAATTTCACTTTATCTTTAGAATTTCACTTTATCCTTTGAATTTCACTTTATCTTTCAAATTTCACTTTATCCTTTGAATTTCACTTCATCCTTTGAATTTCACTTTATCTTTAGAATTTCACTTGATCTTTAGAATTTCACTTGATCTTTAGAATTTCACTTAATCTTTAGAATTTTACTTGATCTTTAGAATTTCACTTTATCTTTCGAATTTCACTTTATCCTTTGAATTTCACTTTATCCTTTGAATTTCACTTTATCTTTAGAATTTCACTTTATCCTTTGAATTTCACTTTATCTTTAGAATTTCACTTTATCTTTCGAATTTCACTTGATCTTTAGAATTTCACTTTATCTTTAGAATTTCACTTTATCCTTTGAATTTCACTTTATCCTTTGAATTTCACTTGATCTTTAGAATTTCACTTGATCTTTAGAATTTCACTTGATCTTTAGAATTTCACTTTATCTTTAGAATTTCACTTTATCCTTTGAATTTCACTTTATCCTTTGAATTTCACTTTATCTTTAGAATTTCACTTCATCCTTTGAATTTCACTTTATCTTTAGAATTTCACTTTATCTTTAGAATTTCACTTGATCTTTAGAATTTCACTTTATCTTTCAAATTCCACTTGATCTTTAGAATTTCACTTTATCTTTCGAATTTCACTTTATCCTTTGAATTTCACTTTATCTTTAGAATTTCACTTTATCCTTTGAATTTCACTTTATCCTTTGAATTTCACTTTATCCTTTGAATTTCACTTTATCTTTAGAATTTCACTTGATCTTTAGAATTTCACTTTATCTTTCGAATTTCACTTTATCCTTTGAATTTCACTTTATCTTTAGAATTTCACTTTATCCTTTGAATTTCACTTTATCTTTAGAATTTCACTTGATCTTTAGAATTTCACTTTATCTTTCGAATTTCACTTCATCCTTTGAATTTCACTTTATCCTTTGAATTTCACTTTATCTTTAGAATTTCACTTTATCCTTTGAATTTCACTTTATCTTTCGAATTTCACTTTATCTTTCGAATTTCACTTTATCCTTTGAATTTCACTTGATCTTTAGAATTTCACTTTATCCTTTGAATTTCACTTTATCTTTAGAATTTCACTTTATCTTTAGAATTTCACTTTATCTTTAGAATTTCACTTTATCCTTTGAATTTCACTTTATCTTTAGAATTTCACTTTATCCTTTGAATTTCACTTTATCCTTTGAATTTCACTTTATCCTTTGAATTTCACTTGATCTTTAGAATTTCACTTTATCTTTAGAATTTCACTTGATCTTTAGAATTTCACTTTATCTTTCGAATTTCACTTGATCTTTAGAATTTCACTTTATCTTTAGAATTTCACTTTATCCTTTGAATTTCACTTTATCCTTTGAATTTCACTTTATCCTTTGAATTTCACTTTATCTTTAGAATTTCACTTGATCTTTAGAATTTCACTTTATCTTTCGAATTTCACTTTATCCTTTGAATTTCACTTTATCTTTAGAATTTCACTTTATCCTTTGAATTTCACTTTATCTTTAGAATTTCACTTGATCTTTAGAATTTCACTTGATCTTTAGAATTTCACTTTATCTTTCGAATTTCACTTTATCCTTTGAATTTCACTTTATCCTTTGAATTTCACTTTATCTTTAGAATTTCACTTTATCCTTTGAATTTCACTTTATCTTTAGAATTTCACTTTATCTTTAGAATTTCACTTGATCTTTAGAATTTCACTTTATCCTTTGAATTTCACTTTATCCTTTGAATTTCGCTTTATCTTTAGAATTTCACTTTATCCTTTGAATTTCACTGCATCTTTCGAATTTCACTTTATCCTTTGAATTTCACTTTATCCTTTGAATTTCACTTTATCTTTAGAATTTCACTTTATCCTTTGAATTTCACTTTATCTTTCAAATTTCACTTTATCCTTTGAATTTCACTTTATCCTTTGAATTTCACTTTATCTTTAGAATTTCACTTCATCTTTAGAATTTCACTTTATGTTTAGATATTCACTTTATCTTTAGAATTTCACTTTATCTTTAGAATTTCACTTTATCTTTAGAATTTCACTTTATCTTTCGAATTTTACTTTATCCTTTGAATTTCACTTGATCCTTTGAATTTCACTTGATCTTTAGAATTTCACTTTATCCTTTGAATTTCACTTTATCTTTAGAATTTCACTTTATCTTTAGAATTTCACTTTATCTTTAGAATTTCACTTTATCTTTAGAATTTCACTTTATCTTTAGAATTTCACTTGATCTTTAGAATTTCACTTCATCTTTAGAATTTCACTTGATCTTTCGAATTTCACTTTATCCTTTGAATTTCACTTTATCCTTTGAATTTAACTTTATCTTTAGAATTTCACTTTATCTTTAGAATTTCACTTTATCTTTAGAATTTCACTTTATCTTTAGAATTTCACTTGATCTTTAGAATTTCACTTTATCTTTAGAATTTCACTTTATCTTTAGAATTTCACTTTATCTTTAGAATTTCACTTTATATTTAGAATTTCACTTTATATTTAGAATTTCACCTTATCTTTCGAATTTCACTTTATCCTTTGAATTTCACTCTATCTTTAGAATTTCACTTTATATTTAGAATTTCGCTTTATATTTAGAATTTCACCTCATCTTTAGAATTTCACTTTATCTTTAGAATTTCACTTTATCTTTAGAATTTCACTTTATCTTTCGAATTTCACTTTATCCTTTGAATTTCACTTTATCCTTTGAATTTCACTTTATCTTTAGAATTTCACTTTATCCTTTGAATTTCACTTTATCTTTAGAATTTCACTTCATCTTTAGAATTTCACCTTATCTTTAGAATTTCACTTTATCTTTAGAATTTCACTTGATCTTTAGAATTTCACTTCATCTTTCGAATTTCACTTTATCTTTAGAATTTCACTTTATCCTTTGAATTTCACTTTATCCTTTGAATTTCAATTTATCTTTAGAATCTCACTTGATCTTTAGAATTTCACTTTATCTTTCGAATTTCACTTTATCCTTTGAATTTCACTTTATCCTTTGAATTTCGCTTTATCTTTAGAATTTCACTTTATCCTTTGAATTTCACTGCATCTTTCGAATTTCGCTTTATCCTTTGAATTTCACTTTATCCTTTGAATTTCACTTTATCTTTAGAATTTCACTTTATCCTTTGAATTTCACTTTATCTTTCAAATTTCACTTTATCCTTTGAATTTCACTTTATCCTTTGAATTTCACTTTATCTTTAGAATTTCACTTGATCTTTAGAATTTCACTTCATCTTTAGAATTTCACTTGATCTTTAGAATTTCACTTTATCTTTCGAATTTCACTTTATCCTTTGAATTTCACTTTATCCTTTGAATTTCACTTTATCTTTAGAATTTCACTTTATCCTTTGAATTTCACTTTATCTTTAGAATTTCACTTTATCTTTAGAATTTCACTTGATCTTTAGAATTTCACTTTATCTTTAGAATTTCACTTTATCCTTTGAATATCACTTTATCCTTTGAATTTCACTTGATCTTTAGAATTTCACTTGATCTTTAGAATTTCACTTGATCTTTAGAATTTCACTTTATCTTTAGAATTTCACTTTATCCTTTGAATTTCACTTTATCCTTTGAATTTCACTTTATCCTTTGAATTTCACTTTATCTTTAGAATTTCACTTTATCCTTTGAATTTCACTTTATCTTTAGAATTTCACTTTATCTTTAGAATTTCACTTGATCTTTAGAATTTCACTTTATCTTTCAAATTTCACTTGATCTTTAGAATTTCACTTCATCCTTTGAATTTCACTTGATCTTTAGAATTTCACTTGATCTTTAGAATTTTACTTGATCTTTAGAATTTCACTTTATCTTTAGAATTTCACTTTATCCTTTGAATTTCACTTTATTCTTTGAATTTCACTTTATCTTTAGAATTTCACTTTATCCTTTGAATTTCACTTTATCTTTAGAATTTCACTTTATCTTTAGAATTTCACTTCATCTTTCGAATTTCACTTGATCTTTAGAATTTCACTTTATCTTTAGAATTTCACTTTATCCTTTGAATTTCACTTTATTCTTTGAATTTCACTTTATCTTTAGAATTTCACTTTATCCTTTGAATTTCACTTTATCTTTAGAATTTCACTTTATCTTTAGAATTTCACTTGATCTTTAGAATTTCACTTCATCTTTCGAATTTCACTTGATCTTTAGAATTTCACTTTATCTTTAGAATTTCACTTTATCCTTTGAATTTCACTTTATCCTTTGAATTTCACTTTATCTTTAGAATTTCACTTGATCTTTAGAATTTCACTTTATCTTTCGAATTTCACTTTATCCTTTGCATTTCACTTCATCCTTTGAATTTCGCTTCATCTTTAGAATTTCACTTTATCCTTTGAATTTCACTGCATCTTTCGAATTTCACTTTATCCTTTGAATTTCACTTTATCTTTAGAATTTCACTTTATCTTTAGAATTTCACTTGATCTTTAGAATTTCACTTTATCTTTAGAATTTCACTTTATCCTTTGAATTTCACTTTATCCTTTGAATTTCACTTGATCTTTAGAATTTCACTTGATCTTTAGAATTTCACTTGATCTTTAGAATTTCACTTTATCTTTAGAATTTCACTTTATCCTTTGAATTTCACTTTATCCTTTGAATTTCACTTTATCTTTAGAATTTCACTTTATCCTTTGAATTTCACTTTATCTTTAGAATTTCACTTTATCTTTAGAATTTCACTTGATCTTTAGAATTTCACTTTATCTTTCAAATTTCACTTGATCTTTAGAATTTCACTTCATCCTTTGAATTTCACTTGATCTTTAGAATTTCACTTGATCTTTAGAATTTTACTTGATCTTTAGAATTTCACTTTATCTTTAGAATTTCACTTTATCCTTTGAATTTCACTTTATTCTTTGAATTTCACTTTATCTTTAGAATTTCACTTTATCCTTTGAATTTCACTTTATCTTTAGAATTTCACTTTATCTTTAGAATTTCACTTCATCTTTCGAATTTCACTTGATCTTTAGAATTTCACTTTATCTTTAGAATTTCACTTTATCCTTTGAATTTCACTTTATTCTTTGAATTTCACTTTATCTTTAGAATTTCACTTTATCCTTTGAATTTCACTTTATCTTTAGAATTTCACTTTATCTTTAGAATTTCACTTGATCTTTAGAATTTCACTTCATCTTTCGAATTTCACTTGATCTTTAGAATTTCACTTTATCTTTAGAATTTCACTTTATCCTTTGAATTTCACTTTATCCTTTGAATTTCACTTTATCTTTAGAATTTCACTTGATCTTTAGAATTTCACTTTATCTTTCGAATTTCACTTTATCCTTTGCATTTCACTTCATCCTTTGAATTTCGCTTCATCTTTAGAATTTCACTTTATCCTTTGAATTTCACTGCATCTTTCGAATTTCGCTTTATCCTTTGAATTTCACTTTATCCTTTGAATTTCACTTTATCTTTAGAATTTCACTTTATCCTTTGAATTTCACTTTATCTTTAGAATTTCACTTCATCCTTTGAATTTCACTTGATCTTTAGAATTTCACTTGATCTTTAGAATTTTACTTGATCTTTAGAATTTCACTTTATCTTTAGAATTTCACTTTATCCTTTGAATTTCACTTTATTCTTTGAATTTCACTTTATCTTTAGAATTTCACTTTATCCTTTGAATTTCACTTTATCTTTAGAATTTCACTTTATCTTTAGAATTTCACTTGATCTTTAGAATTTCACTTCATCTTTCGAATTTCACTTGATCTTTAGAATTTCACTTTATCTTTAGAATTTCACTTTATCCTTTGAATTTCACTTTATTCTTTGAATTTCACTTTATCTTTAGAATTTCACTTTATCCTTTGAATTTCACTTTATCTTTAGAATTTCACTTTATCTTTAGAATTTCACTTGATCTTTAGAATTTCACTTCATCTTTCGAATTTCACTTGATCTTTAGAATTTCACTTTATCTTTAGAATTTCACTTTATCCTCTGAATTTCACTTTATCCTTTGAATTTCACTTTATCTTTAGAATTTCACTTGATCTTTAGAATTTCACTTTATCTTTCGAATTTCACTTTATCCTTTGCATTTCACTTCATCCTTTGAATTTCGCTTCATCTTTAGAATTTCACTTTATCCTTTGAATTTCACTGCATCTTTCGAATTTCGCTTTATCCTTTGAATTTCACTTTATCCTTTGAATTTCACTTTATCTTTAGAATTTCACTTTATCCTTTGAATTTCACTTTATCTTTCAAATTTCACTTTATCCTTTGAATTTCACTTCATCCTTTGAATTTCACTTTATCTTTAGAATTTCACTTGATCTTTAGAATTTCACTTGATCTTTAGAATTTCACTTAATCTTTAGAATTTTACTTGATCTTTAGAATTTCACTTTATCTTTCGAATTTCACTTTATCCTTTGAATTTCACTTTATCCTTTGAATTTCACTTTATCTTTAGAATTTCACTTTATCCTTTGAATTTCACTTTATCTTTAGAATTTCACTTTATCTTTCGAATTTCACTTGATCTTTAGAATTTCACTTTATCTTTAGAATTTCACTTTATCCTTTGAATTTCACTTTATCCTTTGAATTTCACTTGATCTTTAGAATTTCACTTGATCTTTAGAATTTCACTTGATCTTTAGAATTTCACTTTATCTTTAGAATTTCACTTTATCCTTTGAATTTCACTTTATCCTTTGAATTTCACTTTATCTTTAGAATTTCACTTCATCCTTTGAATTTCACTTTATCTTTAGAATTTCACTTTATCTTTAGAATTTCACTTGATCTTTAGAATTTCACTTTATCTTTCAAATTCCACTTGATCTTTAGAATTTCACTTTATCTTTCGAATTTCACTTTATCCTTTGAATTTCACTTTATCTTTAGAATTTCACTTTATCCTTTGAATTTCACTTTATCCTTTGAATTTCACTTTATCCTTTGAATTTCACTTTATCTTTAGAATTTCACTTGATCTTTAGAATTTCACTTTATCTTTCGAATTTCACTTTATCCTTTGAATTTCACTTTATCTTTAGAATTTCACTTTATCCTTTGAATTTCACTTTATCTTTAGAATTTCACTTGATCTTTAGAATTTCACTTTATCTTTCGAATTTCACTTCATCCTTTGAATTTCACTTTATCCTTTGAATTTCACTTTATCTTTAGAATTTCACTTTATCCTTTGAATTTCACTTTATCTTTCGAATTTCACTTTATCTTTCGAATTTCACTTTATCCTTTGAATTTCACTTGATCTTTAGAATTTCACTTTATCCTTTGAATTTCACTTTATCTTTAGAATTTCACTTTATCTTTAGAATTTCACTTTATCTTTAGAATTTCACTTTATCCTTTGAATTTCACTTTATCTTTAGAATTTCACTTTATCCTTTGAATTTCACTTTATCCTTTGAATTTCACTTTATCCTTTGAATTTCACTTGATCTTTAGAATTTCACTTTATCTTTAGAATTTCACTTGATCTTTAGAATTTCACTTTATCTTTCGAATTTCACTTGATCTTTAGAATTTCACTTTATCTTTAGAATTTCACTTTATCCTTTGAATTTCACTTTATCCTTTGAATTTCACTTTATCCTTTGAATTTCACTTTATCTTTAGAATTTCACTTGATCTTTAGAATTTCACTTTATCTTTCGAATTTCACTTTATCCTTTGAATTTCACTTTATCTTTAGAATTTCACTTTATCCTTTGAATTTCACTTTATCTTTAGAATTTCACTTGATCTTTAGAATTTCACTTGATCTTTAGAATTTCACTTTATCTTTCGAATTTCACTTTATCCTTTGAATTTCACTTTATCCTTTGAATTTCACTTTATCTTTAGAATTTCACTTTATCCTTTGAATTTCACTTTATCTTTAGAATTTCACTTTATCTTTAGAATTTCACTTGATCTTTCGAATTTCACTTTATCCTTTGAATTTCACTTTATCCTTTGAATTTCACTTTATCTTTAGAATTTCACTTTATCCTTTGAATTTCACTTTATCTTTCAAATTTCACTTTATCCTTTGAATTTCACTTTATCCTTTGAATTTCACTTTATCTTTAGAATTTCACTTCATCTTTAGAATTTCACTTTATGTTTAGATATTCACTTTATCTTTAGAATTTCACTTTATCTTTAGAATTTCACTTTATCTTTAGAATTTCACTTTATCTTTCGAATTTTACTTTATCCTTTGAATTTCACTTGATCCTTTGAATTTCACTTGATCTTTAGAATTTCACTTTATCCTTTGAATTTCACTTTATCTTTAGAATTTCACTTTATCTTTAGAATTTCACTTTATCTTTAGAATTTCACTTTATCTTTAGAATTTCACTTTATCTTTAGAATTTCACTTGATCTTTAGAATTTCACTTCATCTTTAGAATTTCACTTGATCTTTCGAATTTCACTTTATCCTTTGAATTTCACTTTATCCTTTGAATTTAACTTTATCTTTAGAATTTCACTTTATCTTTAGAATTTCACTTTATCTTTAGAATTTCACTTTATCTTTAGAATTTCACTTGATCTTTAGAATTTCACTTTATCTTTAGAATTTCACTTTATCTTTAGAATTTCACTTTATCTTTAGAATTTCACTTTATATTTAGAATTTCACTTTATATTTAGAATTTCACCTTATCTTTCGAATTTCACTTTATCCTTTGAATTTCACTCTATCTTTAGAATTTCACTTTATATTTAGAATTTCGCTTTATATTTAGAATTTCACCTCATCTTTAGAATTTCACTTTATCTTTAGAATTTCACTTTATCTTTAGAATTTCACTTTATCTTTCGAATTTCACTTTATCCTTTGAATTTCACTTTATCCTTTGAATTTCACTTTATCTTTAGAATTTCACTTTATCCTTTGAATTTCACTTTATCTTTAGAATTTCACTTCATCTTTAGAATTTCACCTTATCTTTAGAATTTCACTTTATCTTTAGAATTTCACTTGATCTTTAGAATTTCACTTCATCTTTCGAATTTCACTTTATCTTTAGAATTTCACTTTATCCTTTGAATTTCACTTTATCCTTTGAATTTCAATTTATCTTTAGAATCTCACTTGATCTTTAGAATTTCACTTTATCTTTCGAATTTCACTTTATCCTTTGAATTTCACTTTATCCTTTGAATTTCGCTTTATCTTTAGAATTTCACTTTATCCTTTGAATTTCACTGCATCTTTCGAATTTCGCTTTATCCTTTGAATTTCACTTTATCCTTTGAATTTCACTTTATCTTTAGAATTTCACTTTATCCTTTGAATTTCACTTTATCTTTCAAATTTCACTTTATCCTTTGAATTTCACTTTATCCTTTGAATTTCACTTTATCTTTAGAATTTCACTTGATCTTTAGAATTTCACTTCATCTTTAGAATTTCACTTGATCTTTAGAATTTCACTTTATCTTTCGAATTTCACTTTATCCTTTGAATTTCACTTTATCCTTTGAATTTCACTTTATCTTTAGAATTTCACTTTATCCTTTGAATTTCACTTTATCTTTAGAATTTCACTTTATCTTTAGAATTTCACTTGATCTTTAGAATTTCACTTTATCTTTAGAATTTCACTTTATCCTTTGAATATCACTTTATCCTTTGAATTTCACTTGATCTTTAGAATTTCACTTGATCTTTAGAATTTCACTTGATCTTTAGAATTTCACTTTATCTTTAGAATTTCACTTTATCCTTTGAATTTCACTTTATCCTTTGAATTTCACTTTATCTTTAGAATTTCACTTTATCCTTTGAATTTCACTTTATCTTTAGGATTTCACTTTATCTTTAGAATTTCACTTGATCTTTAGAATTTCACTTTATCTTTCAAATTTCACTTGATCTTTAGAATTTCACTTCATCCTTTGAATTTCACTTGATCTTTAGAATTTCACTTGATCTTTAGAATTTCACTTGATCTTTAGAATTTCACTTTATCTTTAGAATTTCACTTTATCCTTTGAATTTCACTTTATTCTTTGAATTTCACTTTATCTTTAGAATTTCACTTTATCCTTTGAATTTCACTTTATCTTTAGAATTTCACTTTATCTTTAGAATTTCACTTGATCTTTAGAATTTTACTTCATCTTTCGAATTTCACTTGATCTTTAGAATTTCACTTTATCTTTAGAATTTCACTTTATCCTTTGAATTTCACTTCATCCTTTGAATTTCACTTTATCTTTAGAATTTCACTTGATCTTTAGAATTTCACTTTATCTTTCGAATTTCACTTTATCCTTTGCATTTCACTTCATCCTTTGAATTTCGCTTCATCTTTAGAATTTCACTTTATCCTTTGAATTTCACTGCATCTTTCGAATTTCGCTTTATCCTTTGAATTTCACTTTATCCTTTGAATTTCACTTTATCTTTAGAATTTCACTTTATCCTTTGAATTTCACTTTATCTTTCAAATTTCACTTTATCCTTTGAATTTCACTTTATCCTTTGAATTTCACTTTATCTTTAGAATTTCACTTGATCTTTAGAATTTCACTTGATCTTTAGAATTTCACTTCATCTTTAGAATTTTACTTGATCTTTAGAATTTCACTTTATCTTTCGAATTTCATTTTATCCTTTGAATTTCACTTTATCCTTTGAATTTCACTTTATCTTTAGAATTTCACTTTATCCTTTGAATTTCACTTTATCTTTAGAATTTCACTTTATCTTTCGAATTTCACTTGATCTTTAGAATTTCACTTTATCTTTAGAATTTCACTTTATCCTTTGAATTTCACTTTATCCTTTGAATTTCACTTGATCTTTAGAATTTCACTTGATCTTTAGAATTTCACTTGATCTTTAGAATTTCACTTTATCTTTAGAATTTCACTTTATCCTTTGAATTTCACTTTATCCTTTGAATTTCACTTTATCTTTAGAATTTCACTTCATCATTTGAATTTCACTTTATCTTTAGAATTTCACTTTATCTTTAGAATTTCACTTGATCTTTAGAATTTCACTTTATCTTTCAAATTCCACTTGATCTTTAGAATTTCACTTTATCTTTCGAATTTCACTTTATCCTTTGAATTTCACTTTATCTTTAGAATTTCACTTTATCCTTTGAATTTCACTTTATCCTTTGAATTTCACTTTATCCTTTGAATTTCACTTTATCTTTAGAATTTCACTTGATCTTTAGAATTTCACTTTATCTTTAGAATTTCACTTTATCCTTTGAATTTCACTTTATCTTTAGAATTTCACTTTATCCTTTGAATTTCACTTTATCTTTAGAATTTCACTTGATCTTTAGAATTTCACTTTATCTTTCGAATTTCACTTCATCCTTTGAATTTCACTTTATCCTTTGAATTTCACTTTATCTTTAGAATTTCACTTTATCCTTTGAATTTCACTTTATCTTTCGAATTTCACTTTATCCTTTGAATTTCACTTTATCCTTTGAATTTCACTTTATCTTTAGAATTTCACTTGATCTTTAGAATTTCACTTTATCTTTCGAATTTCACTTTATCCTTTGAATTTCACTTTATCTTTAGAATTTCACTTTATACTTTGAATTTCACTTTATCTTTAGAATTTCACTTGATCTTTAGAATTTCACTTGATCTTTAGAATTTCACTTGATCTTTTGAATTTCACTTTATCTTTAGAATTTCACTTTATCCTTTGAATTTCACTTTATCCTTTGAATTTCAATTTATCTTTAGAATTTCACTTGATCTTTAGAATTTCACTTTATCTTTCGAATTTCACTTTATCCTTTGAATTTCACTTTATCCTTTGAATTTCGCTTTATCTTTAGAATTTCACTTTATCCTTTGAATTTCACTGCATCTTTCGAATTTCGCTTTATCCTTTGAATTTCACTTTATCCTTTGAATTTCACTTTATCTTTAGAATTTCACTTTATCCTTTGAATTTCACTTTATCTTTCAAATTTCACTTTATCCTTTGAATTTCACTTTATCCTTTGAATTTCACTTCATCTTTAGAATTTCACTTGATCTTTAGAATTTCACTTTATCTTTCGAATTTCACTTTATCCTTTGAATTTCACTTTATCCTTTGAATTTCACTTTATCTTTAGAATTTCACTTTATCCTTTGAATTTCACTTTATCTTTAGAATTTCACTTTATCTTTAGAATTTCACTTGATCTTTAGAATTTCACTTTATCTTTAGAATTTCACTTTATCCTTTGAATTTCACTTTATCCTTTGAATTTCACTTGATCTTTAGAATTTCACTTGATCTTTAGAATTTCACTTGATCTTTAGAATTTCACTTTATCTTTAGAATTTCACTTTATCCTTTGAATTTCACTTTATCCTTTGAATTTCACTTTATCTTTAGAATTTCACTTTATCCTTTGAATTTCACTTTATCTTTAGAATTTCACTTTATCTTTAGAATTTCACTTGATCTTTAGAATTTCACTTTATCTTTCAAATTTCACTTGATCTTTAGAATTTCACTTCATCCTTTGAATTTCACTTGATCTTTAGAAATTCACTTGATCTTTAGAATTTTACTTGATCTTTAGAATTTCACTTTATCTTTAGAATTTCACTTTATCCTTTGAATTTCACTTTATTCTTTGAATTTCACTTTATCTTTAGAATTTCACTTTATCCTTTGAATTTCACTTTATCTTTAGAATTTCACTTTATCTTTAGAATTTCACTTGATCTTTAGAATTTCACTTCATCTTTCGAATTTCACTTGATCTTTAGAATTTCACTTTATCTTTAGAATTTCACTTTATCCTTTGAATTTCACTTTATTCTTTGAATTTCACTTTATCTTTAGAATTTCACTTTATCCTTTGAATTTCACTTTATCTTTAGAATTTCACTTTATCTTTAGAATTTCACTTGATCTTTAGAATTTCACTTCATCTTTCGAATTTCACTTGATCTTTAGAATTTCACTTTATCTTTAGAATTTCACTTTATCCTTTGAATTTCACTTTATCCTTTGAATTTCACTTTATCTTTAGAATTTCACTTGATCTTTAGAATTTCACTTTATCTTTCGAATTTCACTTTATCCTTTGCATTTCACTTCATCCTTTGAATTTCGCTTCATCTTTAGAATTTCACTTTATCCTTTGAATTTCACTGCATCTTTCGAATTTCGCTTTATCCTTTGAATTTCACTTTATCCTTTGAATTTCACTTTATCTTTAGAATTTCACTTTATCCTTTGAATTTCACTTTATCTTTAGAATTTCACTTCATCCTTTGAATTTCACTTGATCTTTAGAATTTCACTTGATCTTTAGAATTTTACTTGATCTTTAGAATTTCACTTTATCTTTAGAATTTCACTTTATCCTTTGAATTTCACTTTATTCTTTGAATTTCACTTTATCTTTAGAATTTCACTTTATCCTTTGAATTTCACTTTATCTTTAGAATTTCACTTTATCTTTAGAATTTCACTTGATCTTTAGAATTTCACTTCATCTTTCGAATTTCACTTGATCTTTAGAATTTCACTTTATCTTTAGAATTTCACTTTATCCTTTGAATTTCACTTTATTCTTTGAATTTCACTTTATCTTTAGAATTTCACTTTATCCTTTGAATTTCACTTTATCTTTAGAATTTCACTTTATCTTTAGAATTTCACTTGATCTTTAGAATTTCACTTCATCTTTCGAATTTCACTTGATCTTTAGAATTTCACTTTATCTTTAGAATTTCACTTTATCCTTTGAATTTCACTTTATCCTTTGAATTTCACTTTATCTTTAGAATTTCACTTGATCTTTAGAATTTCACTTTATCTTTCGAATTTCACTTTATCCTTTGCATTTCACTTCATCCTTTGAATTTCGCTTCATCTTTAGAATTTCACTTTATCCTTTGAATTTCACTGCATCTTTCGAATTTCGCTTTATCCTTTGAATTTCACTTTATCCTTTGAATTTCACTTTATCTTTAGAATTTCACTTTATCCTTTGAATTTCACTTTATCTTTCAAATTTCACTTTATCCTTTGAATTTCACTTCATCCTTTGAATTTCACTTTATCTTTAGAATTTCACTTGATCTTTAGAATTTCACTTGATCTTTAGAATTTCACTTAATCTTTAGAATTTTACTTGATCTTTAGAATTTCACTTTATCTTTCGAATTTCACTTTATCCTTTGAATTTCACTTTATCCTTTGAATTTCACTTTATCTTTAGAATTTCACTTTATCCTTTGAATTTCACTTTATCTTTAGAATTTCACTTTATCTTTCGAATTTCACTTGATCTTTAGAATTTCACTTTATCTTTAGAATTTCACTTTATCCTTTGAATTTCACTTTATCCTTTGAATTTCACTTGATCTTTAGAATTTCACTTGATCTTTAGAATTTCACTTGATCTTTAGAATTTCACTTTATCTTTAGAATTTCACTTTATCCTTTGAATTTCACTTTATCCTTTGAATTTCACTTTATCTTTAGAATTTCACTTCATCCTTTGAATTTCACTTTATCTTTAGAATTTCACTTTATCTTTAGAATTTCACTTGATCTTTAGAATTTCACTTTATCTTTCAAATTCCACTTGATCTTTAGAATTTCACTTTATCTTTCGAATTTCACTTTATCCTTTGAATTTCACTTTATCTTTAGAATTTCACTTTATCCTTTGAATTTCACTTTATCCTTTGAATTTCACTTTATCCTTTGAATTTCACTTTATCTTTAGAATTTCACTTGATCTTTAGAATTTCACTTTATCTTTCGAATTTCACTTTATCCTTTGAATTTCACTTTATCTTTAGAATTTCACTTTATCCTTTGAATTTCACTTTATCTTTAGAATTTCACTTGATCTTTAGAATTTCACTTTATCTTTCGAATTTCACTTCATCCTTTGAATTTCACTTTATCCTTTGAATTTCACTTTATCTTTAGAATTTCACTTTATCCTTTGAATTTCACTTTATCTTTCGAATTTCACTTTATCTTTCGAATTTCACTTTATCCTTTGAATTTCACTTGATCTTTAGAATTTCACTTTATCCTTTGAATTTCACTTTATCTTTAGAATTTCACTTTATCTTTAGAATTTCACTTGATCTTTAGAATTTCACTTCATCTTTAGAATTTCACTTGATCTTTCAAATTTCACTTTATCCTTTGAATTTCACTTCATCCTTTGAATTTCACTTTATCTTTAGAATTTCACTTTATCTTTAGAATTTCACTTTATCTTTAGAATTTCACTTTATCTTTAGAATTTCACCTGATCTTTAGAATTTCACTTTATCTTTAGAATTTCACTTTATCTTTAGAATTTCACTTTATCTTTAGAATTTCACTTTATATTTAGAATTTCACTTTATATTTAGAATTTCACCTCATCTTTAGAATTTCACTTTATCTTTAGAATTTCACTTTATCTTTAGAATTTCACTTTATCTTCCGAATTTCACTTTATCCTTTGAATTTCACTTTATCTTTATAATTTCACTTTATATTTAGAATTTCACTTTATATTTAGAATTTCACCTCATCTTTAGAATTTCACTTTATCTTTAGAATTTCACTTTATCTTTAGAATTTCACTTTATCTTTCGAATTTCACTTTATCCTTTGAATTTCACTTTATCCTTTGAATTTCACATTATCTTTAGAATTTCACTTCATCCTTTGAATTTCACTTTATCTTTCGAATTTCACTTGATCTTTAGAATTTCACTTTATCTTTAGAATTTCACTTTATCCTTTGAATTTCACTTTATCCTTTGAATTTCGCTTTATATTTAGAATTTCACTTGATCTTTAGAATTTCACTTTATCTTTCGAATTTCACTTTATCCTTTGCATTTCACTTCATCCTTTGAATTTCGCTTCATCTTTAGAATTTCACTTTATCCTTTGAATTTCACTGCATCTTTCGAATTTCGCTTTATCCTTTGAATTTCACTTTATCCTTTGAATTTCACTTTATCTTTAGAATTTCACTTTATCCTTTGAATTTCACTTTATCTTTCAAATTTCACTTTATCCTTTGAATTTCACTTCATCCTTTGAATTTCACTTTATCTTTAGAATTTCACTTGATCTTTAGAATTTCACTTGATCTTTAGAATTTCACTTAATCTTTAGAATTTTACTTGATCTTTAGAATTTCACTTTATCTTTCGAATTTCACTTTATCCTTTGAATTTCACTTTATCCTTTGAATTTCACTTTATCTTTAGAATTTCACTTTATCCTTTGAATTTCACTTTATCTTTAGAATTTCACTTTATCTTTCGAATTTCACTTGATCTTTAGAATTTCACTTTATCTTTAGAATTTCACTTTATCCTTTGAATTTCACTTTATCCTTTGAATTTCACTTGATCTTTAGAATTTCACTTGATCTTTAGAATTTCACTTGATCTTTAGAATTTCACTTTATCTTTAGAATTTCACTTTATCCTTTGAATTTCACTTTATCCTTTGAATTTCACTTTATCTTTAGAATTTCACTTCATCCTTTGAATTTCACTTTATCTTTAGAATTTCACTTTATCTTTAGAATTTCACTTGATCTTTAGAATTTCACTTTATCTTTCAAATTCCACTTGATCTTTAGAATTTCACTTTATCTTTCGAATTTCACTTTATCCTTTGAATTTCACTTTATCTTTAGAATTTCACTTTATCCTTTGAATTTCACTTTATCCTTTGAATTTCACTTTATCCTTTGAATTTCACTTTATCTTTAGAATTTCACTTGATCTTTAGAATTTCACTTTATCTTTCGAATTTCACTTTATCCTTTGAATTTCACTTTATCTTTAGAATTTCACTTTATCCTTTGAATTTCACTTTATCTTTAGAATTTCACTTGATCTTTAGAATTTCACTTTATCTTTCGAATTTCACTTCATCCTTTGAATTTCACTTTATCCTTTGAATTTCACTTTATCTTTAGAATTTCACTTTATCCTTTGAATTTCACTTTATCTTTCGAATTTCACTTTATCTTTCGAATTTCACTTTATCCTTTGAATTTCACTTGATCTTTAGAATTTCACTTTATCCTTTGAATTTCACTTTATCTTTAGAATTTCACTTTATCTTTAGAATTTCACTTGATCTTTAGAATTTCACTTCATCTTTAGAATTTCACTTGATCTTTCAAATTTCACTTTATCCTTTGAATTTCACTTCATCCTTTGAATTTCACTTTATCTTTAGAATTTCACTTTATCTTTAGAATTTCACTTTATCTTTAGAATTTCACTTTATCTTTAGAATTTCACCTGATCTTTAGAATTTCACTTTATCTTTAGAATTTCACTTTATCTTTAGAATTTCACTTTATCTTTAGAATTTCACTTTATATTTAGAATTTCACTTTATATTTAGAATTTCACCTCATCTTTAGAATTTCACTTTATCTTTAGAATTTCACTTTATCTTTAGAATTTCACTTTATCTTCCGAATTTCACTTTATCCTTTGAATTTCACTTTATCTTTATAATTTCACTTTATATTTAGAATTTCACTTTATATTTAGAATTTCACCTCATCTTTAGAATTTCACTTTATCTTTAGAATTTCACTTTATCTTTAGAATTTCACTTTATCTTTCGAATTTCACTTTATCCTTTGAATTTCACTTTATCCTTTGAATTTCACATTATCTTTAGAATTTCACTTCATCCTTTGAATTTCACTTTATCTTTCGAATTTCACTTGATCTTTAGAATTTCACTTTATCTTTCGAATTTCACTTTATCCTTTGAATTTCACTTTATCCTTTGAATTTCACTTGATCTTTAGAATTTCACTTGATCTTTAGAATTTCACTTGATCTTTAGAATTTCACTTTATCTTTAGAATTTCACTTTATCCTTTGAATTTCACTTTATCTTTAGAATTTCACTTTATCCTTTGAATTTCACTTTATCCTTTGAATTTCACTTTATCCTTTGAATTTCACTTGATCTTTAGAATTTCACTTTATCTTTAGAATTTCACTTGATCTTTAGAATTTCACTTTATCTTTCGAATTTCACTTGATCTTTAGAATTTCACTTTATCTTTAGAATTTCACTTTATCCTTTGAATTTCACTTTATCCTTTGAATTTCACTTTATCCTTTGAATTTCACTTTATCTTTAGAATTTCACTTGATCTTTAGAATTTCACTTTATCTTTCGAATTTCACTTTATCCTTTGAATTTCACTTTATCTTTAGAATTTCACTTTATCCTTTGAATTTCACTTTATCTTTAGAATTTCACTTGATCTTTAGAATTTCACTTGATCTTTAGAATTTCACTTTATCTTTCGAATTTCACTTTATCCTTTGAATTTCACTTTATCCTTTGAATTTCACTTTATCTTTAGAATTTCACTTTATCCTTTGAATTTCACTTTATCTTTAGAATTTCACTTTATCTTTAGAATTTCACTTGATCTTTAGAATTTCACTTTATCCTTTGAATTTCACTTTATCCTTTGAATTTCGCTTTATCTTTAGAATTTCACTTTATCCTTTGAATTTCACTGCATCTTTCGAATTTCACTTTATCCTTTGAATTTCACTTTATCCTTTGAATTTCACTTTATCTTTAGAATTTCACTTTATCCTTTGAATTTCACTGCATCTTTCGAATTTCACTTTATCCTTTGAATTTCACTTTATCCTTTGAATTTCACTTTATCTTTAGAATTTCACTTTATCTTTAGAATTTCACTTTATCTTTAGAATTTCACTTTATCTTTCGAATTTTACTTTATCCTTTGAATTTCACTTGATCCTTTGAATTTCACTTGATCTTTAGAATTTCACTTTATCCTTTGAATTTCACTTTATCTTTAGAATTTCACTTTATCTTTAGAATTTCACTTTATCTTTAGAATTTCACTTTATCTTTAGAATTTCACTTTATCTTTAGAATTTCACTTGATCTTTAGAATTTCACTTCATCTTTAGAATTTCACTTGATCTTTCGAATTTCACTTTATCCTTTGAATTTCACTTTATCCTTTGAATTTAACTTTATCTTTAGAATTTCACTTCATCTTTAGAATTTCACTTGATCTTTCGAATTTCACTTTATCCTTTGAATTTCACTTTATCCTTTGAATTTAACTTTATCTTTAGAATTTCACTTTATCTTTAGAATTTCACTTTATCTTTAGAATTTCACTTTATCTTTAGAATTTCACTTGATCTTTAGAATTTCACTTTATCTTTAGAATTTCACTTTATCTTTAGAATTTCACTTGATCTTTAGAATTTCACTTTATCTTTCAAATTTCACTTGATCTTTAGAATTTCACTTCATCCTTTGAATTTCACTTGATCTTTAGAAATTCACTTGATCTTTAGAATTTTACTTGATCTTTAGAATTTCACTTTATCTTTAGAATTTCACTTTATCCTTTGAATTTCACTTTATTCTTTGAATTTCACTTTATCTTTAGAATTTCACTTTATCCTTTGAATTTCACTTTATCTTTAGAATTTCACTTTATCTTTAGAATTTCACTTGATCTTTAGAATTTCACTTCATCTTTCGAATTTCACTTGATCTTTAGAATTTCACTTTATCTTTAGAATTTCACTTTATCCTTTGAATTTCACTTTATTCTTTGAATTTCACTTTATCTTTAGAATTTCACTTTATCCTTTGAATTTCACTTTATCTTTAGAATTTCACTTTATCTTTAGAATTTCACTTGATCTTTAGAATTTCACTTCATCTTTCGAATTTCACTTGATCTTTAGAATTTCACTTTATCTTTAGAATTTCACTTTATCCTTTGAATTTCACTTTATCCTTTGAATTTCACTTTATCTTTAGAATTTCACTTGATCTTTAGAATTTCACTTTATCTTTCGAATTTCACTTTATCCTTTGCATTTCACTTCATCCTTTGAATTTCGCTTCATCTTTAGAATTTCACTTTATCCTTTGAATTTCACTGCATCTTTCGAATTTCGCTTTATCCTTTGAATTTCACTTTATCCTTTGAATTTCACTTTATCTTTAGAATTTCACTTTATCCTTTGAATTTCACTTTATCTTTAGAATTTCACTTCATCCTTTGAATTTCACTTGATCTTTAGAATTTCACTTGATCTTTAGAATTTTACTTGATCTTTAGAATTTCACTTTATCTTTAGAATTTCACTTTATCCTTTGAATTTCACTTTATTCTTTGAATTTCACTTTATCTTTAGAATTTCACTTTATCCTTTGAATTTCACTTTATCTTTAGAATTTCACTTTATCTTTAGAATTTCACTTGATCTTTAGAATTTCACTTCATCTTTCGAATTTCACTTGATCTTTAGAATTTCACTTTATCTTTAGAATTTCACTTTATCCTTTGAATTTCACTTTATTCTTTGAATTTCACTTTATCTTTAGAATTTCACTTTATCCTTTGAATTTCACTTTATCTTTAGAATTTCACTTTATCTTTAGAATTTCACTTGATCTTTAGAATTTCACTTCATCTTTCGAATTTCACTTGATCTTTAGAATTTCACTTTATCTTTAGAATTTCACTTTATCCTTTGAATTTCACTTTATCCTTTGAATTTCACTTTATCTTTAGAATTTCACTTGATCTTTAGAATTTCACTTTATCTTTCGAATTTCACTTTATCCTTTGCATTTCACTTCATCCTTTGAATTTCGCTTCATCTTTAGAATTTCACTTTATCCTTTGAATTTCACTGCATCTTTCGAATTTCGCTTTATCCTTTGAATTTCACTTTATCCTTTGAATTTCACTTTATCTTTAGAATTTCACTTTATCCTTTGAATTTCACTTTATCTTTCAAATTTCACTTTATCCTTTGAATTTCACTTCATCCTTTGAATTTCACTTTATCTTTAGAATTTCACTTGATCTTTAGAATTTCACTTGATCTTTAGAATTTCACTTAATCTTTAGAATTTTACTTGATCTTTAGAATTTCACTTTATCTTTCGAATTTCACTTTATCCTTTGAATTTCACTTTATCCTTTGAATTTCACTTTATCTTTAGAATTTCACTTTATCCTTTGAATTTCACTTTATCTTTAGAATTTCACTTTATCTTTCGAATTTCACTTGATCTTTAGAATTTCACTTTATCTTTAGAATTTCACTTTATCCTTTGAATTTCACTTTATCCTTTGAATTTCACTTGATCTTTAGAATTTCACTTGATCTTTAGAATTTCACTTGATCTTTAGAATTTCACTTTATCTTTAGAATTTCACTTTATCCTTTGAATTTCACTTTATCCTTTGAATTTCACTTTATCTTTAGAATTTCACTTCATCCTTTGAATTTCACTTTATCTTTAGAATTTCACTTTATCTTTAGAATTTCACTTGATCTTTAGAATTTCACTTTATCTTTCAAATTCCACTTGATCTTTAGAATTTCACTTTATCTTTCGAATTTCACTTTATCCTTTGAATTTCACTTTATCTTTAGAATTTCACTTTATCCTTTGAATTTCACTTTATCCTTTGAATTTCACTTTATCCTTTGAATTTCACTTTATCTTTAGAATTTCACTTGATCTTTAGAATTTCACTTTATCTTTCGAATTTCACTTTATCCTTTGAATTTCACTTTATCTTTAGAATTTCACTTTATCCTTTGAATTTCACTTTATCTTTAGAATTTCACTTGATCTTTAGAATTTCACTTTATCTTTCGAATTTCACTTCATCCTTTGAATTTCACTTTATCCTTTGAATTTCACTTTATCTTTAGAATTTCACTTTATCCTTTGAATTTCACTTTATCTTTCGAATTTCACTTTATCTTTCGAATTTCACTTTATCCTTTGAATTTCACTTGATCTTTAGAATTTCACTTTATCCTTTGAATTTCACTTTATCTTTAGAATTTCACTTTATCTTTAGAATTTCACTTGATCTTTAGAATTTCACTTCATCTTTAGAATTTCACTTGATCTTTCAAATTTCACTTTATCCTTTGAATTTCACTTCATCCTTTGAATTTCACTTTATCTTTAGAATTTCACTTTATCTTTAGAATTTCACTTTATCTTTAGAATTTCACTTTATCTTTAGAATTTCACCTGATCTTTAGAATTTCACTTTATCTTTAGAATTTCACTTTATCTTTAGAATTTCACTTTATCTTTAGAATTTCACTTTATATTTAGAATTTCACTTTATATTTAGAATTTCACCTCATCTTTAGAATTTCACTTTATCTTTAGAATTTCACTTTATCTTTAGAATTTCACTTTATCTTCCGAATTTCACTTTATCCTTTGAATTTCACTTTATCTTTATAATTTCACTTTATATTTAGAATTTCACTTTATATTTAGAATTTCACCTCATCTTTAGAATTTCACTTTATCTTTAGAATTTCACTTTATCTTTAGAATTTCACTTTATCTTTCGAATTTCACTTTATCCTTTGAATTTCACTTTATCCTTTGAATTTCACATTATCTTTAGAATTTCACTTCATCCTTTGAATTTCACTTTATCTTTCGAATTTCACTTGATCTTTAGAATTTCACTTTATCTTTCGAATTTCACTTTATCCTTTGAATTTCACTTTATCCTTTGAATTTCACTTGATCTTTAGAATTTCACTTGATCTTTAGAATTTCACTTGATCTTTAGAATTTCACTTTATCTTTAGAATTTCACTTTATCCTTTGAATTTCACTTTATCTTTAGAATTTCACTTTATCCTTTGAATTTCACTTTATCCTTTGAATTTCACTTTATCCTTTGAATTTCACTTGATCTTTAGAATTTCACTTTATCTTTAGAATTTCACTTGATCTTTAGAATTTCACTTTATCTTTCGAATTTCACTTGATCTTTAGAATTTCACTTTATCTTTAGAATTTCACTTTATCCTTTGAATTTCACTTTATCCTTTGAATTTCACTTTATCTTTAGAATTTCACTTGATCTTTAGAATTTCACTTTATCTTTCGAATTTCACTTTATCCTTTGAATTTCACTTTATCTTTAGAATTTCACTTTATCCTTTGAATTTCACTTTATCTTTAGAATTTCACTTGATCTTTAGAATTTCACTTGATCTTTAGAATTTCACTTTATCTTTCGAATTTCACTTTATCCTTTGAATTTCACTTTATCCTTTGAATTTCACTTTATCTTTAGAATTTCACTTTATCCTTTGAATTTCACTTTATCTTTAGAATTTCACTTTATCTTTAGAATTTCACTTGATCTTTAGAATTTCACTTTATCCTTTGAATTTCACTTTATCCTTTGAATTTCGCTTTATCTTTAGAATTTCACTTTATCCTTTGAATTTCACTGCATCTTTCGAATTTCACTTTATCCTTTGAATTTCACTTTATCCTTTGAATTTCACTTTATCTTTAGAATTTCACTTTATCCTTTGAATTTCACTGCATCTTTCGAATTTCACTTTATCCTTTGAATTTCACTTTATCCTTTGAATTTCACTTTATCTTTAGAATTTCACTTTATCTTTAGAATTTCACTTTATCTTTAGAATTTCACTTTATCTTTCGAATTTTACTTTATCCTTTGAATTTCACTTGATCCTTTGAATTTCACTTGATCTTTAGAATTTCACTTTATCCTTTGAATTTCACTTTATCTTTAGAATTTCACTTTATCTTTAGAATTTCACTTTATCTTTAGAATTTCACTTTATCTTTAGAATTTCACTTTATCTTTAGAATTTCACTTGATCTTTAGAATTTCACTTCATCTTTAGAATTTCACTTGATCTTTCGAATTTCACTTTATCCTTTGAATTTCACTTTATCCTTTGAATTTAACTTTATCTTTAGAATTTCACTTCATCTTTAGAATTTCACTTGATCTTTCGAATTTCACTTTATCCTTTGAATTTCACTTTATCCTTTGAATTTAACTTTATCTTTAGAATTTCACTTTATCTTTAGAATTTCACTTTATCTTTAGAATTTCACTTTATCTTTAGAATTTCACTTGATCTTTAGAATTTCACTTTATCTTTAGAATTTCACTTTATCTTTAGAATTTCACTTTATCTTTAGAATTTCACTTTATATTTAGAATTTCACTTTATATTTAGAATTTCACCTTATCTTTCGAATTTCACTTTATCCTTTGAATTTCACTCTATCTTTAGAATTTCACGTTATATTTAGAATTTCGCTTTATATTTAGAATTTCACCTCATCTTTAGAATTTCACTTTATCTTTAGAATTTCACTTTATCTTTCGAATTTCACTTTATCCTTTGAATTTCACTTTATCCTTTGAATTTCACTTTATCTTTAGAATTTCACTTTATCCTTTGAATTTCACTTTATCTTTAGAATTTCACTTCATCTTTAGAATTTCACCTTATCTTTAGAATTTCACTTTATCTTTAGAATTTCACTTGATCTTTAGAATTTCACTTCATCTTTAGAATTTCACTTGATCTTTAGAATTTCACTTTATCTTTCGAAATTTCACTTTATCCTTTGAATTTCACTTTATCTTTCGAATTTCACTTTATCCTTTGAATTTCACTTTATCTTTAGAATTTCACTTTATCTTTCGAATTTCACTTGATCTTTAGAATTTCACTTTATCTTTAGAATTTCACTTTATCCTTTGAATTTCACTTTATCCTTTGAATTTCACTTGATCTTTAGAATTTCACTTGATCTTTAGAATTTCACTTGATCTTTAGAATTTCACTTTATCTTTAGAATTTCACTTTATCCTTTGAATTTCACTTTATCCTTTGAATTTCACTTTATCTTTAGAATTTCACTTTATCCTTTGAATTTCACTTTATCTTTAGAATTTCACTTTATTTTTAGAATTTCACTTGATCTTTAGAATTTCACTTGATCTTTCGAATTTCACTTGATCTTTAGAATTTCACTTTATCTTTAGAATTTCAGTTTATCCTTTGAATTTCACTTTATCTTTAGAATTTCACTTTATCCTTTGAATTTCACTTTATCTTTAGAATTTCACTTTATCTTTCGAATTTCACTTTATCTTTCGAATTTCACTTTATCCTTTGAATTTCACTTGATCTTTAGAATTTCACTTTATCCTTTGAATTTCACTTTATCTTTAGAATTTCACTTTATCTTTAGAATTTCACTTGATCTTTAGAATTTCACTTCATCTTTAGAATTTCACTTGATCTTTCAAATTTCACTTTATCCTTTGAATTTCACTTCATCCTTTGAATTTCACTTTATCTTTAGAATTTCACTTTATCTTTAGAATTTCACTTTATCTTTAGAATTTCACTTTATCTTTAGAATTTCACCTGATCTTTAGAATTTCACTTTATCTTTAGAATTTCACTTTATCTTTAGAATTTCACTTTATCTTTAGAATTTCACTTTATATTTAGAATTTCACTTTATATTTAGAATTTCACCTCATCTTTAGAATTTCACTTTATCTTTAGAATTTAACTTTATCTTTAGAATTTCACTTTATCTTCCGAATTTCACTTTATCCTTTGAATTTCACTTTATCTTTATAATTTCACTTTATATTTAGAATTTCACTTTATATTTAGAATTTCACCTCATCTTTAGAATTTCACTTTATCTTTAGAATTTCACTTTATCTTTAGAATTTCACTTTATCTTTCGAATTTCACTTTATCCTTTGAATTTCACTTTATCCTTTGAATTTCACATTATCTTTAGAATTTCACTTCATTCTTTGAATTTCACTTCATCCTTTGAATTTCACTTTATCTTTCGAATTTCACTTGATCTTTAGAATTTCACTTTATCTTTAGAATTTCACTTTATCCTTTGAATTTCACTTTATCCTTTGAATTTCACTTGATCTTTAGAATTTCACTTGATCTTTAGAATTTCACTTGATCTTTAGAATTTCACTTTATCTTTAGAATTTCACTTTATCCTTTGAATTTCACTTTATCTTTAGAATTTCACTTTATCCTTTGAATTTCACTTTATCCTTTGAATTTCACTTTATCCTTTGAATTTCACTTGATCTTTAGAATTTCACTTTATCTTTAGAATTTCACTTGATCTTTAGAATTTCACTTTATCTTTCGAATTTCACTTGATCTTTAGAATTTCACTTTATCTTTAGAATTTCACTTTATCCTTTGAATTTCACTTCATCCTTTGAATTTCACTTTATCCTTTGAATTTCACTTTATCTTTAGAATTTCACTTGATCTTTAGAATTTCACTTTATCTTTCGAATTTCACTTTATCCTTTGAATTTCACTTTATCTTTAGAATTTCACTTTATCCTTTGAATTTCACTTTATCTTTAGAATTTCACTTGATCTTTAGAATTTCACTTGATCTTTAGAATTTCACTTTATCTTTCGAATTTCACTTTATCCTTTGAATTTCACTTTATCCTTTGAATTTCACTTTATCTTTAGAATTTCACTTTATCCTTTGAATTTCACTTTATCTTTAGAATTTCACTTTATCTTTAGAATTTCACTTGATCTTTAGAATTTCACTTTATCCTTTGAATTTCACTTTATCCTTTGAATTTCGCTTTATCTTTAGAATTTCACTTTATCCTTTGAATTTCACTGCATCTTTCGAATTTCACTTTATCCTTTGAATTTCACTTTATCCTTTGAATTTCACTTTATCTTTAGAATTTCACTTTATCCTTTGAATTTCACTTTATCTTTCAAATTTCACTTTATCCTTTGAATTTCACTTTATCCTTTGAATTTCACTTTATCTTTAGAATTTCACTTCATCTTTAGAATTTCACTTTATGTTTAGATATTCACTTTATCTTTAGAATTTCACTTTATCTTTAGAATTTCACTTTATCTTTAGAATTTCACTTTATCTTTCGAATTTTACTTTATCCTTTGAATTTCACTTGATCCTTTGAATTTCACTTGATCTTTAGAATTTCACTTTATCCTTTGAATTTCACTTTATCTTTAGAATTTCACTTTATCTTTAGAATTTCACTTTATCTTTAGAATTTCACTTTATCTTTAGAATTTCACTTTATCTTTAGAATTTCACTTGATCTTTAGAATTTCACTTCATCTTCAGAATTTCACTTGATCTTTCGAATTTCACTTTATCCTTTGAATTTCACTTTATCCTTTGAATTTAACTTTATCTTTAGAATTTCACTTTATCTTTAGAATTTCACTTTATCTTTAGAATTTCACTTTATCTTTAGAATTTCACTTGATCTTTAGAATTTCACTTTATCTTTAGAATTTCACTTTATCTTTAGAATTTCACTTTATCTTTAGAATTTCACTTTATATTTAGAATTTCACTTTATATTTAGAATTTCACCTTATCTTTCGAATTTCACTTTATCCTTTGAATTTCACTCTATCTTTAGAATTTCACTTTATATTTAGAATTTCGCTTTATATTTAGAATTTCACCTCATCTTTAGAATTTCACTTTATCTTTAGAATTTCACTTTATCTTTAGAATTTCACTTTATCTTTCGAATTTCACTTTATCCTTTGAATTTCACTTTATCCTTTGAATTTCACTTTATCTTTAGAATTTCACTTTATCCTTTGAATTTCACTTTATCTTTAGAATTTCACTTCATCTTTAGAATTTCACCTTATCTTTAGAATTTCACTTTATCTTTAGAATTTCATTTGATCTTTAGAATTTCACTTCATCTTTCGAATTTCACTTTATCTTTAGAATTTCACTTTATCCTTTGAATTTCACTTTATCCTTTGAATTTCAATTTATCTTTAGAATCTCACTTGATCTTTAGAATTTCACTTTATCTTTCGAATTTCACTTTATCCTTTGAATTTCACTTTATCCTTTGAATTTCGCTTTATCTTTAGAATTTCACTTTATCCTTTGAATTTCACTGCATCTTTCGAATTTCGCTTTATCCTTTGAATTTCACTTTATCCTTTGAATTTCACTTTATCTTTAGAATTTCACTTTATCCTTTGAATTTCACTTTATCTTTCAAATGTCACTTTATCCTTTGAATTTCACTTTATCCTTTGAATTTCACTTTATCTTTAGAATTTCACTTGATCTTTAGAATTTCACTTCATCTTTAGAATTTCACTTGATCTTTAGAATTTCACTTTATCTTTCGAATTTCACTTTATCCTTTGAATTTCACTTTATCCTTTGAATTTCACTTTATCTTTAGAATTTCACTTTATCCTTTGAATTTCACTTTATCTTTAGAATTTCACTTTATCTTTAGAATTTCACTTGATCTTTAGAATTTCACTTTATCTTTAGAATTTCACTTTATCCTTTGAATATCACTTTATCCTTTGAATTTCACTTGATCTTTAGAATTTCACTTGATCTTTAGAATTTCACTTGATCTTTAGAATTTCACTTTATCTTTAGAATTTCACTTTATCCTTTGAATTTCACTTTATCCTTTGAATTTCACTTTATCTTTAGAATTTCACTTTATCCTTTGAATTTCACTTTATCTTTAGGATTTCACTTTATCTTTAGAATTTCACTTGATCTTTAGAATTTCACTTTATCTTTCAAATTTCACTTGATCTTTAGAATTTCACTTCATCCTTTGAATTTCACTTGATCTTTAGAATTTCACTTGATCTTTAGAATTTCACTTGATCTTTAGAATTTCACTTTATCTTTAGAATTTCACTTTATCCTTTGAATTTCACTTTATTCTTTGAATTTCACTTTATCTTTAGAATTTCACTTTATCCTTTGAATTTCACTTTATCTTTAGAATTTCACTTTATCTTTAGAATTTCACTTGATCTTTAGAATTTTACTTCATCTTTCGAATTTCACTTGATCTTTAGAATTTCACTTTATCTTTAGAATTTCACTTTATCCTTTGAATTTCACTTCATCCTTTGAATTTCACTTTATCTTTAGAATTTCACTTGATCTTTAGAATTTCACTTTATCTTTCGAATTTCACTTTATCCTTTGCATTTCACTTCATCCTTTGAATTTCGCTTCATCTTTAGAATTTCACTTTATCCTTTGAATTTCACTGCATCTTTCGAATTTCGCTTTATCCTTTGAATTTCACTTTATCCTTTGAATTTCACTTTATCTTTAGAATTTCACTTTATCCTTTGAATTTCACTTTATCTTTCAAATTTCACTTTATCCTTTGAATTTCACTTTATCCTTTGAATTTCACTTTATCTTTAGAATTTCACTTGATCTTTAGAATTTCACTTGATCTTTAGAATTTCACTTCATCTTTAGAATTTTACCTGATCTTTAGAATTTCACTTTATCTTTCGAATTTCATTTTATCCTTTGAATTTCACTTTATCCTTTGAATTTCACTTTATCTTTAGAATTTCACTTTATCCTTTGAATTTCACTTTATCTTTAGAATTTCACTTTATCTTTCGAATTTCACTTGATCTTTAGAATTTCACTTTATCTTTAGAATTTCACTTTATCCTTTGAATTTCACTTTATCCTTTGAATTTCACTTGATCTTTAGAATTTCACTTGATCTTTAGAATTTCACTTGATCTTTAGAATTTCACTTTATCTTTAGAATTTCACTTTATCCTTTGAATTTCACTTTATCCTTTGAATTTCACTTTATCTTTAGAATTTCACTTCATCATTTGAATTTCACTTTATCTTTAGAATTTCACTTTATCTTTAGAATTTCACTTGATCTTTAGAATTTCACTTTATCTTTCAAATTCCACTTGATCTTTAGAATTTCACTTTATCTTTCGAATTTCACTTTATCCTTTGAATTTCACTTTATCTTTAGAATTTCACTTTATCCTTTGAATTTCACTTTATCCTTTGAATTTCACTTTATCCTTTGAATTTCACTTTATCTTTAGAATTTCACTTGATCTTTAGAATTTCACTTTATCTTTAGAATTTCACTTTATCCTTTGAATTTCACTTTATCTTTAGAATTTCACTTTATCCTTTGAATTTCACTTTATCTTTAGAATTTCACTTGATCTTTAGAATTTCACTTTATCTTTCGAATTTCACTTCATCCTTTGAATTTCACTTTATCCTTTGAATTTCACTTTATCTTTAGAATTTCACTTTATCCTTTGAATTTCACTTTATCTTTCGAATTTCACTTTATCCTTTGAATTTCACTTTATCCTTTGAATTTCACTTTATCTTTAGAATTTCACTTGATCTTTAGAATTTCACTTTATCTTTCGAATTTCACTTTATCCTTTGAATTTCACTTTATCTTTAGAATTTCACTTTATACTTTGAATTTCACTTTATCTTTAGAATTTCACTTGATCTTTAGAATTTCACTTTATCTTTAGAATTTCACTTGATCTTTAGAATTTCACTTCATCTTTCGAATTTCACTTGATCTTTAGAATTTCACTTTATCTTTAGAATTTCACTTTATCCTTTGAATTTCACTTTATTCTTTGAATTTCACTTTATCTTTAGAATTTCACTTTATCCTTTGAATTTCACTTTATCTTTAGAATTTCACTTTATCTTTAGAATTTCACTTGATCTTTAGAATTTCACTTCATCTTTCGAATTTCACTTGATCTTTAGAATTTCACTTTATCTTTAGAATTTCACTTTATCCTTTGAATTTCACTTTATCCTTTGAATTTCACTTTATCTTTAGAATTTCACTTGATCTTTAGAATTTCACTTTATCTTTCGAATTTCACTTTATCCTTTGCATTTCACTTCATCCTTTGAATTTCGCTTCATCTTTAGAATTTCACTTTATCCTTTGAATTTCACTGCATCTTTCGAATTTCGCTTTATCCTTTGAATTTCACTTTATCCTTTGAATTTCACTTTATCTTTAGAATTTCACTTTATCCTTTGAATTTCACTTTATCTTTCAAATTTCACTTTATCCTTTGAATTTCACTTCATCCTTTGAATTTCACTTTATCTTTAGAATTTCACTTGATCTTTAGAATTTCACTTGATCTTTAGAATTTCACTTAATCTTTAGAATTTTACTTGATCTTTAGAATTTCACTTTATCTTTCGAATTTCACTTTATCCTTTGAATTTCACTTTATCCTTTGAATTTCACTTTATCTTTAGAATTTCACTTTATCCTTTGAATTTCACTTTATCTTTAGAATTTCACTTTATCTTTCGAATTTCACTTGATCTTTAGAATTTCACTTTATCTTTAGAATTTCACTTTATCCTTTGAATTTCACTTTATCCTTTGAATTTCACTTGATCTTTAGAATTTCACTTGATCTTTAGAATTTCACTTGATCTTTAGAATTTCACTTTATCTTTAGAATTTCACTTTATCCTTTGAATTTCACTTTATCCTTTGAATTTCACTTTATCTTTAGAATTTCACTTCATCCTTTGAATTTCACTTTATCTTTAGAATTTCACTTTATCTTTAGAATTTCACTTGATCTTTAGAATTTCACTTTATCTTTCAAATTCCACTTGATCTTTAGAATTTCACTTTATCTTTCGAATTTCACTTTATCCTTTGAATTTCACTTTATCTTTAGAATTTCACTTTATCCTTTGAATTTCACTTTATCCTTTGAATTTCACTTTATCCTTTGAATTTCACTTTATCTTTAGAATTTCACTTGATCTTTAGAATTTCACTTTATCTTTCGAATTTCACTTTATCCTTTGAATTTCACTTTATCTTTAGAATTTCACTTTATCCTTTGAATTTCACTTTATCTTTAGAATTTCACTTGATCTTTAGAATTTCACTTTATCTTTCGAATTTCACTTCATCCTTTGAATTTCACTTTATCCTTTGAATTTCACTTTATCTTTAGAATTTCACTTTATCCTTTGAATTTCACTTTATCTTTCGAATTTCACTTTATCTTTCGAATTTCACTTTATCCTTTGAATTTCACTTGATCTTTAGAATTTCACTTTATCCTTTGAATTTCACTTTATCTTTAGAATTTCACTTTATCTTTAGAATTTCACTTGATCTTTAGAATTTCACTTCATCTTTAGAATTTCACTTGATCTTTCAAATTTCACTTTATCCTTTGAATTTCACTTCATCCTTTGAATTTCACTTTATCTTTAGAATTTCACTTTATCTTTAGAATTTCACTTTATCTTTAGAATTTCACTTTATCTTTAGAATTTCACCTGATCTTTAGAATTTCACTTTATCTTTAGAATTTCACTTTATCTTTAGAATTTCACTTTATCTTTAGAATTTCACTTTATATTTAGAATTTCACTTTATATTTAGAATTTCACCTCATCTTTAGAATTTCACTTTATCTTTAGAATTTCACTTTATCTTTAGAATTTCACTTTATCTTCCGAATTTCACTTTATCCTTTGAATTTCACTTTATCTTTATAATTTCACTTTATATTTAGAATTTCACTTTATATTTAGAATTTCACCTCATCTTTAGAATTTCACTTTATCTTTAGAATTTCACTTTATCTTTAGAATTTCACTTTATCTTTCGAATTTCACTTTATCCTTTGAATTTCACTTTATCCTTTGAATTTCACATTATCTTTAGAATTTCACTTCATCCTTTGAATTTCACTTTATCTTTCGAATTTCACTTGATCTTTAGAATTTCACTTTATCTTTCGAATTTCACTTTATCCTTTGAATTTCACTTTATCCTTTGAATTTCACTTGATCTTTAGAATTTCACTTGATCTTTAGAATTTCACTTGATCTTTAGAATTTCACTTTATCTTTAGAATTTCACTTTATCCTTTGAATTTCACTTTATCTTTAGAATTTCACTTTATCCTTTGAATTTCACTTTATCCTTTGAATTTCACTTTATCCTTTGAATTTCACTTGATCTTTAGAATTTCACTTTATCTTTAGAATTTCACTTGATCTTTAGAATTTCACTTTATCTTTCGAATTTCACTTGATCTTTAGAATTTCACTTTATCTTTAGAATTTCACTTTATCCTTTGAATTTCACTTTATCCTTTGAATTTCACTTTATCCTTTGAATTTCACTTTATCTTTAGAATTTCACTTGATCTTTAGAATTTCACTTTATCTTTCGAATTTCACTTTATCCTTTGAATTTCACTTTATCTTTAGAATTTCACTTTATCCTTTGAATTTCACTTTATCTTTAGAATTTCACTTGATCTTTAGAATTTCACTTGATCTTTAGAATTTCACTTTATCTTTCGAATTTCACTTTATCCTTTGAATTTCACTTTATCCTTTGAATTTCACTTTATCTTTAGAATTTCACTTTATCCTTTGAATTTCACTTTATCTTTAGAATTTCACTTTATCTTTAGAATTTCACTTGATCTTTAGAATTTCACTTTATCCTTTGAATTTCACTTTATCCTTTGAATTTCGCTTTATCTTTAGAATTTCACTTTATCCTTTGAATTTCACTGCATCTTTCGAATTTCACTTTATCCTTTGAATTTCACTTTATCCTTTGAATTTCACTTTATCTTTAGAATTTCACTTTATCCTTGAATTTCACTGCATCTTTCGAATTTCACTTTATCCTTTGAATTTCACTTTATCCTTTGAATTTCACTTTATCTTTAGAATTTCACTTCATCTTTAGAATTTCACTTTATGTTTAGATATTCACTTTATCTTTAGAATTTCACTTTATCTTTAGAATTTCACTTTATCTTTAGAATTTCACTTTATCTTTCGAATTTTACTTTATCCTTTGAATTTCACTTGATCCTTTGAATTTCACTTGATCTTTAGAATTTCACTTTATCCTTTGAATTTCACTTTATCTTTAGAATTTCACTTTATCTTTAGAATTTCACTTTATCTTTAGAATTTCACTTTATCTTTAGAATTTCACTTTATCTTTAGAATTTCACTTGATCTTTAGAATTTCACTTCATCTTTAGAATTTCACTTGATCTTTCGAATTTCACTTTATCCTTTGAATTTCACTTTATCCTTTGAATTTAACTTTATCTTTAGAATTTCACTTCATCTTTAGAATTTCACTTGATCTTTCGAATTTCACTTTATCCTTTGAATTTCACTTTATCCTTTGAATTTAACTTTATCTTTAGAATTTCACTTTATCTTTAGAATTTCACTTTATCTTTAGAATTTCACTTTATCTTTAGAATTTCACTTGATCTTTAGAATTTCACTTTATCTTTAGAATTTCACTTTATCTTTAGAATTTCACTTTATCTTTAGAATTTCACTTTATATTTAGAATTTCACTTTATATTTAGAATTTCACCTTATCTTTCGAATTTCACTTTATCCTTTGAATTTCACTCTATCTTTAGAATTTCACGTTATATTTAGAATTTCGCTTTATATTTAGAATTTCACCTCATCTTTAGAATTTCACTTTATCTTTAGAATTTCACTTTATCTTTCGAATTTCACTTTATCCTTTGAATTTCACTTTATCCTTTGAATTTCACTTTATCTTTAGAATTTCACTTTATCCTTTGAATTTCACTTTATCTTTAGAATTTCACTTCATCTTTAGAATTTCACCTTATCTTTAGAATTTCACTTTATCTTTAGAATTTCACTTGATCTTTAGAATTTCACTTCATCTTTAGAATTTCACTTGATCTTTAGAATTTCACTTTATCTTTCGAAATTTCACTTTATCCTTTGAATTTCACTTTATCTTTCGAATTTCACTTTATCCTTTGAATTTCACTTTATCTTTAGAATTTCACTTTATCTTTCGAATTTCACTTGATCTTTAGAATTTCACTTTATCTTTAGAATTTCACTTTATCCTTTGAATTTCACTTTATCCTTTGAATTTCACTTGATCTTTAGAATTTCACTTGATCTTTAGAATTTCACTTGATCTTTAGAATTTCACTTTATCTTTAGAATTTCACTTTATCCTTTGAATTTCACTTTATCCTTTGAATTTCACTTTATCTTTAGAATTTCACTTTATCCTTTGAATTTCACTTTATCTTTAGAATTTCACTTTATTTTTAGAATTTCACTTGATCTTTAGAATTTCACTTGATCTTTCGAATTTCACTTGATCTTTAGAATTTCACTTTATCTTTAGAATTTCACTTTATCCTTTGAATTTCACTTTATCTTTAGAATTTCACTTTATCCTTTGAATTTCACTTTATCTTTAGAATTTCACTTTATCTTTCGAATTTCTCTTTATCTTTCGAATTTCACTTTATCCTTTGAATTTCACTTGATCTTTATAATTTCACTTTATCCTTTGAATTTCACTTTATCTTTAGAATTTCACTTTATCTTTAGAATTTCCCTTGATCTTTAGAATTTCACTTCATCTTTAGAATTTCACTTGATCTTTCAAATTTCACTTTATCCTTTGAATTTCACTTCATCCTTTGAATTTCACTTTATCTTTAGAATTTCACTTTATCTTTAGAATTTCACTTTATCTTTAGAATTTCACTTTATCTTTAGAATTTCACCTGATCTTTAGAATTTCACTTTATCTTTAGAATTTCACTTTATCTTTAGAATTTCACTTTATCTTTAGAATTTCACTTTATATTTAGAATTTCACTTTATATTTAGAATTTCACCTCATCTTTAGAATTTCACTTTATCTTTAGAATTTCACTTTATCTTTAGAATTTCACTTTATCTTCCGAATTTCACTTTATCCTTTGAATTTCACTTTATCTTTATAATTTCACTTTATATTTAGAATTTCACTTTATATTTAGAATTTCACCTCATCTTTAGAATTTCACTTTATCTTTAGAATTTCACTTTATCTTTAGAATTTCACTTTATCTTTCGAATTTCACTTTATCCTTTGAATTTCACTTTATCCTTTGAATTTCACATTATCTTTAGAATTTCACTTCATCCTTTGAATTTCACTTTATCTTTCGAATTTCACTTGATCTTTAGAATTTCACTTTATCTTTAGAATTTCACTTTATCCTTTGAATTTCACTTTATCCTTTGAATTTCACTTGATCTTTAGAATTTCACTTGATCTTTAGAATTTCACTTGATCTTTAGAATTTCACTTTATCTTTAGAATTTCACTTTATCCTTTGAATTTCACTTTATCTTTAGAATTTCACTTTATCCTTTGAATTTCACTTTATCCTTTGAATTTCACTTTATCCTTTGAATTTCACTTGATCTTTAGAATTTCACTTTATCTTTAGAATTTCACTTGATCTTTAGAATTTCACTTTATCTTTCGAATTTCACTTGATCTTTAGAATTTCACTTTATCTTTAGAATTTCAATTTATCCTTTGAATTTCACTTTATCCTTTGAATTTCACTTTATCCTTTGAATTTCACTTTATCTTTAGAATTTCACTTGATCTTTAGAATTTCACTTTATCTTTCGAATTTCACTTTATCCTTTGAATTTCACTTTATCTTTAGAATTTCACTTTATCCTTTGAATTTCACTTTATCTTTAGAATTTCACTTGATCTTTAGAATTTCACTTGATCTTTAGAATTTCACTTTATCTTTCGAATTTCACTTTATCCTTTGAATTTCACTTTATCCTTTGAATTTCACTTTATCTTTAGAATTTCACTTTATCCTTTGAATTTCACTTTATCTTTAGAATTTCACTTTATCTTTAGAATTTCACTTGATCTTTAGAATTTCACTTTATCCTTTGAATTTCACTTTATCCTTTGAATTTCGCTTTATCTTTAGAATTTCACTTTATCCTTTGAATTTCACTGCATCTTTCGAATTTCACTTTATCCTTTGAATTTCACTTTATCTTTAGAATTTCACTTTATCCTTTGAATTTCACTTTATCTTTCAAATTTCACTTTATCCTTTGAATTTCACTTTATCCTTTGAATTTCACTTTATCTTTAGAATTTCACTTCATCTTTAGAATTTCACTTTATGTTTAGATATTCACTTTATCTTTAGAATTTCACTTTATCTTTAGAATTTCACTTTATCTTTAGAATTTCACTTTATCTTTCGAATTTTACTTTATCCTTTGAATTTCACTTGATCCTTTGAATTTCACTTGATCTTTAGAATTTCACTTTATCCTTTGAATTTCACTTTAACTTTAGAATTTCACTTTATCTTTAGAATTTCACTTTATCTTTAGAATTTCACTTTATCTTTAGAATTTCACTTTATCTTTAGAATTTCACTTGATCTTTAGAATTTCACTTCATCTTTAGAATTTCACTTGATCTTTCGAATTTCACTTTATCCTTTGAATTTCACTTTATCCTTTGAATTTAACTTTATCTTTAGAATTTCACTTTATCTTTAGAATTTCACTTTATCTTTAGAATTTCACTTTATCTTTAGAATTTCACTTGATCTTTAGAATTTCACTTTATCTTTAGAATTTCACTTTATCTTTAGAATTTCACTTTATCTTTAGAATTTCACTTTATATTTAGAATTTCACTTTATATTTAGAATTTCACCTTATCTTTCGAATTTCATTTTATCCTTTGAATTTCACTCTATCTTTAGAATTTCACTTTATATTTAGAATTTCGCTTTATATTTAGAATTTCACCTCATCTTTAGAATTTCACTTTATCTTTAGAATTTCACTTTATCTTTAGAATTTCACTTTATCTTTCGAATTTCACTTTATCCTTTGAATTTCACTTTATCCTTTGAATTTCACTTTATCTTTAGAATTTCACTTTATCCTTTGAATTTCACTTTATCTTTAGAATTTCACTTCATCTTTAGAATTTCACCTTATCTTTAGAATTTCACTTTATCTTTAGAATTTCACTTGATCTTTAGAATTTCACTTCATCTTTCGAATTTCACTTTATCTTTAGAATTTCACTTTATCCTTTGAATTTCACTTTATCCTTTGAATTTCAATTTATCTTTAGAATCTCACTTGATCTTTAGAATTTCACTTTATCTTTCGAATTTCACTTTATCCTTTGAATTTCACTTTATCCTTTGAATTTCGCTTTATCTTTAGAATTTCACTTTATCCTTTGAATTTCACTGCATCTTTCGAATTTCGCTTTATCCTTTGAATTTCACTTTATCCTTTGAATTTCACTTTATCTTTAGAATTTCACTTTATCCTTTAAATTTCACTTTATCTTTCAAATTTCACTTTATCCTTTGAATTTCACTTTATCCTTTGAATTTCACTTTATCTTTAGAATTTCACTTGATCTTTAGAATTTCACTTCATCTTTAGAATTTCACTTGATCTTTAGAATTTCACTTTATCTTTCGAATTTCACTTTATCCTTTGAATTTCACTTTATCCTTTGAATTTCACTTTATCTTTAGAATTTCACTTTATCCTTTGAATTTCACTTTATCTTTAGAATTTCACTTTATCTTTAGAATTTCACTTGATCTTTAGAATTTCACTTTATCTTTAGAATTTCACTTTATCCTTTGAATATCACTTTATCCTTTGAATTTCACTTGATCTTTAGAATTTCACTTGATCTTTAGAATTTCACTTGATCTTTAGAATTTCACTTTATCTTTAGAATTTCACTTTATCCTTTGAATTTCACTTTATCCTTTGAATTTCACTTTATCTTTAGAATTTCACTTTATCCTTTGAATTTCACTTTATCTTTAGGATTTCACTTTATCTTTAGAATTTCACTTGATCTTTAGAATTTCACTTTATCTTTCAAATTTCACTTGATCTTTAGAATTTCACTTCATCCTTTGAATTTCACTTGATCTTTAGAATTTCACTTGATCTTTAGAATTTCACTTGATCTTTAGAATTTCACTTTATCTTTAGAATTTCACTTTATCCTTTGAATTTCACTTTATTCTTTGAATTTCACTTTATCTTTAGAATTTCACTTTATCCTTTGAATTTCACTTTATCTTTAGAATTTCACTTTATCTTTAGAATTTCACTTGATCTTTAGAATTTTACTTCATCTTTCGAATTTCACTTGATCTTTAGAATTTCACTTTATCTTTAGAATTTCACTTTATCCTTTGAATTTCACTTCATCCTTTGAATTTCACTTTATCTTTAGAATTTCACTTGATCTTTAGAATTTCACTTTATCTTTCGAATTTCACTTTATCCTTTGCATTTCACTTCATCCTTTGAATTTCGCTTCATCTTTAGAATTTCACTTTATCCTTTGAATTTCACTGCATCTTTCGAATTTCGCTTTATCCTTTGAATTTCACTTTATCCTTTGAATTTCACTTTATCTTTAGAATTTCACTTTATCCTTTGAATTTCACTTTATCTTTCAAATTTCACTTTATCCTTTGAATTTCACTTTATCCTTTGAATTTCACTTTATCTTTAGAATTTCACTTGATCTTTAGAATTTCACTTGATCTTTAGAATTTCACTTGATCTTTAGAATTTCACTTCATCTTTAGAATTTTACTTGATCTTTAGAATTTCACTTTATCTTTCGAATTTCATTTTATCCTTTGAATTTCACTTTATCCTTTGAATTTCACTTTATCTTTAGAATTTCACTTTATCCTTTGAATTTCACTTTATCTTTAGAATTTCACTTTATCTTTCGAATTTCACTTGATCTTTAGAATTTCACTTTATCTTTAGAATTTCACTTTATCCTTTGAATTTCACTTTATCCTTTGAATTTCACTTGATCTTTAGAATTTCACTTGATCTTTAGAATTTCACTTGATCTTTAGAATTTCACTTTATCTTTAGAATTTCACTTTATCCTTTGAATTTCACTTTATCCTTTGAATTTCACTTTATCTTTAGAATTTCACTTCATCATTTGAATTTCACTTTATCTTTAGAATTTCACTTTATCTTTAGAATTTCACTTGATCTTTAGAATTTCACTTTATCTTTCAAATTCCACTTGATCTTTAGAATTTCACTTTATCTTTCGAATTTCACTTTATCCTTTGAATTTCACTTTATCTTTAGAATTTCACTTTATCCTTTGAATTTCACTTTATCCTTTGAATTTCACTTTATCCTTTGAATTTCACTTTATCTTTAGAATTTCACTTGATCTTTAGAATTTCACTTTATCTTTAGAATTTCACTTTATCCTTTGAATTTCACTTTATCTTTAGAATTTCACTTTATCCTTTGAATTTCACTTTATCTTTAGAATTTCACTTGATCTTTAGAATTTCACTTTATCTTTCGAATTTCACTTCATCCTTTGAATTTCACTTTATCCTTTGAATTTCACTTTATCTTTAGAATTTCACTTTATCCTTTGAATTTCACTTTATCTTTCGAATTTCACTTTATCCTTTGAATTTCACTTTATCCTTTGAATTTCACTTTATCTTTAGAATTTCACTTGATCTTTAGAATTTCACTTTATCTTTCGAATTTCACTTTATCCTTTGAATTTCACTTTATCTTTAGAATTTCACTTTATACTTTGAATTTCACTTTATCTTTAGAATTTCACTTGATCTTTAGAATTTCACTTGATCTTTAGAATTTCACTTGATCTTTTGAATTTCACTTTATCTTTAGAATTTCACTTTATCCTTTGAATTTCACTTTATCCTTTGAATTTCAATTTATCTTTAGAATTTCACTTGATCTTTAGAATTTCACTTTATCTTTCGAATTTCACTTTATCCTTTGAATTTCACTTTATCCTTTGAATTTCGCTTTATCTTTAGAATTTCACTTTATCCTTTGAATTTCACTGCATCTTTCGAATTTCGCTTTATCCTTTGAATTTCACTTTATCCTTTGAATTTCACTTTATCTTTAGAATTTCACTTTATCCTTTGAATTTCACTTTATCTTTCAAATTTCACTTTATCCTTTGAATTTCACTTTATCCTTTGAATTTCACTTCATCTTTAGAATTTCACTTGATCTTTAGAATTTCACTTTATCTTTCGAATTTCACTTTATCCTTTGAATTTCACTTTATCCTTTGAATTTCACTTTATCTTTAGAATTTCACTTTATCCTTTGAATTTCACTTTATCTTTAGAATTTCACTTTATCTTTAGAATTTCACTTGATCTTTAGAATTTCACTTTATCTTTAGAATTTCACTTTATCCTTTGAATTTCACTTTATCCTTTGAATTTCACTTGATCTTTAGAATTTCACTTGATCTTTAGAATTTCACTTGATCTTTAGAATTTCACTTTATCTTTAGAATTTCACTTTATCCTTTGAATTTCACTTTATCCTTTGAATTTCACTTTATCTTTAGAATTTCACTTTATCCTTTGAATTTCACTTTATCTTTAGAATTTCACTTTATCTTTAGAATTTCACTTGATCTTTAGAATTTCACTTTATCTTTCAAATTTCACTTGATCTTTAGAATTTCACTTCATCCTTTGAATTTCACTTGATCTTTAGAATTTCACTTGATCTTTAGAATTTTACTTGATCTTTAGAATTTCACTTTATCTTTAGAATTTCACTTTATCCTTTGAATTTCACTTTATTCTTTGAATTTCACTTTATCTTTAGAATTTCACTTTATCTTTAGAATTTCACTTCATCTTTCGAATTTCACTTGATCTTTAGAATTTCACTTTATCTTTAGAATTTCACTTTATCCTTTGAATTTCACTTTATTCTTTGAATTTCACTTTATCTTTAGAATTTCACTTTATTCTTTGAATTTCACTTTATCTTTAGAATTTCACTTTATCCTTTGAATTTCACTTTATCTTTAGAATTTCACTTTATCTTTAGAATTTCACTTGATCTTTAGAATTTCACTTCATCTTTCGAATTTCACTTGATCTTTAGAATTTCACTTTATCTTTAGAATTTCACTTTATCCTTTGAATTTCACTTTATTCTTTGAATTTCACTTGATCTTTAGAATTTCACTTTATCTTTAGAATTTCACTTTATCCTTTGAATTTCACTTTATCTTTAGAATTTCACTTTATCCTTTGAATTTCACTTTATCTTTAGAATTTCACTTTATCTTTCGAATTTCTCTTTATCTTTCGAATTTCACTTTATCCTTTGAATTTCACTTGATCTTTATAATTTCACTTTATCCTTTGAATTTCACTTTATTCTTTGAATTTCACTTTATCTTTAGAATTTCACTTTATTCTTTGAATTTCACTTTATCTTTAGAATTTCACTTTATCCTTTGAATTTCACTTTATCTTTAGAATTTCACTTTATCTTTAGAATTTCACTTTATCTTTAGAATTTCACTTTATCTTTAGAATTTCACTTGATCTTTAGAATTTCACTTCATCTTTAGAATTTCACTTGATCTTTCGAATTTCACTTTATCCTTTGAATTTCACTTTATCCTTTGAATTTAACTTTATCTTTAGAATTTCACTTTATCTTTAGAATTTCACTTTATCTTTAGAATTTCACTTTATCTTTAGAATTTCACTTGATCTTTAGAATTTCACTTTATCTTTAGAATTTCACTTTATCTTTAGAATTTCACTTTATCTTTAGAATTTCACTTTATATTTAGAATTTCACTTTATATTTAGAATTTCACCTTATCTTTCGAATTTCACTTTATCCTTTGAATTTCACTCTATCTTTAGAATTTCACTTTATATTTAGAATTTCGCTTTATATTTAGAATTTCACCTCATCTTTAGAATTTCACTTTATCTTTAGAATTTCACTTTATCTTTAGAATTTCACTTTATCTTTCGAATTTCACTTTATCCTTTGAATTTCACTTTATCCTTTGAATTTCACTTTATCTTTAGAATTTCACTTTATCCTTTGAATTTCACTTTATCTTTAGAATTTCACTTCATCTTTAGAATTTCACCTTATCTTTAGAATTTCACTTTATCTTTAGAATTTCACTTGATCTTTAGAATTTCACTTCATCTTTCGAATTTCACTTTATCTTTAGAATTTCACTTTATCCTTTGAATTTCACTTTATCCTTTGAATTTCAATTTATCTTTAGAATCTCACTTGATCTTTAGAATTTCACTTTATCTTTCGAATTTCACTTTATCCTTTGAATTTCACTTTATCCTTTGAATTTCGCTTTATCTTTAGAATTTCACTTTATCCTTTGAATTTCACTGCATCTTTCGAATTTCGCTTTATCCTTTGAATTTCACTTTATCCTTTGAATTTCACTTTATCTTTAGAATTTCACTTTATCCTTTAAATTTCACTTTATCTTTCAAATTTCACTTTATCCTTTGAATTTCACTTTATCCTTTGAATTTCACTTTATCTTTAGAATTTCACTTGATCTTTAGAATTTCACTTCATCTTTAGAATTTCACTTGATCTTTAGAATTTCACTTTATCTTTCGAATTTCACTTTATCCTTTGAATTTCACTTTATCCTTTGAATTTCACTTTATCTTTAGAATTTCACTTTATCCTTTGAATTTCACTTTATCTTTAGAATTTCACTTTATCTTTAGAATTTCACTTGATCTTTAGAATTTCACTTTATCTTTAGAATTTCACTTTATCCTTTGAATATCACTTTATCCTTTGAATTTCACTTGATCTTTAGAATTTCACTTGATCTTTAGAATTTCACTTGATCTTTAGAATTTCACTTTATCTTTAGAATTTCACTTTATCCTTTGAATTTCACTTTATCCTTTGAATTTCACTTTATCTTTAGAATTTCACTTTATCCTTTGAATTTCACTTTATCTTTAGGATTTCACTTTATCTTTAGAATTTCACTTGATCTTTAGAATTTCACTTTATCTTTCAAATTTCACTTGATCTTTAGAATTTCACTTCATCCTTTGAATTTCACTTGATCTTTAGAATTTCACTTGATCTTTAGAATTTCACTTGATCTTTAGAATTTCACTTTATCTTTAGAATTTCACTTTATCCTTTGAATTTCACTTTATTCTTTGAATTTCACTTTATCTTTAGAATTTCACTTTATCCTTTGAATTTCACTTTATCTTTAGAATTTCACTTTATCTTTAGAATTTCACTTGATCTTTAGAATTTTACTTCATCTTTCGAATTTCACTTGATCTTTAGAATTTCACTTTATCTTTAGAATTTCACTTTATCCTTTGAATTTCACTTCATCCTTTGAATTTCACTTTATCTTTAGAATTTCACTTGATCTTTAGAATTTCACTTTATCTTTCGAATTTCACTTTATCCTTTGCATTTCACTTCATCCTTTGAATTTCGCTTCATCTTTAGAATTTCACTTTATCCTTTGAATTTCACTGCATCTTTCGAATTTCGCTTTATCCTTTGAATTTCACTTTATCCTTTGAATTTCACTTTATCTTTAGAATTTCACTTTATCCTTTGAATTTCACTTTATCTTTCAAATTTCACTTTATCCTTTGAATTTCACTTTATCCTTTGAATTTCACTTTATCTTTAGAATTTCACTTGATCTTTAGAATTTCACTTGATCTTTAGAATTTCACTTGATCTTTAGAATTTCACTTCATCTTTAGAATTTTACTTGATCTTTAGAATTTCACTTTATCTTTCGAATTTCATTTTATCCTTTGAATTTCACTTTATCCTTTGAATTTCACTTTATCTTTAGAATTTCACTTTATCCTTTGAATTTCACTTTATCTTTAGAATTTCACTTTATCTTTCGAATTTCACTTGATCTTTAGAATTTCACTTTATCTTTAGAATTTCACTTTATCCTTTGAATTTCACTTTATCCTTTGAATTTCACTTGATCTTTAGAATTTCACTTGATCTTTAGAATTTCACTTGATCTTTAGAATTTCACTTTATCTTTAGAATTTCACTTTATCCTTTGAATTTCACTTTATCCTTTGAATTTCACTTTATCTTTAGAATTTCACTTCATCATTTGAATTTCACTTTATCTTTAGAATTTCACTTTATCTTTAGAATTTCACTTGATCTTTAGAATTTCACTTTATCTTTCAAATTCCACTTGATCTTTAGAATTTCACTTTATCTTTCGAATTTCACTTTATCCTTTGAATTTCACTTTATCTTTAGAATTTCACTTTATCCTTTGAATTTCACTTTATCCTTTGAATTTCACTTTATCCTTTGAATTTCACTTTATCTTTAGAATTTCACTTGATCTTTAGAATTTCACTTTATCTTTAGAATTTCACTTTATCCTTTGAATTTCACTTTATCTTTAGAATTTCACTTTATCCTTTGAATTTCACTTTATCTTTAGAATTTCACTTGATCTTTAGAATTTCACTTTATCTTTCGAATTTCACTTCATCCTTTGAATTTCACTTTATCCTTTGAATTTCACTTTATCTTTAGAATTTCACTTTATCCTTTGAATTTCACTTTATCTTTCGAATTTCACTTTATCCTTTGAATTTCACTTTATCCTTTGAATTTCACTTTATCTTTAGAATTTCACTTGATCTTTAGAATTTCACTTTATCTTTCGAATTTCACTTTATCCTTTGAATTTCACTTTATCTTTAGAATTTCACTTTATACTTTGAATTTCACTTTATCTTTAGAATTTCACTTGATCTTTAGAATTTCACTTGATCTTTAGAATTTCACTTGATCTTTTGAATTTCACTTTATCTTTAGAATTTCACTTTATCCTTTGAATTTCACTTTATCCTTTGAATTTCAATTTATCTTTAGAATTTCACTTGATCTTTAGAATTTCACTTTATCTTTCGAATTTCACTTTATCCTTTGAATTTCACTTTATCCTTTGAATTTCGCTTTATCTTTAGAATTTCACTTTATCCTTTGAATTTCACTGCATCTTTCGAATTTCGCTTTATCCTTTGAATTTCACTTTATCCTTTGAATTTCACTTTATCTTTAGAATTTCACTTTATCCTTTGAATTTCACTTTATCTTTCAAATTTCACTTTATCCTTTGAATTTCACTTTATCCTTTGAATTTCACTTCATCTTTAGAATTTCACTTGATCTTTAGAATTTCACTTTATCTTTCGAATTTCACTTTATCCTTTGAATTTCACTTTATCCTTTGAATTTCACTTTATCTTTAGAATTTCACTTTATCCTTTGAATTTCACTTTATCTTTAGAATTTCACTTTATCTTTAGAATTTCACTTGATCTTTAGAATTTCACTTTATCTTTAGAATTTCACTTTATCCTTTGAATTTCACTTTATCCTTTGAATTTCACTTGATCTTTAGAATTTCACTTGATCTTTAGAATTTCACTTGATCTTTAGAATTTCACTTTATCTTTAGAATTTCACTTTATCCTTTGAATTTCACTTTATCCTTTGAATTTCACTTTATCTTTAGAATTTCACTTTATCCTTTGAATTTCACTTTATCTTTAGAATTTCACTTTATCTTTAGAATTTCACTTGATCTTTAGAATTTCACTTTATCTTTCAAATTTCACTTGATCTTTAGAATTTCACTTCATCCTTTGAATTTCACTTGATCTTTAGAATTTCACTTGATCTTTAGAATTTTACTTGATCTTTAGAATTTCACTTTATCTTTAGAATTTCACTTTATCCTTTGAATTTCACTTTATTCTTTGAATTTCACTTTATCTTTAGAATTTCACTTTATCTTTAGAATTTCACTTCATCTTTCGAATTTCACTTGATCTTTAGAATTTCACTTTATCTTTAGAATTTCACTTTATCCTTTGAATTTCACTTTATTCTTTGAATTTCACTTTATCTTTAGAATTTCACTTTATTCTTTGAATTTCACTTTATCTTTAGAATTTCACTTTATCCTTTGAATTTCACTTTATCTTTAGAATTTCACTTTATCTTTAGAATTTCACTTGATCTTTAGAATTTCACTTCATCTTTCGAATTTCACTTGATCTTTAGAATTTCACTTTATCTTTAGAATTTCACTTTATCCTTTGAATTTCACTTTATTCTTTGAATTTCACTTGATCTTTAGAATTTCACTTTATCTTTAGAATTTCACTTTATCCTTTGAATTTCACTTTATCTTTAGAATTTCACTTTATCCTTTGAATTTCACTTTATCTTTAGAATTTCACTTTATCTTTCGAATTTCTCTTTATCTTTCGAATTTCACTTTATCCTTTGAATTTCACTTGATCTTTATAATTTCACTTTATCCTTTGAATTTCACTTTATCTTTAGAATTTCACTTTATCTTTAGAATTTCCCTTGATCTTTAGAATTTCACTTCATCTTTAGAATTTCACTTGATCTTTCAAATTTCACTTTATCCTTTGAATTTCACTTCATCCTTTGAATTTCACTTTATCTTTAGAATTTCACTTTATCTTTAGAATTTCACTTTATCTTTAGAATTTCACTTTATCTTTAGAATTTCACCTGATCTTTAGAATTTCACTTTATCTTTAGAATTTCACTTTATCTTTAGAATTTCACTTTATCTTTAGAATTTCACTTTATATTTAGAATTTCACTTTATATTTAGAATTTCACCTCATCTTTAGAATTTCACTTTATCTTTAGAATTTCACTTTATCTTTAGAATTTCACTTTATCTTCCGAATTTCACTTTATCCTTTGAATTTCACTTTATCTTTATAATTTCACTTTATATTTAGAATTTCACTTTATATTTAGAATTTCACCTCATCTTTAGAATTTCACTTTATCTTTAGAATTTCACTTTATCTTTAGAATTTCACTTTATCTTTCGAATTTCACTTTATCCTTTGAATTTCACTTTATCCTTTGAATTTCACATTATCTTTAGAATTTCACTTCATCCTTTGAATTTCACTTTATCTTTCGAATTTCACTTGATCTTTAGAATTTCACTTTATCTTTAGAATTTCACTTTATCCTTTGAATTTCACTTTATCCTTTGAATTTCACTTGATCTTTAGAATTTCACTTGATCTTTAGAATTTCACTTGATCTTTAGAATTTCACTTTATCTTTAGAATTTCACTTTATCCTTTGAATTTCACTTTATCTTTAGAATTTCACTTTATCCTTTGAATTTCACTTTATCCTTTGAATTTCACTTTATCCTTTGAATTTCACTTGATCTTTAGAATTTCACTTTATCTTTAGAATTTCACTTGATCTTTAGAATTTCACTTTATCTTTCGAATTTCACTTGATCTTTAGAATTTCACTTTATCTTTAGAATTTCACTTTATCCTTTGAATTTCACTTTATCCTTTGAATTTCACTTTATCCTTTGAATTTCACTTTATCTTTAGAATTTCACTTGATCTTTAGAATTTCACTTTATCTTTCGAATTTCACTTTATCCTTTGAATTTCACTTTATCTTTAGAATTTCACTTCATCCTTTGAATTTCACTTTATCTTTAGAATTTCACTTGATCTTTAGAATTTCACTTGATCTTTAGAATTTCACTTTATCTTTCGAATTTCACTTTATCCTTTGAATTTCACTTTATCCTTTGAATTTCACTTTATCTTTAGAATTTCACTTTATCCTTTGAATTTCACTTTATCTTTAGAATTTCACTTTATCTTTAGAATTTCACTTGATCTTTAGAATTTCACTTTATCCTTTGAATTTCACTTTATCCTTTGAATTTCGCTTTATCTTTAGAATTTCACTTTATCCTTTGAATTTCACTGCATCTTTCGAATTTCACTTTATCCTTTGAATTTCACTTTATCTTTAGAATTTCACTTTATCCTTTGAATTTCACTTTATCTTTCAAATTTCACTTTATCCTTTGAATTTCACTTTATCCTTTGAATTTCACTTTATCTTTAGAATTTCACTTCATCTTTAGAATTTCACTTTATGTTTAGATATTCACTTTATCTTTAGAATTTCACTTTATCTTTAGAATTTCACTTTATCTTTAGAATTTCACTTTATCTTTCGAATTTTACTTTATCCTTTGAATTTCACTTGATCCTTTGAATTTCACTTGATCTTTAGAATTTCACTTTATCCTTTGAATTTCACTTTATCTTTAGAATTTCACTTTATCTTTAGAATTTCACTTTATCTTTAGAATTTCACTTTATCTTTAGAATTTCACTTTATCTTTAGAATTTCACTTGATCTTTAGAATTTCACTTCATCTTTAGAATTTCACTTGATCTTTCGAATTTCACTTTATCCTTTGAATTTCACTTTATCCTTTGAATTTAACTTTATCTTTAGAATTTCACTTTATCTTTAGAATTTCACTTTATCTTTAGAATTTCACTTTATCTTTAGAATTTCACTTGATCTTTAGAATTTCACTTTATCTTTAGAATTTCACTTTATCTTTAGAATTTCACTTTATCTTTAGAATTTCACTTTATATTTAGAATTTCACTTTATATTTAGAATTTCACCTTATCTTTCGAATTTCACTTTATCCTTTGAATTTCACTCTATCTTTAGAATTTCACTTTATATTTAGAATTTCGCTTTATATTTAGAATTTCACCTCATCTTTAGAATTTCACTTTATCTTTAGAATTTCACTTTATCTTTAGAATTTCACTTTATCTTTCGAATTTCACTTTATCCTTTGAATTTCACTTTATCCTTTGAATTTCACTTTATCTTTAGAATTTCACTTTATCCTTTGAATTTCACTTTATCTTTAGAATTTCACTTCATCTTTAGAATTTCACCTTATCTTTAGAATTTCACTTTATCTTTAGAATTTCACTTGATCTTTCGAATTTCACTTTATCTTTAGAATTTCACTTTATCCTTTGAATTTCACTTTATCCTTTGAATTTCAATTTATCTTTAGAATCTCACTTGATCTTTAGAATTTCACTTTATCTTTCGAATTTCACTTTATCCTTTGAATTTCACTTTATCCTTTGAATTTCGCTTTATCTTTAGAATTTCACTTTATCCTTTGAATTTCACTGCATCTTTCGAATTTCGCTTTATCCTTTGAATTTCACTTTATCCTTTGAATTTCACTTTATCTTTAGAATTTCACTTTATCCTTTAAATTTCACTTTATCTTTCAAATTTCACTTTATCCTTTGAATTTCACTTTATCCTTTGAATTTCACTTTATCTTTAGAATTTCACTTGATCTTTAGAATTTCACTTCATCTTTAGAATTTCACTTGATCTTTAGAATTTCACTTTATCTTTCGAATTTCACTTTATCCTTTGAATTTCACTTTATCCTTTGAATTTCACTTTATCTTTAGAATTTCACTTTATCCTTTGAATTTCACTTTATCTTTAGAATTTCACTTTATCTTTAGAATTTCACTTGATCTTTAGAATTTCACTTTATCTTTAGAATTTCACTTTATCCTTTGAATATCACTTTATCCTTTGAATTTCACTTGATCTTTAGAATTTCACTTGATCTTTAGAATTTCACTTGATCTTTAGAATTTCACTTTATCTTTAGAATTTCACTTTATCCTTTGAATTTCACTTTATCCTTTGAATTTCACTTTATCTTTAGAATTTCACTTTATCCTTTGAATTTCACTTTATCTTTAGGATTTCACTTTATCTTTAGAATTTCACTTGATCTTTAGAATTTCACTTTATCTTTCAAATTTCACTTGATCTTTAGAATTTCACTTCATCCTTTGAATTTCACTTGATCTTTAGAATTTCACTTGATCTTTAGAATTTCACTTGATCTTTAGAATTTCACTTTATCTTTAGAATTTCACTTTATCCTTTGAATTTCACTTTATTCTTTGAATTTCACTTTATCTTTAGAATTTCACTTTATCCTTTGAATTTCACTTTATCTTTAGAATTTCACTTTATCTTTAGAATTTCACTTGATCTTTAGAATTTTACTTCATCTTTCGAATTTCACTTGATCTTTAGAATTTCACTTTATCTTTAGAATTTCACTTTATCCTTTGAATTTCACTTCATCCTTTGAATTTCACTTTATCTTTAGAATTTCACTTGATCTTTAGAATTTCACTTTATCTTTCGAATTTCACTTTATCCTTTGCATTTCACTTCATCCTTTGAATTTCGCTTCATCTTTAGAATTTCACTTTATCCTTTGAATTTCACTGCATCTTTCGAATTTCGCTTTATCCTTTGAATTTCACTTTATCCTTTGAATTTCACTTTATCTTTAGAATTTCACTTTATCCTTTGAATTTCACTTTATCTTTCAAATTTCACTTTATCCTTTGAATTTCACTTTATCCTTTGAATTTCACTTTATCTTTAGAATTTCACTTGATCTTTAGAATTTCACTTGATCTTTAGAATTTCACTTGATCTTTAGAATTTCACTTCATCTTTAGAATTTTACTTGATCTTTAGAATTTCACTTTATCTTTCGAATTTCATTTTATCCTTTGAATTTCACTTTATCCTTTGAATTTCACTTTATCTTTAGAATTTCACTTTATCCTTTGAATTTCACTTTATCTTTAGAATTTCACTTTATCTTTCGAATTTCACTTGATCTTTAGAATTTCACTTTATCTTTAGAATTTCACTTTATCCTTTGAATTTCACTTTATCCTTTGAATTTCACTTGATCTTTAGAATTTCACTTGATCTTTAGAATTTCACTTGATCTTTAGAATTTCACTTTATCTTTAGAATTTCACTTTATCCTTTGAATTTCACTTTATCCTTTGAATTTCACTTTATCTTTAGAATTTCACTTCATCATTTGAATTTCACTTTATCTTTAGAATTTCACTTTATCTTTAGAATTTCACTTGATCTTTAGAATTTCACTTTATCTTTCAAATTCCACTTGATCTTTAGAATTTCACTTTATCTTTCGAATTTCACTTTATCCTTTGAATTTCACTTTATCTTTAGAATTTCACTTTATCCTTTGAATTTCACTTTATCCTTTGAATTTCACTTTATCCTTTGAATTTCACTTTATCTTTAGAATTTCACTTGATCTTTAGAATTTCACTTTATCTTTAGAATTTCACTTTATCCTTTGAATTTCACTTTATCTTTAGAATTTCACTTTATCCTTTGAATTTCACTTTATCTTTAGAATTTCACTTGATCTTTAGAATTTCACTTTATCTTTCGAATTTCACTTCATCCTTTGAATTTCACTTTATCCTTTGAATTTCACTTTATCTTTAGAATTTCACTTTATCCTTTGAATTTCACTTTATCTTTCGAATTTCACTTTATCCTTTGAATTTCACTTTATCCTTTGAATTTCACTTTATCTTTAGAATTTCACTTGATCTTTAGAATTTCACTTTATCTTTCGAATTTCACTTTATCCTTTGAATTTCACTTTATCTTTAGAATTTCACTTTATACTTTGAATTTCACTTTATCTTTAGAATTTCACTTGATCTTTAGAATTTCACTTGATCTTTAGAATTTCACTTGATCTTTTGAATTTCACTTTATCTTTAGAATTTCACTTTATCCTTTGAATTTCACTTTATCCTTTGAATTTCAATTTATCTTTAGAATTTCACTTGATCTTTAGAATTTCACTTTATCTTTCGAATTTCACTTTATCCTTTGAATTTCACTTTATCCTTTGAATTTCGCTTTATCTTTAGAATTTCACTTTATCCTTTGAATTTCACTGCATCTTTCGAATTTCGCTTTATCCTTTGAATTTCACTTTATCCTTTGAATTTCACTTTATCTTTAGAATTTCACTTTATCCTTTGAATTTCACTTTATCTTTCAAATTTCACTTTATCCTTTGAATTTCACTTTATCCTTTGAATTTCACTTCATCTTTAGAATTTCACTTGATCTTTAGAATTTCACTTTATCTTTCGAATTTCACTTTATCCTTTGAATTTCACTTTATCCTTTGAATTTCACTTTATCTTTAGAATTTCACTTTATCCTTTGAATTTCACTTTATCTTTAGAATTTCACTTTATCTTTAGAATTTCACTTGATCTTTAGAATTTCACTTTATCTTTAGAATTTCACTTTATCCTTTGAATTTCACTTTATCCTTTGAATTTCACTTGATCTTTAGAATTTCACTTGATCTTTAGAATTTCACTTGATCTTTAGAATTTCACTTTATCTTTAGAATTTCACTTTATCCTTTGAATTTCACTTTATCCTTTGAATTTCACTTTATCTTTAGAATTTCACTTTATCCTTTGAATTTCACTTTATCTTTAGAATTTCACTTTATCTTTAGAATTTCACTTGATCTTTAGAATTTCACTTTATCTTTCAAATTTCACTTGATCTTTAGAATTTCACTTCATCCTTTGAATTTCACTTGATCTTTAGAATTTCACTTGATCTTTAGAATTTTACTTGATCTTTAGAATTTCACTTTATCTTTAGAATTTCACTTTATCCTTTGAATTTCACTTTATTCTTTGAATTTCACTTTATCTTTAGAATTTCACTTTATCCTTTGAATTTCACTTTATCTTTAGAATTTCACTTTATCTTTAGAATTTCACTTGATCTTTAGAATTTCACTTCATCTTTCGAATTTCACTTGATCTTTAGAATTTCACTTTATCTTTAGAATTTCACTTTATCCTTTGAATTTCACTTTATTCTTTGAATTTCACTTTATCTTTAGAATTTCACTTTATCCTTTGAATTTCACTTTATCTTTAGAATTTCACTTTATCTTTAGAATTTCACTTGATCTTTAGAATTTCACTTCATCTTTCGAATTTCACTTGATCTTTAGAATTTCACTTTATCTTTAGAATTTCACTTTATCCTTTGAATTTCACTTTATCCTTTGAATTTCACTTTATCTTTAGAATTTCACTTGATCTTTAGAATTTCACTTTATCTTTCGAATTTCACTTTATCCTTTGCATTTCACTTCATCCTTTGAATTTCGCTTCATCTTTAGAATTTCACTTTATCCTTTGAATTTCACTGCATCTTTCGAATTTCGCTTTATCCTTTGAATTTCACTTTATCCTTTGAATTTCACTTTATCTTTAGAATTTCACTTTATCCTTTGAATTTCACTTTATCTTTAGAATTTCACTTGATCTTTAGAATTTCACTTGATCTTTAGAATTTTACTTGATCTTTAGAATTTCACTTTATCTTTAGAATTTCACTTTATCCTTTGAATTTCACTTTATTCTTTGAATTTCACTTTATCTTTAGAATTTCACTTTATCCTTTGAATTTCACTTTATCTTTAGAATTTCACTTTATCTTTAGAATTTCACTTGATCTTTAGAATTTCACTTCATCTTTCGAATTTCACTTGATCTTTAGAATTTCACTTTATCTTTAGAATTTCACTTTATCCTTTGAATTTCACTTTATTCTTTGAATTTCACTTTATCTTTAGAATTTCACTTTATCCTTTGAATTTCACTTTATCTTTAGAATTTCACTTTATCTTTAGAATTTCACTTGATCTTTAGAATTTCACTTCATCTTTCGAATTTCACTTGATCTTTAGAATTTCACTTTATCTTTAGAATTTCACTTTATCCTTTGAATTTCACTTTATCCTTTGAATTTCACTTTATCTTTAGAATTTCACTTGATCTTTAGAATTTCACTTTATCTTTCGAATTTCACTTTATCCTTTGCATTTCACTTCATCCTTTGAATTTCGCTTCATCTTTAGAATTTCACTTTATCCTTTGAATTTCACTGCATCTTTCGAATTTCGCTTTATCCTTTGAATTTCACTTTATCCTTTGAATTTCACTTTATCTTTAGAATTTCACTTTATCCTTTGAATTTCACTTTATCTTTCAAATTTCACTTTATCCTTTGAATTTCACTTCATCCTTTGAATTTCACTTTATCTTTAGAATTTCACTTGATCTTTAGAATTTCACTTGATCTTTAGAATTTCACTTAATCTTTAGAATTTTACTTGATCTTTAGAATTTCACTTTATCTTTCGAATTTCACTTTATCCTTTGAATTTCACTTTATCCTTTGAATTTCACTTTATCTTTAGAATTTCACTTTATCCTTTGAATTTCACTTTATCTTTAGAATTTCACTTTATCTTTCGAATTTCACTTGATCTTTAGAATTTCACTTTATCTTTAGAATTTCACTTTATCCTTTGAATTTCACTTTATCCTTTGAATTTCACTTGATCTTTAGAATTTCACTTGATCTTTAGAATTTCACTTGATCTTTAGAATTTCACTTTATCTTTAGAATTTCACTTTATCCTTTGAATTTCACTTTATCCTTTGAATTTCACTTTATCTTTAGAATTTCACTTCATCCTTTGAATTTCACTTTATCTTTAGAATTTCACTTTATCTTTAGAATTTCACTTGATCTTTAGAATTTCACTTTATCTTTCAAATTCCACTTGATCTTTAGAATTTCACTTTATCTTTCGAATTTCACTTTATCCTTTGAATTTCACTTTATCTATAGAATTTCACTTTATCCTTTGAATTTCACTTTATCCTTTGAATTTTACTTTATCCTTTGAATTTCACTTTATCTTTAGAATTTCACTTGATCTTTAGAATTTCACTTTATCTTTCGAATTTCACTTTATCCTTTGAATTTCACTTTATCTTTAGAATTTCACTTTATCCTTTGAATTTCACTTTATCTTTAGAATTTCACTTGATCTTTAGAATTTCACTTTATCTTTCGAATTTCACTTCATCCTTTGAATTTCACTTTATCCTTTGAATTTCACTTTATCTTTAGAATTTCACTTTATCCTTTGAATTTCACTTTATCTTTCGAATTTCACTTTATCCTTTGAATTTCACTTTATCCTTTGAATTTCACTTTATCTTTAGAATTTCACTTGATCTTTAGAATTTCACTTTATCTTTCGAATTTCACTTTATCCTTTGAATTTCACTTTATCTTTAGAATTTCACTTTATACTTTGAATTTCACTTTATCTTTAGAATTTCACTTGATCTTTAGAATTTCACTTGATCTTTAGAATTTCACTTGATCTTTTGAATTTCACTTTATCTTTAGAATTTCACTTTATCCTTTGAATTTCACTTTATCCTTTGAATTTCAATTTATCTTTAGAATTTCACTTGATCTTTAGAATTTCACTTTATCTTTCGAATTTCACTTTATCCTTTGAATTTCACTTTATCCTTTGAATTTCGCTTTATCTTTAGAATTTCACTTTATCCTTTGAATTTCACTGCATCTTTCGAATTTCGCTTTATCCTTTGAATTTCACTTTATCCTTTGAATTTCACTTTATCTTTAGAATTTCACTTTATCCTTTGAATTTCACTTTATCTTTCAAATTTCACTTTATCCTTTGAATTTCACTTTATCCTTTGAATTTCACTTTATCTTTAGAATTTCACTTGATCTTTAGAATTTCACTTCATCTTTAGAATTTCACTTGATCTTTAGAATTTCACTTTATCTTTCGAATTTCACTTCATCCTTTGAATTTCACTTTATCCTTTGAATTTCACTTTATCTTTAGAATTTCACTTTATCCTTTGAATTTCACTTTATCTTTAGAATTTCACTTTATCTTTAGAATTTCACTTGATCTTTAGAATTTCACTTTATCTTTAGAATTTCACTTTATCCTTTGAATTTCACTTTATCCTTTGAATTTCACTTGATCTTTAGAATTTCACTTGATCTTTAGAATTTCACTTGATCTTTAGAATTTCACTTTATCTTTAGAATTTCACTTTATCCTTTGAATTTCACTTTATCCTTTGAATTTCACTTTATCTTTAGAATTTCACTTTATCCTTTGAATTTCACTTTATCTTTAGAATTTCACTTTATCTTTAGAATTTCACTTGATCTTTAGAATTTCACTTTATCTTTCAAATTTCACTTGATCTTTAGAATTTCACTTCATCCTTTGAATTTCACTTGATCTTTAGAATTTCACTTGATCTTTAGAATTTTACTTGATCTTTAGAATTTCACTTTATCTTTAGAATTTCACTTTATCCTTTGAATTTCACTTCATTCTTTGAATTTCACTTTATCTTTAGAATTTCACTTTATCCTTTGAATTTCACTTTATCTTTAGAATTTCACTTTATCTTTAGAATTTCACTTGATCTTTAGAATTTCACTTCATCTTTCGAATTTCACTTGATCTTTAGAATTTCACTTTATCTTTAGAATTTCACTTTATCCTTTGAATTTCACTTTATCCTTTGAATTTCACTTTATCTTTAGAATTTCACTTGATCTTTAGAATTTCACTTTATCTTTCGAATTTCACTTTATCCTTTGAATTTCACTTTATCCTTTGAATTTCGCCTCATCTTTAGAATTTCACTTTATCCTTTGAATTTCACTGCATCTTTCGAATTTCACTTGATCTTTAGAATTTCACTTCATCTTTAGAATTTCACTTGATCTTTAGAATTTCACTTTATCTTTCGAATTTCACTTTATCCTTTGAATTTCACTTTATCCTTTGAATTTCACTTTATCTTTAGAATTTCACTTTATCCTTTGAATTTCACTTTATCTTTAGAATTTCACTTTATCTTTAGAATTTCACTTGATCTTTAGAATTTCACTTTATCTTTAGAATTTCACTTTATCCTTTGAATTTCACTTTATCCTTTGAATTTCACTTGATCTTTAGAATTTCACTTGATCTTTAGAATTTCACTTGATCTTTAGAATTTCACTTTATCTTTAGAATTTCACTTTATCCTTTGAATTTCACTTTATCCTTTGAATTTCACTTTATCTTTAGAATTTCACTTTATCCTTTGAATTTCACTTTATCTTTAGAATTTCACTTTATCTTTAGAATTTCACTTGATCTTTAGAATTTCACTTTATCTTTCAAATTTCACTTGATCTTTAGAATTTCACTTCATCCTTTGAATTTCACTTGATCTTTAGAATTTCACTTGATCTTTAGAATTTTACTTGATCTTTAGAATTTCACTTTATCTTTAGAATTTCACTTTATCCTTTGAATTTCACTTCATTCTTTGAATTTCACTTTATCTTTAGAATTTCACTTCATCCTTTGAATTTCACTTTATCTTTAGAATTTCACTTTATCTTTAGAATTTCACTTGATCTTTAGAATTTCACTTCATCTTTCGAATTTCACTTGATCTTTAGAATTTCACTTTATCTTTAGAATTTCACTTTATCCTTTGAATTTCACTTTATCCTTTGAATTTCACTTTATCTTTAGAATTTCACTTGATCTTTAGAATTTCACTTTATCTTTCGAATTTCACTTTATCCTTTGAATTTCACTTTATCCTTTGAATTTCGCCTCATCTTTAGAATTTCACTTTATCCTTTGAATTTCACTGCATCTTTCGAATTTCGCTTTATCCTTTGAATTTCACTTTATCCTTTGAATTTCACTTTATCTTTAGAATTTCACTTTATCCTTTGAATTTCACTTTATCTTTCAAATTTCACTTTATCCTTTGAATTTCACTTTATCCTTTGAATTTCACTTTATCTTTAGAATTTCACTTGATCTTTAGAATTTCACTTGATCTTTAGAATTTCACTTCATCTTTAGAATTTTACTTGATCTTTAGAATTTCACTTTATCTTTCGAATTTCACTTTATCCTTTGAATTTCACTTTATCCTTTGAATTTCACTTTATCTTTAGAATTTCACTTTATCCTTTGAATTTCACTTTATCTTTAGAATTTCACTTTATCTTTCGAATTTCACTTGATCTTTAGAATTTCACTTTATCTTTAGAATTTCACTTTATCCTTTGAATTTCACTTTATCCTTTGAATTTCACTTGATCTTTAGAATTTCACTTGATCTTTAGAATTTCACTTGATCTTTAGAATTTCACTTTATCTTTAGAATTTCACTGCATCTTTCGAATTTCACTTTATCCTTTGAATTTCACTTTATCCTTTGAATTTCACTTTATCTTTAGAATTTCACTTTATCCTTTGAATTTCACTTTATCTTTCAAATTTCACTTTATCCTTTGAATTTCACTTTATCCTTTGAATTTCACTTTATCTTTAGAATTTCACTTCATCTTTAGAATTTCACTTTATGTTTAGATATTCACTTTATCTTTAGAATTTCACTTTATCTTTAGAATTTCACTTTATCTTTAGAATTTCACTTTATCTTTCGAATTTTACTTTATCCTTTGAATTTCACTTGATCCTTTGAATTTCACTTGATCTTTAGAATTTCACTTTATCCTTTGAATTTCACTTTATCTTTAGAATTTCACTTTATCTTTAGAATTTCACATTATCTTTAGAATTTCACTTTATCTTTAGAATTTCACTTTATCTTTAGAATTTCACTTGATCTTTAGAATTTCACTTCATCTTTAGAATTTCACTTGATCTTTCGAATTTCACTTTATCCTTTGAATTTCACTTTATCCTTTGAATTTAACTTTATCTTTAGAATTTCACTTTATCTTTAGAATTTCACTTTATCTTTAGAATTTCACTTTATCTTTAGAATTTCACTTGATCTTTAGAATTTCACTTTATCTTTAGAATTTCACTTTATCTTTAGAATTTCACTTTATCTTTAGAATTTCACTTTATATTTAGAATTTCACTTTATATTTAGAATTTCACCTTATCTTTCGAATTTCACTTTATCCTTTGAATTTCACTCTATCTTTAGAATTTCACTTTATATTTAGAATTTCGCTTTATATTTAGAATTTCACCTCATCTTTAGAATTTCACTTTATCTTTAGAATTTCACTTTATCTTTAGAATTTCACTTTATCTTTCGAATTTCACTTTATCCTTTGAATTTCACTTTATCCTTTGAATTTCACTTTATCTTTAGAATTTCACTTTATCCTTTGAATTTCACTTTATCTTTAGAATTTCACTTCATCTTTAGAATTTCACCTTATCTTTAGAATTTCACTTTATCTTTAGAATTTCACTTGATCTTTAGAATTTCACTTCATCTTTCGAATTTCACTTGATCTTTAGAATTTCACTTTATCTTTAGAATTTCACTTTATCCTTTGAATTTCACTTTATCCTTTGAATTTCAATTTATCTTTAGAATCTCACTTGATCTTTAGAATTTCACTTTATCTTTCGAATTTCACTTTATCCTTTGAATTTCACTTTATCCTTTGAATTTCGCTTTATCTTTAGAATTTCACTTTATCCTTTGAATTTCACTGCATCTTTCGAATTTCGCTTTATCCTTTGAATTTCACTTTATCCTTTGAATTTCACTTTATCTTTAGAATTTCACTTTATCCTTTGAATTTCACTTTATCTTTCAAATTTCACTTTATCCTTTGAATTTCACTTTATCCTTTGAATTTCACTTTATCTTTAGAATTTCACTTGATCTTTAGAATTTCACTTCATCTTTAGAATTTCACTTGATCTTTAGAATTTCACTTTATCTTTCGAATTTCACTTTATCCTTTGAATTTCACTTTATCCTTTGAATTTCACTTTATCTTTAGAATTTCACTTTATCCTTTGAATTTCACTTTATCTTTAGAATTTCACTTTATCTTTAGAATTTCACTTGATCTTTAGAATTTCACTTTATCTTTAGAATTTCACTTTATCCTTTGAATATCACTTTATCCTTTGAATTTCACTTGATCTTTAGAATTTCACTTGATCTTTAGAATTTCACTTGATCTTTAGAATTTCACTTTATCTTTAGAATTTCACTTTATCCTTTGAATTTCACTTTATCCTTTGAATTTCACTTTATCTTTAGAATTTCACTTTATCCTTTGAATTTCACTTTATCTTTAGAATTTCACTTTATCTTTAGAATTTCACTTGATCTTTAGAATTTCACTTTATCTTTCAAATTTCACTTGATCTTTAGAATTTCACTTCATCCTTTGAATTTCACTTGATCTTTAGAATTTCACTTGATCTTTAGAATTTCACTTGATCTTTAGAATTTCACTTTATCTTTAGAATTTCACTTTATCCTTTGAATTTCACTTTATTCTTTGAATTTCACTTTATCTTTAGAATTTCACTTTATCCTTTGAATTTCACTTTATCTTTAGAATTTCACTTTATCTTTAGAATTTCACTTGATCTTTAGAATTTTACTTCATCTTTCGAATTTCACTTGATCTTTAGAATTTCACTTTATCTTTAGAATTTCACTTTATCCTTTGAATTTCACTTTATCCTTTGAATTTCACTTTATCTTTAGAGTTTCACTTGATCTTTAGAATTTCACTTTATCTTTCGAATTTCACTTTATCCTTTGCATTTCACTTCATCCTTTGAATTTCGCTTCATCTTTAGAATTTCACTTTATCCTTTGAATTTCACTGCATCTTTCGAATTTCGCTTAATCCTTTGAATTTCACTTTATCCTTTGAATTTCACTTTATCTTTAGAATTTCACTTTATCCTTTGAATTTCACTTTATCTTTCAAATTTCACTTTATCCTTTGAATTTCACTTTATCCTTTGAATTTCACTTTATCTTTAGAATTTCACTTGATCTTTAGAATTTCACTTGATCTTTAGAATTTCACTTCATCTTTAGAATTTTACTTGATCTTTAGAATTTCACTTTATCTTTCGAATTTCATTTTATCCTTTGAATTTCACTTTATCCTTTGAATTTCACTTTATCTTTAGAATTTCACTTTATCCTTTGATTTTCACTTTATCTTTAGAATTTCACTTTATCTTTCGAATTTCACTTGATCTTTAGAATTTCACTTTATCTTTAGAATTTCACTTTATCCTTTGAATTTCACTTTATCCTTTGAATTTCACTTGATCTTTAGAATTTCACTTGATCTTTAGAATTTCACTTGATCTTTAGAATTTCACTTTATCTTTAGAATTTCACTTTATCCTTTGAATTTCACTTTATCCTTTGAATTTCACTTTATCTTTAGAATTTCACTTCATCATTTGAATTTCACTTTATCTTTAGAATTTCACTTTATCTTTAGAATTTCACTTGATCTTTAGAATTTCACTTTATCTTTCAAATTCCACTTGATCTTTAGAATTTCACTTTATCTTTCGAATTTCACTTTATCCTTTGAATTTCACTTTATCTTTAGAATTTCACTTTATCCTTTGAATTTCACTTTATCCTTTGAATTTCACTTAATCCTTTGAATTTCACTTTATCTTTAGAATTTCACTTGATCTTTAGAATTTCACTTTATCTTTCGAATTTCACTTTATCCTTTGAATTTCACTTTATCTTTAGAATTTCACTTTATCCTTTGAATTTCACTTTATCTTTAGAATTTCACTTGATCTTTAGAATTTCACTTTATCTTTCGAATTTCACTTCATCCTTTGAATTTCACTTTATCCTTTGAATTTCAATTTATCTTGAGAATTTCACTTTATCCTTTGAATTTCACTTTATCTTTCGAATTTCACTTTATCCTTTGAATTTCACTTTATCCTTTGAATTTCACTTTATCTTTAGAATTTCACTTGATCTTTAGAATTTCACTTTATCTTTCGAATTTCACTTTATCCTTTGAATTTCACTTTATCTTTAGAATATCACTTTATACTTTGAATTTCACTTTATCTTTAGAATTTCACTTGATCTTTAGAATTTCACTTGATCTTTAGAATTTCACTTGATCTTTTGAATTTCACTTTATCTTTAGAATTTCACTTTATCCTTTGAATTTCACTTTATCCTTTGAATTTCAATTTATCTTTAGAATTTCACTTGATCTTTAGAATTTCACTTTATCTTTCGAATTTCACTTTATCCTTTGAATTTCACTTTATCCTTTGAATTTCGCTTTATCTTTAGAATTTCACTTTATCCTTTGAATTTCACTGCATCTTTCGAATTTCGCTTTATCCTTTGAATTTCACTTTATCCTTTGAATTTCACTTTATCTTTAGAATTTCACTTTATCCTTTGAATTTCACTTTATCTTTCAAATTTCACTTTATCCTTTGAATTTCACTTTATCCTTTGAATTTCACTTCATCTTTAGAATTTCACTTGATCTTTAGAATTTCACTTTATCTTTCGAATTTCACTTTATCCTTTGAATTTCACTTTATCCTTTGAATTTCACTTTATCTTTAGAATTTCACTTTATCCTTTGAATTTCACTTTATCTTTAGAATTTCACTTTATCTTTAGAATTTCACTTGATCTTTAGAATTTCACTTTATCTTTAGAATTTCACTTTATCCTTTGAATTTCACTTTATCCTTTGAATTTCACTTGATCTTTAGAATTTCACTTGATCTTTAGAATTTCACTTGATCTTTAGAATTTCACTTTATCTTTAGAATTTCACTTTATCCTTTGAATTTCACTTTATCCTTTGAATTTCACTTTATCTTTAGAATTTCACTTTATCCTTTGAATTTCACTTTATCTTTAGAATTTCACTTTATCTTTAGAATTTCACTTGATCTTTAGAATTTCACTTTATCTTTCAAATTTCACTTGATCTTTAGAATTTCACTTCATCCTTTGAATTTCACTTGATCTTTAGAATTTCACTTTATCTTTAGAATTTCACTTTATCCTTTGAATTTCACTTTATTCTTTGAATTTCACTTTATCTTTAGAATTTCACTTTATCCTTTGAATTTCACTTTATCTTTAGAATTTCACTTTATCTTTAGAATTTCACTTCATCTTTCGAATTTCACTTGATCTTTAGAATTTCACTTTATCTTTAGAATTTCACTTTATCCTTTGAATTTCACTTTATTCTTTGAATTTCACTTTATCTTTAGAATTTCACTTTATCCTTTGAATTTCACTTTATCTTTAGAATTTCACTTTATCTTTAGAATTTCACTTGATCTTTAGAATTTCACTTCATCTTTCGAATTTCACTTGATCTTTAGAATTTCACTTTATCTTTAGAATTTCACTTTATCCTTTGAATTTCACTTTATCCTTTGAATTTCACTTTATCTTTAGAATTTCACTTGATCTTTAGAATTTCACTTTATCTTTCGAATTTCACTTTATCCTTTGCATTTCACTTCATCCTTTGAATTTCGCTTCATCTTTAGAATTTCACTTTATCCTTTGAATTTCACTGCATCTTTTGAATTTCGCTTTATCCTTTGAATTTCACTTTATCCTTTGAATTTCACTTTATCTTTAGAATTTCACTTTATCCTTTGAATTTCACTTTATCTTTCAAATTTCACTTTATCCTTTGAATTTCACTTTATCCTTTGAATTTCACTTTATCTTTAGAATTTCACTTGATCTTTAGAATTTCACTTGATCTTTAGAATTTCACTTCATCTTTAGAATTTTACTTGATCTTTAGAATTTCACTTTATCTTTCGAATTTCACTTTATCCTTTGAATTTCACTTTATCCTTTGAATTTCACTTTATCTTTAGAATTTCACTTTATCCTTTGAATTTCACTTTATCTTTAGAATTTCACTTTATCTTTCGAATTTCACTTGATCTTTAGAATTTCACTTTATCTTTAGAATTTCACTTTATCCTTTGAATTTCACTTTATCCTTTGAATTTCACTTGATCTTTAGAATTTCACTTGATCTTTAGAATTTCACTTGATCTTTAGAATTTCACTTTATCTTTAGAATTTCACTTTATCCTTTGAATTTCACTTTATCCTTTGAATTTCACTTTATCTTTAGAATTTCACTTCATCCTTTGAATTTCACTTTATCTTTAGAATTTCACTTTATCTTTAGAATTTCACTTGATCTTTAGAATTTCACTTTATCTTTCAAATTCCACTTGATCTTTAGAATTTCACTTTATCTTTCGAATTTCACTTTATCCTTTGAATTTCACTTTATCTTTAGAATTTCACTCTATATTTAGAATTTCACTTTATCCTTTGAATTTCACTTTATCCTTTGAATTTCACTTGATCTTTAGAATTTCACTTGATCTTTAGAATTTCACTTTAGCTTTCGAATTTCACTTTATCCTTTGAATTTCACTTTATCTTTAGAATTTCACTTTATCCTTTGAATTTCACTTTATCTTTAGAATTTCACTTTATCCTTTGAATTTCACTTTATCCTTTGAATTTCAATTTATCTTTAGAATTTCACTTGATCTTTAGAATTTCACTTTATCTTTCGAATTTCACTTTATCCTTTGAATTTCACTTTATCCTTTGAATTTCGCTTTATCTTTAGAATTTCACTTTATCCTTTGAATTTCACTGCATCTTTCGAATTTCGCTTTATCCTTTGAATTTCACTTTATCCTTTGAATTTCACTTTATCTTTAGAATTTCACTTTATCCTTTGAATTTCACTTTATCTTTCAAATTTCACTTTATCCTTTGAATTTCACTTTATCCTTTGAATTTCACTTTATCTTTAGAATTTCACTTGATCTTTAGAATTTCACTTCATCTTTAGAATTTCACTTGATCTTTAGAATTTCACTTTATCTTTCGAATTTCACTTTATCCTTTGAATTTCACTTTATCCTTTGAATTTCACTTTATCTTTAGAATTTCACTTTATCCTTTGAATTTCACTTTATCTTTAGAATTTCACTTTATCTTTAGAATTTCACTTGATCTTTAGAATTTCACTTTATCTTTAGAATTTCACTTTATCCTTTGAATTTCACTTTATCCTTTGAATTTCACTTGATCTTTAGAATTTCACTTGATCTTTAGAATTTCACTTGATCTTTAGAATTTCACTTTATCTTTAGAATTTCACTTTATCCTTTGAATTTCACTTTATCCTTTGAATTTCACTTTATCTTTAGAATTTCACTTTATCCTTTGAATTTCACTTTATCTTTAGAATTTCACTTTATCTTTAGAATTTCACTTGATCTTTAGAATTTCACTTTATCTTTCAAATTTCACTTGATCTTTAGAATTTCACTTCATCCTTTGAATTTCACTTGATCTTTAGAATTTCACTTGATCTTTAGAATTTTACTTGATCTTTAGAATTTCACTTTATCTTTAGAATTTCACTTTATCCTTTGAATTTCACTTCATTCTTTGAATTTCACTTTATCTTTAGAATTTCACTTCATCCTTTGAATTTCACTTTATCTTTAGAATTTCACTTTATCTTTAGAATTTCACTTGATCTTTAGAATTTCACTTCATCTTTCGAATTTCACTTGATCTTTAGAATTTCACTTTATCTTTAGAATTTCACTTTATCCTTTGAATTTCACTTTATCCTTTGAATTTCACTTTATCTTTAGAATTTCACTTGATCTTTAGAATTTCACTTTATCTTTCGAATTTCACTTTATCCTTTGAATTTCACTTTATCCTTTGAATTTCGCCTCATCTTTAGAATTTCACTTTATCCTTTGAATTTCACTGCATCTTTCGAATTTCGCTTTATCCTTTGAATTTCACTTTATCCTTTGAATTTCACTTTATCTTTAGAATTTCACTTTATCCTTTGAATTTCACTTTATCTTTCAAATTTCACTTTATCCTTTGAATTTCACTTTATCCTTTGAATTTCACTTTATCTTTAGAATTTCACTTGATCTTTAGAATTTCACTTGATCTTTAGAATTTCACTTCATCTTTAGAATTTTACTTGATCTTTAGAATTTCACTTTATCTTTCGAATTTCACTTTATCCTTTGAATTTCACTTTATCCTTTGAATTTCACTTTATCTTTAGAATTTCACTTTATCCTTTGAATTTCACTTTATCTTTAGAATTTCACTTTATCTTTCGAATTTCACTTGATCTTTAGAATTTCACTTTATCTTTAGAATTTCACTTTATCCTTTGAATTTCACTTTATCCTTTGAATTTCACTTGATCTTTAGAATTTCACTTGATCTTTAGAATTTCACTTGATCTTTAGAATTTCACTTTATCTTTAGAATTTCACTGCATCTTTCGAATTTCACTTTATCCTTTGAATTTCACTTTATCCTTTGAATTTCACTTTATCTTTAGAATTTCACTTTATCCTTTGAATTTCACTTTATCTTTCAAATTTCACTTTATCCTTTGAATTTCACTTTATCCTTTGAATTTCACTTTATCTTTAGAATTTCACTTCATCTTTAGAATTTCACTTTATGTTTAGATATTCACTTTATCTTTAGAATTTCACTTTATCTTTAGAATTTCACTTTATCTTTAGAATTTCACTTTATCTTTCGAATTTTACTTTATCCTTTGAATTTCACTTGATCCTTTGAATTTCACTTGATCTTTAGAATTTCACTTTATCCTTTGAATTTCACTTTATCTTTAGAATTTCACTTTATCTTTAGAATTTCACTTTATCTTTAGAATTTCACTTTATCTTTAGAATTTCACTTTATCTTTAGAATTTCACTTGATCTTTAGAATTTCACTTCATCTTTAGAATTTCACTTGATCTTTCGAATTTCACTTTATCCTTTGAATTTCACTTTATCCTTTGAATTTAACTTTATCTTTAGAATTTCACTTTATCTTTAGAATTTCACTTTATCTTTAGAATTTCACTTTATCTTTAGAATTTCACTTGATCTTTAGAATTTCACTTTATCTTTAGAATTTCACTTTATCTTTAGAATTTCACTTTATCTTTAGAATTTCACTTTATATTTAGAATTTCACTTTATATTTAGAATTTCACCTTATCTTTCGAATTTCACTTTATCCTTTGAATTTCACTCTATCTTTAGAATTTCACTTTATATTTAGAATTTCGCTTTATATTTAGAATTTCACCTCATCTTTAGAATTTCACTTTATCTTTAGAATTTCACTTTATCTTTAGAATTTCACTTTATCTTTCGAATTTCACTTTATCCTTTGAATTTCACTTTATCCTTTGAATTTCACTTTATCTTTAGAATTTCACTTTATCCTTTGAATTTCACTTTATCTTTAGAATTTCACTTCATCTTTAGAATTTCACCTTATCTTTAGAATTTCACTTTATCTTTAGAATTTCACTTGATCTTTAGAATTTCACTTCATCTTTCGAATTTCACTTGATCTTTAGAATTTCACTTTATCTTTAGAATTTCACTTTATCCTTTGAATTTCACTTTATCCTTTGAATTTCAATTTATCTTTAGAATCTCACTTGATCTTTAGAATTTCACTTTATCTTTCGAATTTCACTTTATCCTTTGAATTTCACTTTATCCTTTGAATTTCGCTTTATCTTTAGAATTTCACTTTATCCTTTGAATTTCACTGCATCTTTCGAATTTCGCTTTATCCTTTGAATTTCACTTTATCCTTTGAATTTCACTTTATCTTTAGAATTTCACTTTATCCTTTGAATTTCACTTTATCTTTCAAATTTCACTTTATCCTTTGAATTTCACTTTATCCTTTGAATTTCACTTTATCTTTAGAATTTCACTTGATCTTTAGAATTTCACTTCATCTTTAGAATTTCACTTGATCTTTAGAATTTCACTTTATCTTTCGAATTTCACTTTATCCTTTGAATTTCACTTTATCCTTTGAATTTCACTTTATCTTTAGAATTTCACTTTATCCTTTGAATTTCACTTTATCTTTAGAATTTCACTTTATCTTTAGAATTTCACTTGATCTTTAGAATTTCACTTTATCTTTAGAATTTCACTTTATCCTTTGAATATCACTTTATCCTTTGAATTTCACTTGATCTTTAGAATTTCACTTGATCTTTAGAATTTCACTTGATCTTTAGAATTTCACTTTATCTTTAGAATTTCACTTTATCCTTTGAATTTCACTTTATCCTTTGAATTTCACTTTATCTTTAGAATTTCACTTTATCCTTTGAATTTCACTTTATCTTTAGAATTTCACTTTATCTTTAGAATTTCACTTGATCTTTAGAATTTCACTTTATCTTTCAAATTTCACTTGATCTTTAGAATTTCACTTCATCCTTTGAATTTCACTTGATCTTTAGAATTTCACTTGATCTTTAGAATTTCACTTGATCTTTAGAATTTCACTTTATCTTTAGAATTTCACTTTATCCTTTGAATTTCACTTTATTCTTTGAATTTCACTTTATCTTTAGAATTTCACTTTATCCTTTGAATTTCACTTTATCTTTAGAATTTCACTTTATCTTTAGAATTTCACTTGATCTTTAGAATTTTACTTCATCTTTCGAATTTCACTTGATCTTTAGAATTTCACTTTATCTTTAGAATTTCACTTTATCCTTTGAATTTCACTTTATCCTTTGAATTTCACTTTATCTTTAGAATTTCACTTGATCTTTAGAATTTCACTTTATCTTTCGAATTTCACTTTATCCTTTGCATTTCACTTCATCCTTTGAATTTCGCTTCATCTTTAGAATTTCACTTTATCCTTTGAATTTCACTGCATCTTTCGAATTTCGCTTAAACCTTTGAATTTCACTTTATCCTTTGAATTTCACTTTATCTTTAGAATTTCACTTTATCCTTTGAATTTCACTTTATCTTTCAAATTTCACTTTATCCTTTGAATTTCACTTTATCTTTAAAATTTCACTTTATCCTTTGAATTTCGCTTTATCTTTAGAATTTCACTTTATCCTTTGAATTTCACTGCATCTTTCGAATTTCACTTTATCCTTTGAATTTCACTTTATCCTTTGAATTTCACTTTATCTTTAGAATTTCACTTTATCCTTTGAATTTCACTTTATCTTTCAAATTTCACTTTATCCTTTGAATTTCACTTTATCCTTTGAATTTCACTTCATCTTTAGAATTTCACTTGATCTTTAGAATTTCACTTTATCTTTCGAATTTCACTTTATCCTTTGAATTTCACTTTATCCTTTGAATTTCACTTTATCTTTAGAATTTCACTTTATCCTTTGAATTTCACTTTATCTTTAGAATTTCACTTTATCTTTAGAATTTCACTTTATCCTTTGAATTTCACTTTATCTTTAGAATTTCACTTTATCTTTAGAATTTCACTTGATCTTTAGAATTTCACTTTATCTTTAGAATTTCACTTTATCCTTTGAATTTCACTTTATCCTTTGAATTTCACTTGATCTTTAGAATTTCACTTGATCTTTAGAATTTCACTTGATCTTTAGAATTTCACTTTATCTTTAGAATTTCACTTTATCCTTTGAATTTCACTTTATCCTTTGAATTTCACTTTATCTTTAGAATTTCACTTTATCCTTTGAATTTCACTTTATCTTTAGAATTTCACTTTATCTTTAGAATTTCACTTGATCTTTAGAATTTCACTTTATCTTTCAAATTTCACTTGATCTTTAGAATTTCACTTCATCCTTTGAATTTCACTTGATCTTTAGAATTTCACTTGATCTTTAGAATTTTACTTGATCTTTAGAATTTCACTTTATCTTTAGAATTTCACTTTATCCTTTGAATTTCACTTTATTCTTTGAATTTCACTTTATCTTTAGAATTTCACTTTATCCTTTGAATTTCACTTTATCTTTAGAATTTCACTTTATCTTTAGAATTTCACTTGATCTTTAGAATTTCACTTCATCTTTCGAATTTCACTTGATCTTTAGAATTTCACTTTATCTTTAGAATTTCACTTTATCCTTTGAATTTCACTTTATTCTTTGAATTTCACTTTATCTTTAGAATTTCACTTTATCCTTTGAATTTCACTTTATCTTTAGAATTTCACTTTATCTTTAGAATTTCACTTGATCTTTAGAATTTCACTTCATCTTTCGAATTTCACTTGATCTTTAGAATTTCACTTTATCTTTAGAATTTCACTTTATCCTTTGAATTTCACTTTATCCTTTGAATTTCACTTTATCTTTAGAATTTCACTTGATCTTTAGAATTTCACTTTATCTTTCGAATTTCACTTTATCCTTTGCATTTCACTTCATCCTTTGAATTTCGCTTCATCTTTAGAATTTCACTTTATCCTTTGAATTTCACTGCATCTTTCGAATTTCGCTTTATCCTTTGAATTTCACTTTATCCTTTGAATTTCACTTTATCTTTAGAATTTCACTTTATCCTTTGAATTTCACTTTATCTTTAGAATTTCACTTGATCTTTAGAATTTCACTTGATCTTTAGAATTTTACTTGATCTTTAGAATTTCACTTTATCTTTAGAATTTCACTTTATCCTTTGAATTTCACTTTATTCTTTGAATTTCACTTTATCTTTAGAATTTCACTTTATCCTTTGAATTTCACTTTATCTTTAGAATTTCACTTTATCTTTAGAATTTCACTTGATCTTTAGAATTTCACTTCATCTTTCGAATTTCACTTGATCTTTAGAATTTCACTTTATCTTTAGAATTTCACTTTATCCTTTGAATTTCACTTTATTCTTTGAATTTCACTTTATCTTTAGAATTTCACTTTATCCTTTGAATTTCACTTTATCTTTAGAATTTCACTTTATCTTTAGAATTTCACTTGATCTTTAGAATTTCACTTCATCTTTCGAATTTCACTTGATCTTTAGAATTTCACTTTATCTTTAGAATTTCACTTTATCCTTTGAATTTCACTTTATCCTTTGAATTTCACTTTATCTTTAGAATTTCACTTGATCTTTAGAATTTCACTTTATCTTTCGAATTTCACTTTATCCTTTGCATTTCACTTCATCCTTTGAATTTCGCTTCATCTTTAGAATTTCACTTTATCCTTTGAATTTCACTGCATCTTTCGAATTTCGCTTTATCCTTTGAATTTCACTTTATCCTTTGAATTTCACTTTATCTTTAGAATTTCACTTTATCCTTTGAATTTCACTTTATCTTTCAAATTTCACTTTATCCTTTGAATTTCACTTAATCCTTTGAATTTCACTTTATCTTTAGAATTTCACTTGATCTTTAGAATTTCACTTGATCTTTAGAATTTCACTTAATCTTTAGAATTTTACTTCATCTTTAGAATTTCACTTTATCTTTCGAATTTCACTTTATCCTTTGAATTTCACTTTATCCTTTGAATTTCACTTTATCTTTAGAATTTCACTTTATCCTTTGAATTTCACTTTATCTTTAGAATTTCACTTTATCTTTCGAATTTCACTTGATCTTTAGAATTTCACTTTATCTTTAGAATTTCACTTTATCCTTTGAATTTCACTTTATCCTTTGAATTTCACTTGATCTTTAGAATTTCACTTGAGCTTTAGAATTTCACTTGATCTTTAGAATTTCACTTTATCTTTAGAATTTCACTTTATCCTTTGAATTTCACTTTATCCTTTGAATTTCACTTTATCTTTAGAATTTCACTTCATCCTTTGAATTTCACTTTATCTTTAGAATTTCACTTTATCTTTAGAATTTCACTTGATCTTTAGAATTTCACTTTATCTTTCAAATTCCACTTGATCTTTAGAATTTCACTTTATCTTTCGAATTTCACTTTATCCTTTGAATTTCACTTTATCTTTAGAATTTCACTTTATCCTTTGAATTTCACTTTATCCTTTGAATTTTACTTTATCCTTTGAATTTCACTTTATCTTTAGAATTTCACTTGATCTTTAGAATTTCACTTTATCTTTCGAATTTCACTTTATCCTTTGAATTTCACTTTATCTTTAGAATTTCACTTTATCCTTTGAATTTCACTTTATCTTAAAATTTCACTTGATCTTTAGAATTTCACTTTATCTTTCGAATTTCACTTCATCCTTTGAATTTCACTTTATCCTTTGAATTTCACTTTATCTTTAGAATTTCACTTTATCCTTTGAATTTCACTTTATCTTTCGAATTTCACTTTATCCTTTGAATTTCACTTTATCCTTTGAATTTCACTTTATCTTTAGAATTTCACTTGATCTTTAGAATTTCACTTTATCTTTCGAATTTCACTTTATCCTTTGAATTTCACTTTATCTTTAGAATTTCACTTTATACTTTGAATTTCACTTTATCTTTAGAATTTCACTTGATCTTTAGAATTTCACTTGATCTTTAGAATTTCACTTGATCTTTTGAATTTCACTTTATCTTTAGAATTTCACTTTATCCTTTGAATTTCACTTTATCCTTTGAATTTCAATTTATCTTTAGAATTTCACTTGATCTTTAGAATTTCACTTTATCTTTCGAATTTCACTTTATCCTTTGAATTTCACTTTATCCTTTGAATTTCGCTTTATCTTTAGAATTTCACTTTATCCTTTGAATTTCACTGCATCTTTCGAATTTCGCTTTATCCTTTGAATTTCACTTTATCCTTTGAATTTCACTTTATCTTTAGAATTTCACTTTATCCTTTGAATTTCACTTTATCTTTCAAATTTCACTTTATCCTTTGAATTTCACTTTATCCTTTGAATTTCACTTTATCTTTAGAATTTCACTTGATCTTTAGAATTTCACTTCATCTTTAGAATTTCACTTGATCTTTAGAATTTCACTTTATCTTTTGAATTTCACTTCATCCTTTGAATTTCACTTTATCCTTTGAATTTCACTTTATCCTTTGAATTTCACTTTATCTTTAGAATTTCACTTTATCTTTAGAATTTCACTTGATCTTTAGAATTTCACTTTATCTTTAGAATTTCACTTTATCCTTTGAATTTCACTTTATCCTTTGAATTTCACTTGATCTTTAGAATTTCACTTGATCTTTAGAATTTCACTTGATCTTTAGAATTTCACTTTATCTTTAGAATTTCACTTTATCCTTTGAATTTCACTTTATCCTTTGAATTTCACTTTATCTTTAGAATTTCACTTTATCCTTTGAATTTCACTTTATCTTTAGAATTTCACTTTATCTTTAGAATTTCACTTGATCTTTAGAATTTCACTTTATCTTTCAAATTTCACTTGATCTTTAGAATTTCACTTCATCCTTTGAATTTCACTTGATCTTTAGAATTTCACTTGATCTTTAGAATTTTACTTGATCTTTAGAATTTCACTTTATCTTTAGAATTTCACTTTATCCTTTGAATTTCACTTCATTCTTTGAATTTCACTTTATCTTTAGAATTTCACTTTATCCTTTGAATTTCACTTTATCTTTAGAATTTCACTTTATCTTTAGAATTTCACTTGATCTTTAGAATTTCACTTCATCTTTCGAATTTCACTTGATCTTTAGAATTTCACTTTATCTTTAGAATTTCACTTTATCCTTTGAATTTCACTTTATCCTTTGAATTTCACTTTATCTTTAGAATTTCACTTGATCTTTAGAATTTCACTTTATCTTTCGAATTTCACTTTATCCTTTGAATTTCACTTTATCCTTTGAATTTCGCCTCATCTTTAGAATTTCACTTTATCCTTTGAATTTCACTGCATCTTTCGAATTTCACTTGATCTTTAGAATTTCACTTTATCTTTCGAATTTCACTTTATCCTTTGAATTTCACTTTATCTTTAGAATTTCACTTTATCCTTTGAATTTCACTTTATCCTTTGAATTTCACTTTATCCTTTGAATTTCACTTTATCTTTAGAATTTCACTTGATCTTTAGAATTTCACTTTATCTTTCGAATTTCACTTTATCCTTTGAATTTCACTTTATCTTTAGAATTTCACTTTATCCTTTGAATTTCACTTTATCTTTAGAATTTCACTTGATCTTTAGAATTTCACTTTATATTTCGAATTTCACTTCATCCTTTGAATTTCACTTTATCCTTTGAATTTCACTTTATCTTTAGAATTTCACTTTATCCTTTGAATTTCACTTTATCTTTCGAATTTCACTTTATCCTTTGAATTTCACTTTATCCTTTGAATTTCACTTTATCTTTAGAATTTCACTTGATCTTTAGAATTTCACTTTATCTTTCGAATTTCACTTTATCCTTTGAATTTCACTTTATCTTTAGAATTTCACTTTATACTTTGAATTTCACTTTATCTTTAGAATTTCACTTGATCTTTAGAATTTCACTTGATCTTTAGAATTTCACTTGATCTTTTGAATTTCACTTTATCTTTAGAATTTCACTTTATCCTTTGAATTTCACTTTATCCTTTGAATTTCAATTTATCTTTAGAATTTCACTTGATCTTTAGAATTTCACTTTATCTTTCGAATTTCACTTTATCCTTTGAATTTCACTTTATCCTTTGAATTTCGCTTTATCTTTAGAATTTCACTTTATCCTTTGAATTTCACTGCATCTTTCGAATTTCGCTTTATCCTTTGAATTTCACTTTATCCTTTGAATTTCACTTTATCTTTAGAATTTCACTTTATCCTTTGAATTTCACTTTATCTTTCAAATTTCACTTTATCCTTTGAATTTCACTTTATCCTTTGAATTTCACTTTATCTTTCGAATTTCACTTGATCTTTAGAATTTCACTTCATCTTTAGAATTTCACTTGATCTTTAGAATTTCACTTTATCTTTCGAATTTCACTTTATCCTTTGAATTTCACTTTATCCTTTGAATTTCACTTTATCTTTAGAATTTCACTTTATCCTTTGAATTTCACTTTATCTTTAGAATTTCACTTTATCTTTAGAATTTCACTTGATCTTTAGAATTTCACTTTATCTTTAGAATTTCACTTTATCCTTTGAATTTCACTTTATCCTTTGAATTTCACTTGATCTTTAGAATTTCACTTGATCTTTAGAATTTCACTTGATCTTTAGAATTTCACTTTATCTTTAGAATTTCACTTTATCCTTTGAATTTCACTTTATCCTTTGAATTTCACTTTATCTTTAGAATTTCACTTTATCCTTTGAATTTCACTTTATCTTTAGAATTTCACTTTATCTTTAGAATTTCACTTGATCTTTAGAATTTCACTTTATCTTTCAAATTTCACTTGATCTTTAGAATTTCACTTCATCCTTTGAATTTCACTTGATCTTTAGAATTTCACTTGATCTTTAGAATTTTACTTGATCTTTAGAATTTCACTTTATCTTTAGAATTTCACTTTATCCTTTGAATTTCACTTCATTCTTTGAATTTCACTTTATCTTTAGAATTTCACTTCATCCTTTGAATTTCACTTTATCTTTAGAATTTCACTTTATCTTTAGAATTTCACTTGATCTTTAGAATTTCACTTCATCTTTCGAATTTCACTTGATCTTTAGAATTTCACTTTATCTTTAGAATTTCACTTTATCCTTTGAATTTCACTTTATCCTTTGAATTTCACTTTATCTTTAGAATTTCACTTGATCTTTAGAATTTCACTTTATCTTTCGAATTTCACTTTATCCTTTGAATTTCACTTTATCCTTTGAATTTCGCCTCATCTTTAGAATTTCGCCTCATCTTTAGAATTTCACTTTATCCTTTGAATTTCACTGCATCTTTCGAATTTCGCTTTATCCTTTGAATTTCACTTTATCCTTTGAATTTCACTTTATCTTTAGAATTTCACTTTATCCTTTGAATTTCACTTTATCTTTCAAATTTCACTTTATCCTTTGAATTTCACTTTATCCTTTGAATTTCACTTTATCTTTAGAATTTCACTTGATCTTTAGAATTTCACTTGATCTTTAGAATTTCACTTCATCTTTAGAATTTTACTTGATCTTTAGAATTTCACTTTATCTTTCGAATTTCACTTTATCCTTTGAATTTCACTTTATCCTTTGAATTTCACTTTATCTTTAGAATTTCACTTTATCCTTTGAATTTCACTTTATCTTTAGAATTTCACTTTATCTTTCGAATTTCACTTGATCTTTAGAATTTCACTTTATCTTTAGAATTTCACTTTATCCTTTGAATTTCACTTTATCCTTTGAATTTCACTTGATCTTTAGAATTTCACTTGATCTTTAGAATTTCACTTGATCTTTAGAATTTCACTTTATCTTTAGAATTTCACTGCATCTTTCGAATTTCACTTTATCCTTTGAATTTCACTTTATCCTTTGAATTTCACTTTATCTTTAGAATTTCACTTTATCCTTTGAATTTCACTTTATCTTTCAAATTTCACTTTATCCTTTGAATTTCACTTTATCCTTTGAATTTCACTTTATCTTTAGAATTTCACTTCATCTTTAGAATTTCACTTTATGTTTAGATATTCACTTTATCTTTAGAATTTCACTTTATCTTTAGAATTTCACTTTATCTTTAGAATTTCACTTTATCTTTCGAATTTTACTTTATCCTTTGAATTTCACTTGATCCTTTGAATTTCACTTGATCTTTAGAATTTCACTTTATCCTTTGAATTTCACTTTATCTTTAGAATTTCACTTTATCTTTAGAATTTCACATTATCTTTAGAATTTCACTTTATCTTTAGAATTTCACTTTATCTTTAGAATTTCACTTGATCTTTAGAATTTCACTTCATCTTTAGAATTTCACTTGATCTTTCGAATTTCACTTTATCCTTTGAATTTCACTTTATCCTTTGAATTTAACTTTATCTTTAGAATTTCACTTTATCTTTAGAATTTCACTTTATCTTTAGAATTTCACTTTATCTTTAGAATTTCACTTGATCTTTAGAATTTCACTTTATCTTTAGAATTTCACTTTATCTTTAGAATTTCACTTTATCTTTAGAATTTCACTTTATATTTAGAATTTCACTTTATATTTAGAATTTCACCTTATCTTTCGAATTTCACTTTATCCTTTGAATTTCACTCTATCTTTAGAATTTCACTTTATATTTAGAATTTCGCTTTATATTTAGAATTTCACCTCATCTTTAGAATTTCACTTTATCTTTAGAATTTCACTTTATCTTTAGAATTTCACTTTATCTTTCGAATTTCACTTTATCCTTTGAATTTCACTTTATCCTTTGAATTTCACTTTATCTTTAGAATTTCACTTTATCCTTTGAATTTCACTTTATCTTTAGAATTTCACTTCATCTTTAGAATTTCACCTTATCTTTAGAATTTCACTTTATCTTTAGAATTTCACTTGATCTTTAGAATTTCACTTCATCTTTCGAATTTCACTTGATCTTTAGAATTTCACTTTATCTTTAGAATTTCACTTTATCCTTTGAATTTCACTTTATCCTTTGAATTTCAATTTATCTTTAGAATCTCACTTGATCTTTAGAATTTCACTTTATCTTTCGAATTTCACTTTATCCTTTGAATTTCACTTTATCCTTTGAATTTCGCTTTATCTTTAGAATTTCACTTTATCCTTTGAATTTCACTGCATCTTTCGAATTTCGCTTTATCCTTTGAATTTCACTTTATCCTTTGAATTTCACTTTATCTTTAGAATTTCACTTTATCCTTTGAATTTCACTTTATCTTTCAAATTTCACTTTATCCTTTGAATTTCACTTTATCCTTTGAATTTCACTTTATCTTTAGAATTTCACTTGATCTTTAGAATTTCACTTCATCTTTAGAATTTCACTTGATCTTTAGAATTTCACTTTATCTTTCGAATTTCACTTTATCCTTTGAATTTCACTTTATCCTTTGAATTTCACTTTATCTTTAGAATTTCACTTTATCCTTTGAATTTCACTTTATCTTTAGAATTTCACTTTATCTTTAGAATTTCACTTGATCTTTAGAATTTCACTTTATCTTTAGAATTTCACTTTATCCTTTGAATATCACTTTATCCTTTGAATTTCACTTGATCTTTAGAATTTCACTTGATCTTTAGAATTTCACTTGATCTTTAGAATTTCACTTTATCTTTAGAATTTCACTTTATCCTTTGAATTTCACTTTATCCTTTGAATTTCACTTTATCTTTAGAATTTCACTTTATCCTTTGAATTTCACTTTATCTTTAGAATTTCACTTTATCTTTAGAATTTCACTTGATCTTTAGAATTTCACTTTATCTTTCAAATTTCACTTGATCTTTAGAATTTCACTTCATCCTTTGAATTTCACTTGATCTTTAGAATTTCACTTGATCTTTAGAATTTCACTTGATCTTTAGAATTTCACTTTATCTTTAGAATTTCACTTTATCCTTTGAATTTCACTTTATTCTTTGAATTTCACTTTATCTTTAGAATTTCACTTTATCCTTTGAATTTCACTTTATCTTTAGAATTTCACTTTATCTTTAGAATTTCACTTGATCTTTAGAATTTTACTTCATCTTTCGAATTTCACTTGATCTTTAGAATTTCACTTTATCTTTAGAATTTCACTTTATCCTTTGAATTTCACTTTATCCTTTGAATTTCACTTTATCTTTAGAATTTCACTTGATCTTTAGAATTTCACTTTATCTTTCGAATTTCACTTTATCCTTTGCATTTCACTTCATCCTTTGAATTTCGCTTCATCTTTAGAATTTCACTTTATCCTTTGAATTTCACTGCATCTTTCGAATTTCGCTTAATCCTTTGAATTTCACTTTATCCTTTGAATTTCACTTTATCTTTAGAATTTCACTTTATCCTTTGAATTTCACTTTATCTTTCAAATTTCACTTTATCCTTTGAATTTCACTTTATCCTTTGAATTTCACTTTATCTTTAGAATTTCACTTCATCTTTAGAATTTTACTTTATCTTTAGAATTTCACTTTATCTTTCGAATTTCATTTTATCCTTTGAATTTCACTTTATCCTTTGAATTTCACTTTATCTTTAGAATTTCACTTTATCCTTTGATTTTCACTTTATCTTTAGAATTTCACTTTATCTTTCGAATTTCACTTGATCTTTAGAATTTCACTTTATCTTTAGAATTTCACTTTATCCTTTGAATTTCACTTTATCCTTTGAATTTCACTTGATCTTTAGAATTTCACTTGATCTTTAGAATTTCACTTGATCTTTAGAATTTCACTTTATCTTTAGAATTTCACTTTATCCTTTGAATTTCACTTTATCCTTTGAATTTCACTTTATCTTTAGAATTTCACTTCATCATTTGAATTTCACTTTATCTTTAGAATTTCACTTTATCTTTAGAATTTCACTTGATCTTTAGAATTTCACTTTATCTTTCAAATTCCACTTGATCTTTAGAATTTCACTTTATCTTTCGAATTTCACTTTATCCTTTGAATTTCACTTTATCTTTAGAATTTCACTTTATCCTTTGAATTTCACTTTATCCTTTGAATTTCACTTAATCCTTTGAATTTCACTTTATCTTTAGAATTTCACTTGATCTTTAGAATTTCACTTTATCTTTCGAATTTCACTTTATCCTTTGAATTTCACTTTATCTTTAGAATTTCACTTTATCCTTTGAATTTCACTTTATCTTTAGAATTTCACTTGATCTTTAGAATTTCACTTTATCTTTCGAATTTCACTTCATCCTTTGAATTTCACTTTATCCTTTGAATTTCAATTTATCTTGAGAATTTCACTTTATCCTTTGAATTTCACTTTATCTTTCGAATTTCACTTTATCCTTTGAATTTCACTTTATCCTTTGAATTTCACTTTATCTTTAGAATTTCACTTGATCTTTAGAATTTCACTTTATCTTTCGAATTTCACTTTATCCTTTGAATTTCACTTTATCTTTAGAATTTCACTTTATACTTTGAATTTCACTTTATCTTTAGAATTTCACTTGATCTTTAGAATTTCACTTGATCTTTAGAATTTCACTTGATCTTTTGAATTTCACTTTATCTTTAGAATTTCACTTTATCCTTTGAATTTCACTTTATCCTTTGAATTTCACTTTATCCTTTGAATTTCAATTTATCTTGAGAATTTCACTTTATCCTTTGAATTTCACTTTATCTTTCGAATTTCACTTTATCCTTTGAATTTCACTTTATCCTTTGAATTTCACTTTATCCTTTGAATTTCGCTTTATCTTTAGAATTTCACTTTATCCTTTGAATTTCACTGCATCTTTCGAATTTCGCTTTATCCTTTGAATTTCACTTTATCCTTTGAATTTCACTTTATCTTTAGAATTTCACTTTATCCTTTGAATTTCACTTTATCTTTCAAATTTCACTTTATCCTTTGAATTTCACTTTATCCTTTGAATTTCACTTCATCTTTAGAATTTCACTTGATCTTTAGAATTTCACTTTATCTTTCGAATTTCACTTTATCCTTTGAATTTCACTTTATCCTTTGAATTTCACTTTATCTTTAGAATTTCACTTTATCCTTTGAATTTCACTTTATCTTTAGAATTTCACTTTATCTTTAGAATTTCACTTGATCTTTAGAATTTCACTTTATCTTTAGAATTTCACTTTATCCTTTGAATTTCACTTTATCCTTTGAATTTCACTTGATCTTTAGAATTTCACTTGATCTTTAGAATTTCACTTGATCTTTAGAATTTCACTTTATCTTTAGAATTTCACTTTATCCTTTGAATTTCACTTTATCCTTTGAATTTCACTTTATCTTTAGAATTTCACTTTATCCTTTGAATTTCACTTTATCTTTAGAATTTCACTTTATCTTTAGAATTTCACTTGATCTTTAGAATTTCACTTTATCTTTCAAATTTCACTTGATCTTTAGAATTTCACTTCATCCTTTGAATTTCACTTGATCTTTAGAATTTCACTTTATCTTTAGAATTTCACTTTATCCTTTGAATTTCACTTTATTCTTTGAATTTCACTTTATCTTTAGAATTTCACTTTATCCTTTGAATTTCACTTTATCTTTAGAATTTCACTTTATCTTTAGAATTTCACTTCATCTTTCGAATTTCACTTGATCTTTAGAATTTCACTTTATCTTTAGAATTTCACTTTATCCTTTGAATTTCACTTTATTCTTTGAATTTCACTTTATCTTTAGAATTTCACTTTATCCTTTGAATTTCACTTTATCTTTAGAATTTCACTTTATCTTTAGAATTTCACTTGATCTTTAGAATTTCACTTCATCTTTCGAATTTCACTTGATCTTTAGAATTTCACTTTATCTTTAGAATTTCACTTTATCCTTTGAATTTCACTTTATCCTTTGAATTTCACTTTATCTTTAGAATTTCACTTGATCTTTAGAATTTCACTTTATCTTTCGAATTTCACTTTATCCTTTGCATTTCACTTCATCCTTTGAATTTCGCTTCATCTTTAGAATTTCACTTTATCCTTTGAATTTCACTGCTTCTTTTGAATTTCGCTTTATCCTTTGAATTTCACTTTATCCTTTGAATTTCACTTTATCTTTAGAATTTCACTTTATCCTTTGAATTTCACTTTATCTTTCAAATTTCACTTATCCTTTGAATTTCACTTTATCCTTTGAATTTCACTTTATCTTTAGAATTTCACTTGATCTTTAGAATTTCACTTGATCTTTAGAATTTCACTTCATCTTTAGAATTTTACTTGATCTTTAGAATTTCACTTTATCTTTCGAATTTCACTTTATCCTTTGAATTTCACTTTATCCTTTGAATTTCACTTTATCTTTAGAATTTCACTTTATCCTTTGAATTTCACTTTATCTTTAGAATTTCACTTTATCTTTCGAATTTCACTTGATCTTTAGAATTTCACTTTATCTTTAGAATTTCACTTTATCCTTTGAATTTCACTTTATCCTTTGAATTTCACTTGATCTTTAGAATTTCACTTGATCTTTAGAATTTCACTTGATCTTTAGAATTTCACTTTATCTTTAGAATTTCACTTTATCCTTTGAATTTCACTTTATCCTTTGAATTTCACTTTATCTTTAGAATTTCACTTCATCCTTTGAATTTCACTTTATCTTTAGAATTTCACTTTATCTTTAGAATTTCACTTGATCTTTAGAATTTCACTTTATCTTTCAAATTCCACTTGATCTTTAGAATTTCACTTTATCTTTCGAATTTCACTTTATCCTTTGAATTTCACTTTATCTTTAGAATTTCACTCTATATTTAGAATTTCACTTTATCCTTTGAATTTCACTTTATCCTTTGAATTTCACTTGATCTTTAGAATTTCACTTGATCTTTAGAATTTCACTTTAGCTTTCGAATTTCACTTTATCCTTTGAATTTCACTTTATCTTTAGAATTTCACTTTATCCTTTGAATTTCACTTTATCTTTAGAATTTCACTTTATCCTTTGAATTTCACTTTATCCTTTGAATTTCAATTTATCTTTAGAATTTCACTTGATCTTTAGAATTTCACTTTATCTTTCGAATTTCACTTTATCCTTTGAATTTCACTTTATCCTTTGAATTTCGCTTTATCTTTAGAATTTCACTTTATCCTTTGAATTTCACTGCATCTTTCGAATTTCGCTTTATCCTTTGAATTTCACTTTATCCTTTGAATTTCACTTTATCTTTAGAATTTCACTTTATCCTTTGAATTTCACTTTATCTTTCAAATTTCACTTTATCCTTTGAATTTCACTTTATCCTTTGAATTTCACTTTATCTTTAGAATTTCACTTGATCTTTAGAATTTCACTTCATCTTTAGAATTTCACTTGATCTTTAGAATTTCACTTTATCTTTCGAATTTCACTTTATCCTTTGAATTTCACTTTATCCTTTGAATTTCACTTTATCTTTAGAATTTCACTTTATCCTTTGAATTTCACTTTATCTTTAGAATTTCACTTTATCTTTAGAATTTCACTTGATCTTTAGAATTTCACTTTATCTTTAGAATTTCACTTTATCCTTTGAATTTCACTTTATCCTTTGAATTTCACTTGATCTTTAGAATTTCACTTGATCTTTAGAATTTCACTTGATCTTTAGAATTTCACTTTATCTTTAGAATTTCACTTTATCCTTTGAATTTCACTTTATCCTTTGAATTTCACTTTATCTTTAGAATTTCACTTTATCCTTTGAATTTCACTTTATCTTTAGAATTTCACTTTATCTTTAGAATTTCACTTGATCTTTAGAATTTCACTTTATCTTTCAAATTTCACTTGATCTTTAGAATTTCACTTCATCCTTTGAATTTCACTTGATCTTTAGAATTTCACTTGATCTTTAGAATTTTACTTGATCTTTAGAATTTCACTTTATCTTTAGAATTTCACTTTATCCTTTGAATTTCACTTCATTCTTTGAATTTCACTTTATCTTTAGAATTTCACTTCATCCTTTGAATTTCACTTTATCTTTAGAATTTCACTTTATCTTTAGAATTTCACTTGATCTTTAGAATTTCACTTCATCTTTCGAATTTCACTTGATCTTTAGAATTTCACTTTATCTTTAGAATTTCACTTTATCCTTTGAATTTCACTTTATCCTTTGAATTTCACTTTATCTTTAGAATTTCACTTGATCTTTAGAATTTCACTTTATCTTTCGAATTTCACTTTATCCTTTGAATTTCACTTTATCCTTTGAATTTCGCCTCATCTTTAGAATTTCACTTTATCCTTTGAATTTCACTGCATCTTTCGAATTTCGCTTTATCCTTTGAATTTCACTTTATCCTTTGAATTTCACTTTATCTTTAGAATTTCACTTTATCCTTTGAATTTCACTTTATCTTTCAAATTTCACTTTATCCTTTGAATTTCACTTTATCCTTTGAATTTCACTTTATCTTTAGAATTTCACTTGATCTTTAGAATTTCACTTGATCTTTAGAATTTCACTTCATCTTTAGAATTTTACTTGATCTTTAGAATTTCACTTTATCTTTCGAATTTCACTTTATCTTTAGAATTTCACTGCATCTTTCGAATTTCACTTTATCCTTTGAATTTCACTTTATCCTTTGAATTTCACTTTATCTTTAGAATTTCACTTTATCCTTTGAATTTCACTTTATCTTTCAAATTTCACTTTATCCTTTGAATTTCACTTTATCCTTTGAATTTCACTTTATCTTTAGAATTTCACTTCATCTTTAGAATTTCACTTTATGTTTAGATATTCACTTTATCTTTAGAATTTCACTTTATCTTTAGAATTTCACTTTATCTTTAGAATTTCACTTTATCTTTCGAATTTTACTTTATCCTTTGAATTTCACTTGATCCTTTGAATTTCACTTGATCTTCAGAATTTCACTTTATCCTTTGAATTTCACTTTATCTTTAGAATTTCACTTTATCTTTAGAATTTCACTTTATCTTTAGAATTTCACTTTATCTTTAGAATTTCACTTTATCTTTAGAATTTCACTTGATCTTTAGAATTTCACTTCATCTTTAGAATTTCACTTGATCTTTCGAATTTCACTTTATCCTTTGAATTTCACTTTATCCTTTGAATTTAACTTTATCTTTAGAATTTCACTTTATCTTTAGAATTTCACTTTATCTTTAGAATTTCACTTTATCTTTAGAATTTCACTTGATCTTTAGAATTTCACTTTATCTTTAGAATTTCACTTTATCTTTAGAATTTCACTTTATCTTTAGAATTTCACTTTATATTTAGAATTTCACTTTATATTTAGAATTTCACCTTATCTTTCGAATTTCACTTTATCCTTTGAATTTCACTCTATCTTTAGAATTTAACTTTATATTTAGAATTTCGCTTTATATTTAGAATTTCACCTCATCTTTAGAATTTCACTTTATCTTTAGAATTTCACTTTATCTTTAGAATTTCACTTTATCTTTCGAATTTCACTTTATCCTTTGAATTTCACTTTATCCTTTGAATTTCACTTTATCTTTAGAATTTCACTTTATCCTTTGAATTTCACTTTATCTTTAGAATTTCACTTCATCTTTAGAATTTCACCTTATCTTTAGAATTTCACTTTATCTTTAGAATTTCACTTGATCTTTAGAATTTCACTTCATCTTTCGAATTTCACTTGATCTTTAGAATTTCACTTTATCTTTAGAATTTCACTTTATCCTTTGAATTTCACTTTATCCTTTGAATTTCAATTTATCTTTAGAATCTCACTTGATCTTTAGAATTTCACTTTATCTTTCGAATTTCACTTTATCCTTTGAATTTCACTTTATCCTTTGAATTTCGCTTTATCTTTAGAATTTCACTTTATCCTTTGAATTTCACTGCATCTTTCGAATTTCGCTTTATCCTTTGAATTTCACTTTATCCTTTGAATTTCACTTTATCTTTAGAATTTCACTTTATCCTTTGAATTTCACTTTATCTTTCAAATTTCACTTTATCCTTTGAATTTCACTTTATCCTTTGAATTTCACTTTATCTTTAGAATTTCACTTGATCTTTAGAATTTCACTTCATCTTTAGAATTTCACTTGATCTTTAGAATTTCACTTTATCTTTCGAATTTCACTTTATCCTTTGAATTTCACTTTATCCTTTGAATTTCACTTTATCTTTAGAATTTCACTTTATCCTTTGAATTTCACTTTATCTTTAGAATTTCACTTTATCTTTAGAATTTCACTTGATCTTTAGAATTTCACTTTATCTTTAGAATTTCACTTTATCCTTTGAATATCACTTTATCCTTTGAATTTCACTTTATCTTTAGAATTTCACTTTATCCTTTGAATTTCACTTTATCTTTAGAATTTCACTTTATCTTTCGAATTTCACTTTATCCTTTGAATTTCACTTTATCCTTTGAATTTCACTTTATCTTTAGAATTTCACTTTATCCTTTGAATTTCACTTTATCTTTAGAATTTCACTTTATCTTTAGAATTTCACTTGATCTTTAGAATTTCACTTTATCTTTAGAATTTCACTTTATCCTTTGAATTTCACTTTATCCTTTGAATTTCACTTTATCTTTAGAATTTCACTTTATCCTTTGAATTTCACTTTATCTTTAGAATTTCACTTTATCTTTAGAATTTCACTTGATCTTTAGAATTTCACTTTATCTTTCAAATTTCACTTGATCTTTAGAATTTCACTTCATCCTTTGAATTTCACTTGATCTTTAGAATTTCACTTGATCTTTAGAATTTCACTTGATCTTTAGAATTTCACTTTATCTTTAGAATTTCACTTTATCCTTTGAATTTCACTTTATTCTTTGAATTTCACTTTATCTTTAGAATTTCACTTTATCCTTTGAATTTCACTTTATCTTTAGAATTTCACTTTATCTTTAGAATTTCACTTGATCTTTAGAATTTTACTTCATCTTTCGAATTTCACTTGATCTTTAGAATTTCACTTTATCTTTAGAATTTCACTTTATCCTTTGAATTTCACTTTATCCTTTGAATTTCACTTTATCTTTAGAATTTCACTTGATCTTTAGAATTTCACTTTATCTTTCGAATTTCACTTTATCCTTTGCATTTCACTTCATCCTTTGAATTTCGCTTCATCTTTAGAATTTCACTTTATCCTTTGAATTTCACTGCATCTTTCGAATTTCGCTTAATCCTTTGAATTTCACTTTATCCTTTGAATTTCACTTTATCTTTAGAATTTCACTTTATCCTTTGAATTTCACTTTATCTTTCAAATTTCACTTTATCCTTTGAATTTCACTTTATCCTTTGAATTTCACTTTATCTTTAGAATTTCACTTGATCTTTAGAATTTCACTTGATCTTTAGAATTTCACTTCATCTTTAGAATTTTACTTGATCTTTAGAATTTCACTTTATCTTTCGAATTTCATTTTATCCTTTGAATTTCACTTTATCCTTTGAATTTCACTTTATCTTTAGAATTTCACTTTATCCTTTGAATTTCACTTTATCTTTAGAATTTCACTTTATCTTTCGAATTTCACTTGATCTTTAGAATTTCACTTTATCTTTAGAATTTCACTTTATCCTTTGAATTTCACTTTATCCTTTGAATTTCACTTGATCTTTAGAATTTCACTTGATCTTTAGAATTTCACTTGATCTTTAGAATTTCACTTTATCTTTAGAATTTCACTTTATCCTTTGAATTTCACTTTATCCTTTGAATTTCACTTTATCTTTTGAATTTCACTTCATCATTTGAATTTCACTTTATCTTTAGAATTTCACTTTATCTTTAGAATTTCACTTGATCTTTAGAATTTCACTTTATCTTTCAAATTCCACTTGATCTTTAGAATTTCACTTTATCTTTCGAATTTCACTTTATCCTTTGAATTTCACTTTATCTTTAGAATTTCACTTTATCCTTTGAATTTCACTTTATCCTTTGAATTTCACTTAATCCTTTGAATTTCACTTTATCTTTAGAATTTCACTTGATCTTTAGAATTTCACTTTATCTTTCGAATTTCACTTTATCCTTTGAATTTCACTTTATCTTTAGAATTTCACTTTATCCTTTGAATTTCACTTTATCTTTAGAATTTCACTTGATCTTTAGAATTTCACTTTATCTTTCGAATTTCACTTCATCCTTTGAATTTCACTTTATCCTTTGAATTTCAATTTATCTTGAGAATTTCACTTTATCCTTTGAATTTCACTTTATCTTTCGAATTTCACTTTATCCTTTGAATTTCACTTTATCCTTTGAATTTCACTTTATCTTTAGAATTTCACTTGATCTTTAGAATTTCACTTTATCTTTCGAATTTCACTTTATCCTTTGAATTTCACTTTATCTTTAGAATTTAACTTTATACTTTGAATTTCACTTTATCTTTAGAATTTCACTTGATCTTTAGAATTTCACTTGATCTTTAGAATTTCACTTGATCTTTTGAATTTCACTTTATCTTTAGAATTTCACTTTATCCTTTGAATTTCACTTTATCCTTTGAATTTCAATTTATCTTTAGAATTTCACTTGATCTTTAGAATTTCACTTTATCTTTCGAATTTCACTTTATCCTTTGAATTTCACTTTATCCTTTGAATTTCGCTTTATCTTTAGAATTTCACTTTATCCTTTGAATTTCACTGCATCTTTTGAATTTCACTTTATCCTTTGAATTTCACTTTATCCTTTGAATTTCACTTTATCTTTAGAATTTCACTTTATCCTTTGAATTTCACTTTATCTTTCAAATTTCACTTTATCCTTTGAATTTCACTTTATCCTTTGAATTTCACTTCATCTTTAGAATTTCACTTGATCTTTAGAATTTCACTTTATCTTTCGAATTTCACTTTATCCTTTGAATTTCACTTTATCCTTTGAATTTCACTTTATCTTTAGAATTTCACTTTATCCTTTGAATTTCACTTTATCTTTAGAATTTCACTTTATCTTTAGAATTTCACTTGATCTTTAGAATTTCACTTTATCTTTAGAATTTCACTTTATCCTTTGAATTTCACTTTATCCTTTGAATTTCACTTGATCTTTAGAATTTCACTTGATCTTTAGAATTTCACTTGATCTTTAGAATTTCACTTTATCTTTAGAATTTCACTTTATCCTTTGAATTTCACTTTATCCTTTGAATTTCACTTTATCTTTAGAATTTCACTTTATCCTTTGAATTTCACTTTATCTTTAGAATTTCACTTTATCTTTAGAATTTCACTTGATCTTTAGAATTTCACTTTATCTTTCAAATTTCACTTGATCTTTAGAATTTCACTTCATCCTTTGAATTTCACTTGATCTTTAGAATTTCACTTTATCTTTAGAATTTCACTTTATCCTTTGAATTTCACTTTATTCTTTGAATTTCACTTTATCTTTAGAATTTCACTTTATCCTTTGAATTTCACTTTATCTTTAGAATTTCACTTTATCTTTAGAATTTCACTTCATCTTTCGAATTTCACTTGATCTTTAGAATTTCACTTTATCTTTAGAATTTCACTTTATCCTTTGAATTTCACTTTATTCTTTGAATTTCACTTTATCTTTAGAATTTCACTTTATCCTTTGAATTTCACTTTATCTTTAGAATTTCACTTTATCTTTAGAATTTCACTTGATCTTTAGAATTTCACTTCATCTTTCGAATTTCACTTTATCTTTAGAATTTCACTTTATCCTTTGAATTTCACTTTATCCTTTGAATTTCACTTTATCTTTAGAATTTCACTTGATCTTTAGAATTTCACTTTATCTTTCGAATTTCACTTTATCCTTTGCATTTCACTTCATCCTTTGAATTTCGCTTCATCTTTAGAATTTCACTTTATCCTTTGAATTTCACTGCATCTTTTGAATTTCGCTTTATCCTTTGAATTTCACTTTATCCTTTGAATTTCACTTTATCTTTAGAATTTCACTTTATCCTTTGAATTTCACTTTATCTTTCAAATTTCACTTTATCCTTTGAATTTCACTTTATCCTTTGAATTTCACTTTATCTTTAGAATTTCACTTGATCTTTAGAATTTCACTTGATCTTTAGAATTTCACTTCATCTTTAGAATTTTACTTGATCTTTAGAATTTCACTTTATCTTTCGAATTTCACTTTATCCTTTGAATTTCACTTTATCCTTTGAATTTCACTTTATCTTTAGAATTTCACTTTATCCTTTGAATTTCACTTTATCTTTAGAATTTCACTTTATCTTTCGAATTTCACTTGATCTTTAGAATTTCACTTTATCTTTAGAATTTCACTTTATCCTTTGAATTTCACTTTATCCTTTGAATTTCACTTGATCTTTAGAATTTCACTTGCTCTTTAGAATTTCACTTGATCTTTAGAATTTCACTTTATCTTTAGAATTTCACTTTATCCTTTGAATTTCACTTTATCCTTTGAATTTCACTTTATCTTTAGAATTTCACTTCATCCTTTGAATTTCACTTTATCTTTAGAATTTCACTTTATCTTTAGAATTTCACTTGATCTTTAGAATTTCACTTTATCTTTCAAATTCCACTTGATCTTTAGAATTTCACTTTATCTTTCGAATTTCACTTTATCCTTTGAATTTCACTTTATCTTTAGAATTTCACTCTATATTTAGAATTTCACTTTATCCTTTGAATTTCACTTTATCCTTTGAATTTCACTTTATCTTTAGAATTTCACTTGATCTTTAGAATTTCACTTTAGCTTTCGAATTTCACTTTATCCTTTGAATTTCACTTTATCTTTAGAATTTCACTTTATCCTTTGAATTTCACTTTATCTTTAGAATTTCACTTGATCTTTAGAATTTCACTTTATCTTTCGAATTTCACTTCATCCTTTGAATTTCACTTTATCCTTTGAATTTCACTTTATCTTTAGAATTTCACTTTATCCTTTGAATTTCACTTTATCTTTCGAATTTCACTTTATCCTTTGAATTTCACTTTATCCTTTGAATTTCACTTTATCTTTAGAATTTCACTTGATCTTTAGAATTTCACTTTATCTTTCGAATATCACTTTATCCTTTGAATTTCACTTTATCTTTAGAATTTCACTTTATACTTTGAATTTCACTTTATCTTTAGAATTTCACTTGATCTTTAGAATTTCACTTGATCTTTAGAATTTCACTTGATCTTTTGAATTTCACTTTATCTTTAGAATTTCACTTTATCCTTTGAATTTCACTTTATCCTTTGAATTTCAATTTATCTTTAGAATTTCACTTGATCTTTAGAATTTCAGTTTATCTTTCGAATTTCACTTTATCCTTTGAATTTCACTTTATCCTTTGAATTTCGCTTTATCTTTAGAATTTCACTTTATCCTTTGAATTTCACTGCATCTTTCGAATTTCGCTTTATCCTTTGAATTTCACTTTATCCTTTGAATTTCACTTTATCTTTAGAATTTCACTTTATCCTTTGAATTTCACTTTATCTTTCAAATTTCACTTTATCCTTTGAATTTCACTTTATCCTTTGAATTTCACTTTATCTTTAGAATTTCACTTGATCTTTAGAAGTTCACTTCATCTTTAGAATTTCACTTGATCTTTAGAATTTCACTTTATCTTTCGAATTTCACTTTATCCTTTGAATTTCACTTTATCCTTTGAATTTCACTTTATCTTTAGAATTTCACTTTATCCTTTGAATTTCACTTTATCTTTAGAATTTCACTTTATCTTTAGAATTTCACTTGATCTTTAGAATTTCACTTTATCTTTAGAATTTCACTTTATCCTTTGAATTTCACTTTATCCTTTGAATTTCACTTGATCTTTAGAATTTCACTTGATCTTTAGAATTTCACTTGATCTTTAGAATTTCACTTTATCTTTAGAATTTCACTTTATCCTTTGAATTTCACTTTATCCTTTGAATTTCACTTTATCTTTAGAATTTCACTTTATCCTTTGAATTTCACTTTATCTTTAGAATTTCACTTTATCTTTAGAATTTCACTTGATCTTTAGAATTTCACTTTATCTTTCAAATTTCACTTGATCTTTAGAATTTCACTTCATCCTTTGAATTTCACTTGATCTTTAGAATTTCACTTGATCTTTAGAATTTTACTTGATCTTTAGAATTTCACTTTATCTTTAGAATTTCACTTTATCCTTTGAATTTCACTTTATTCTTTGAATTTCACTTTATCTTTAGAATTTCACTTTATCCTTTGAATTTCACTTTATCTTTAGAATTTCACTTTATCTTTAGAATTTCACTTGATCTTTAGAATTTCACTTCATCTTTCGAATTTCACTTGATCTTTAGAATTTCACTTTATCTTTAGAATTTCACTTTATCCTTTGAATTTCACTTTATCCTTTGAATTTCACTTTATCTTTAGAATTTCACTTGATCTTTAGAATTTCACTTTATCTTTCGAATTTCACTTTATCCTTTGAATTTCACTTTATCCTTTGAATTTCGCCTCATCTTTAGAATTTCACTTTATCCTTTGAATTTCACTGCATCTTTCGAATTTCGCTTTATCCTTTGAATTTCACTTTATCCTTTGAATTTCACTTTATCTTTAGAATTTCACTTTATCCTTTGAATTTCACTTTATCTTTCAAATTTCACTTTATCCTTTGAATTTCACTTTATCCTTTGAATTTCACTTTATCTTTAGAATTTCACTTGATCTTTAGAATTTCACTTGATCTTTAGAATTTCACTTCATCTTTAGAATTTTACTTGATCTTTAGAATTTCACTTTATCTTTCGAATTTCACTTTATCCTTTGAATTTCACTTTATCCTTTGAATTTCACTTTATCTTTAGAATTTCACTTTATCCTTTGAATTTCACTTTATCTTTAGAATTTCACTTTATCTTTCGAATTTCACTTGATCTTTAGAATTTCACTTTATCTTTAGAATTTCACTTTATCCTTTGAATTTCACTTTATCCTTTGAATTTCACTTGATCTTTAGAATTTCACTTGATCTTTAGAATTTCACTTGATCTTTAGAATTTCACTTTATCTTTAGAATTTCACTGCATCTTTCGAATTTCACTTTATCCTTTGAATTTCACTTTATCCTTTGAATTTCACTTTATCTTTAGAATTTCACTTTATCCTTTGAATTTCACTTTATCTTTCAAATTTCACTTTATCCTTTGAATTTCACTTTATCCTTTGAATTTCACTTTATCTTTAGAATTTCACTTCATCTTTAGAATTTCACTTTATGTTTAGATATTCACTTTATCTTTAGAATTTCACTTTATCTTTAGAATTTCACTTTATCTTTAGAATTTCACTTTATCTTTCGAATTTTACTTTATCCTTTGAATTTCACTTGATCCTTTGAATTTCACTTGATCTTTAGAATTTCACTTTATCCTTTGAATTTCACTTTATCTTTAGAATTTCACTTTATCTTTAGAATTTCACTTTATCTTTAGAATTTCACTTTATCTTTAGAATTTCACTTTATCTTTAGAATTTCACTTGATCTTTAGAATTTCACTTCATCTTTAGAATTTCACTTGATCTTTCGAATTTCACTTTATCCTTTGAATTTCACTTTATCCTTTGAATTTAACTTTATCTTTAGAATTTCACTTTATCTTTAGAATTTCACTTTATCTTTAGAATTTCACTTTATCTTTAGAATTTCACTTTATCTTTAGAATTTCACTTTATCCTTTGAATTTCACTTTATTCTTTGAATTTCACTTTATCTTTAGAATTTCACTTTATCCTTTGAATTTCACTTTATCTTTAGAATTTCACTTTATCTTTAGAATTTCACTTTATCCTTTGAATTTCACTTTATCCTTTGAATTTCACTTTATCTTTAGAATTTCACTTGATCTTTAGAATTTCACTTTATCTTTCGAATTTCACTTTATCCTTTGCATTTCACTTCATCCTTTGAATTTCGCTTCATCTTTAGAATTTCACTTTATCCTTTGAATTTCACTGCATCTTTTGAATTTCGCTTTATCCTTTGAATTTCACTTTATCCTTTGAATTTCACTTTATCTTTAGAATTTCACTTTATCCTTTGAATTTCACTTTATCTTTCAAATTTCACTTTATCCTTTGAATTTCACTTTATCCTTTGAATTTCACTTTATCTTTAGAATTTCACTTGATCTTTAGAATTTCACTTGATCTTTAGAATTTCACTTCATCTTTAGAATTTTACTTGATCTTTAGAATTTCACTTTATCTTTCGAATTTCACTTTATCCTTTGAATTTCACTTTATCCTTTGAATTTCACTTTATCTTTAGAATTTCACTTTATCCTTTGAATTTCACTTTATCTTTAGAATTTCACTTTATCTTTCGAATTTCACTTGATCTTTAGAATTTCACTTTATCTTTAGAATTTCACTTTATCCTTTGAATTTCACTTTATCCTTTGAATTTCACTTGATCTTTAGAATTTCACTTGATCTTTAGAATTTCACTTGATCTTTAGAATTTCACTTTATCTTTAGAATTTCACTTTATCCTTTGAATTTCACTTTATCCTTTGAATTTCACTTTATCTTTAGAATTTCACTTCATCCTTTGAATTTCACTTTATCTTTAGAATTTCACTTTATCTTTAGAATTTCACTTGATCTTTAGAATTTCACTTTATCTTTCAAATTCCACTTGATCTTTAGAATTTCACTTTATCTTTCGAATTTCACTTTATCCTTTGAATTTCACTTTATCTTTAGAATTTCACTCTATATTTAGAATTTCACTTTATCCTTTGAATTTCACTTTATCCTTTGAATTTCACTTTATCTTTAGAATTTCACTTGATCTTTAGAATTTCACTTTAGCTTTCGAATTTCACTTTATCCTTTGAATTTCACTTTATCTTTAGAATTTCACTTTATCCTTTGAATTTCACTTTATCTTTAGAATTTCACTTGATCTTTAGAATTTCACTTTATCTTTCGAATTTCACTTCATCCTTTGAATTTCACTTTATCCTTTGAATTTCACTTTATCTTTAGAATTTCACTTTATCCTTTGAATTTCACTTTATCTTTCGAATTTCACTTTATCCTTTGAATTTCACTTTATCCTTTGAATTTCACTTTATCTTTAGAATTTCACTTGATCTTTAGAATTTCACTTTATCTTTCGAATTTCACTTTATCCTTTGAATTTCACTTTATCTTTAGAATTTCACTTTATACTTTGAATTTCACTTTATCTTTAGAATTTCACTTGATCTTTAGAATTTCACTTGATCTTTAGAATTTCACTTGATCTTTTGAATTTCACTTTATCTTTAGAATTTCACTTTATCCTTTGAATTTCACTTTATCCTTTGAATTTCAATTTATCTTTAGAATTTCACTTGATCTTTAGAATTTCACTTTATCTTTCGAATTTCACTTTATCCTTTGAATTTCACTTTATCCTTTGAATTTCGCTTTATCTTTAGAATTTCACTTTATCCTTTGAATTTCACTGCATCTTTCGAATTTCGCTTTATCCTTTGAATTTCACTTTATCCTTTGAATTTCACTTTATCTTTAGAATTTCACTTTATCCTTTGAATTTCACTTTATCTTTCAAATTTCACTTTATCCTTTGAATTTCACTTTATCCTTTGAATTTCACTTTATCTTTAGAATTTCACTTGATCTTTAGAATTTCACTTCATCTTTAGAATTTCACTTGATCTTTAGAATTTCACTTTATCTTTCGAATTTCACTTTATCCTTTGAATTTCACTTTATCCTTTGAATTTCACTTTATCTTTAGAATTTCACTTTATCCTTTGAATTTCACTTTATCTTTAGAATTTCACTTTATCTTTAGAATTTCACTTGATCTTTAGAATTTCACTTTATCTTTAGAATTTCACTTTATCCTTTGAATTTCACTTTATCCTTTGAATTTCACTTGATCTTTAGAATTTCACTTGATCTTTAGAATTTCACTTGATCTTTAGAATTTCACTTTATCTTTAGAATTTCACTTTATCCTTTGAATTTCACTTTATCCTTTGAATTTCACTTTATCTTTAGAATTTCACTTTATCCTTTGAATTTCACTTTATCTTTAGAATTTCACTTTATCTTTAGAATTTCACTTGATCTTTAGAATTTCACTTTATCTTTCAAATTTCACTTGATCTTTAGAATTTCACTTCATCCTTTGAATTTCACTTGATCTTTAGAATTTCACTTGATCTTTAGAATTTTACTTGATCTTTAGAATTTCACTTTATCTTTAGAATTTCACTTTATCCTTTGAATTTCACTTTATTCTTTGAATTTCACTTTATCTTTAGAATTTCACTTTATCCTTTGAATTTCACTTTATCTTTAGAATTTCACTTTATCTTTAGAATTTCACTTGATCTTTAGAATTTCACTTCATCTTTCGAATTTCACTTGATCTTTAGAATTTCACTTTATCTTTAGAATTTCACTTTATCCTTTGAATTTCACTTTATCCTTTGAATTTCACTTTATCTTTAGAATTTCACTTGATCTTTAGAATTTCACTTTATCTTTCGAATTTCACTTTATCCTTTGAATTTCACTTTATCCTTTGAATTTCGCCTCATCTTTAGAATTTCACTTTATCCTTTGAATTTCACTGCATCTTTCGAATTTCGCTTTATCCTTTGAATTTCACTTTATCCTTTGAATTTCACTTTATCTTTAGAATTTCACTTTATCCTTTGAATTTCACTTTATCTTTCAAATTTCACTTTATCCTTTGAATTTCACTTTATCCTTTGAATTTCACTTTATCTTTAGAATTTCACTTGATCTTTAGAATTTCACTTGATCTTTAGAATTTCACTTCATCTTTAGAATTTTACTTGATCTTTAGAATTTCACTTTATCTTTCGAATTTCACTTTATCCTTTGAATTTCACTTTATCCTTTGAATTTCACTTTATCTTTAGAATTTCACTTTATCCTTTGAATTTCACTTTATCTTTAGAATTTCACTTTATCTTTCGAATTTCACTTGATCTTTAGAATTTCACTTTATCTTTAGAATTTCACTTTATCCTTTGAATTTCACTTTATCCTTTGAATTTCACTTGATCTTTAGAATTTCACTTGATCTTTAGAATTTCACTTGATCTTTAGAATTTCACTTTATCTTTAGAATTTCACTGCATCTTTCGAATTTCACTTTATCCTTTGAATTTCACTTTATCCTTTGAATTTCACTTTATCTTTAGAATTTCACTTTATCCTTTGAATTTCACTTTATCTTTCAAATTTCACTTTATCCTTTGAATTTCACTTTATCCTTTGAATTTCACTTTATCTTTAGAATTTCACTTCATCTTTAGAATTTCACTTTATGTTTAGATATTCACTTTATCTTTAGAATTTCACTTTATCTTTAGAATTTCACTTTATCTTTAGAATTTCACTTTATCTTTCGAATTTTACTTTATCCTTTGAATTTCACTTGATCCTTTGAATTTCACTTGATCTTTAGAATTTCACTTTATCCTTTGAATTTCACTTTATCTTTAGAATTTCACTTTATCTTTAGAATTTCACTTTATCTTTAGAATTTCACTTTATCTTTAGAATTTCACTTTATCTTTAGAATTTCACTTGATCTTTAGAATTTCACTTCATCTTTAGAATTTCACTTGATCTTTCGAATTTCACTTTATCCTTTGAATTTCACTTTATCCTTTGAATTTAACTTTATCTTTAGAATTTCACTTTATCTTTAGAATTTCACTTTATCTTTAGAATTTCACTTTATCTTTAGAATTTCACTTGATCTTTAGAATTTCACTTTATCTTTAGAATTTCACTTTATCTTTAGAATTTCACTTTATCTTTAGAATTTCACTTTATATTTAGAATTTCACTTTATATTTAGAATTTCACCTTATCTTTCGAATTTCACTTTATCCTTTGAATTTCACTCTATCTTTAGAATTTCACTTTATATTTAGAATTTCGCTTTATATTTAGAATTTCACCTCATCTTTAGAATTTCACTTTATCTTTAGAATTTCACTTTATCTTTAGAATTTCACTTTATCTTTCGAATTTCACTTTATCCTTTGAATTTCACTTTATCCTTTGAATTTCACTTTATCTTTAGAATTTCACTTTATCCTTTGAATTTCACTTTATCTTTAGAATTTCACTTCATCTTTAGAATTTCACCTTATCTTTAGAATTTCACTTTATCTTTAGAATTTCACTTGATCTTTAGAATTTCACTTCATCTTTCGAATTTCACTTGATCTTTAGAATTTCACTTTATCTTTAGAATTTCACTTTATCCTTTGAATTTCACTTTATCCTTTGAATTTCAATTTATCTTTAGAATCTCACTTGATCTTTAGAATTTCACTTTATCTTTCGAATTTCACTTTATCCTTTGAATTTCACTTTATCCTTTGAATTTCGCTTTATCTTTAGAATTTCACTTTATCCTTTGAATTTCACTGCATCTTTCGAATTTCGCTTTATCCTTTGAATTTCACTTTATCCTTTGAATTTCACTTTATCTTTAGAATTTCACTTTATCCTTTGAATTTCACTTTATCTTTCAAATTTCACTTTATCCTTTGAATTTCACTTTATCCTTTGAATTTCACTTTATCTTTAGAATTTCACTTGATCTTTAGAATTTCACTTCATCTTTAGAATTTCACTTGATCTTTAGAATTTCACTTTATCTTTCGAATTTCACTTTATCCTTTGAATTTCACTTTATCCTTTGAATTTCACTTTATCTTTAGAATTTCACTTTATCCTTTGAATTTCACTTTATCTTTAGAATTTCACTTTATCTTTAGAATTTCACTTGATCTTTAGAATTTCACTTTATCTTTAGAATTTCACTTTATCCTTTGAATATCACTTTATCCTTTGAATTTCACTTGATCTTTAGAATTTCACTTGATCTTTAGAATTTCACTTGATCTTTAGAATTTCACTTTATCTTTAGAATTTCACTTTATCCTTTGAATTTCACTTTATCCTTTGAATTTCACTTTATCTTTAGAATTTCACTTTATCCTTTGAATTTCACTTTATCTTTAGAATTTCACTTTATCTTTAGAATTTCACTTGATCTTTAGAATTTCACTTTATCTTTCAAATTTCACTTGATCTTTAGAATTTCACTTCATCCTTTGAATTTCACTTGATCTTTAGAATTTCACTTGATCTTTAGAATTTCACTTGATCTTTAGAATTTCACTTTATCTTTAGAATTTCACTTTATCCTTTGAATTTCACTTTATTCTTTGAATTTCACTTTATCTTTAGAATTTCACTTTATCCTTTGAATTTCACTTTATCTTTAGAATTTCACTTTATCTTTAGAATTTCACTTGATCTTTAGAATTTTACTTCATCTTTCGAATTTCACTTGATCTTTAGAATTTCACCTTATCTTTAGAATTTCACTTTATCCTTTGAATTTCACTTTATCCTTTGAATTTCACTTTATCTTTAGAATTTCACTTGATCTTTAGAATTTCACTTTATCTTTCGAATTTCACTTTATCCTTTGCATTTCACTTCATCCTTTGAATTTCGCTTCATCTTTAGAATTTCACTTTATCCTTTGAATTTCACTGCATCTTTCGAATTTCGCTTAATCCTTTGAATTTCACTTTATCCTTTGAATTTCACTTTATCTTTAGAATTTCACTTTATCCTTTGAATTTCACTTTATCTTTCAAATTTCACTTTATCCTTTGAATTTCACTTTATCCTTTGAATTTCACTTTATCTTTAGAATTTCACTTGATCTTTAGAATTTCACTTGATCTTTAGAATTTCACTTCATCTTTAGAATTTTACTTGATCTTTAGAATTTCACTTTATCTTTCGAATTTCATTTTATCCTTTGAATTTCACTTTATCCTTTGAATTTCACTTTATCTTTAGAATTTCACTTTATCCTTTGAATTTCACTTTATCTTTAGAATTTCACTTTATCTTTCGAATTTCACTTGATCTTTAGAATTTCACTTTATCTTTAGAATTTCACTTTATCCTTTGAATTTCACTTTATCCTTTGAATTTCACTTGATCTTTAGAATTTCACTTGATCTTTAGAATTTCACTTGATCTTTAGAATTTCACTTTATCTTTAGAATTTCACTTTATCCTTTGAATTTCACTTTATCCTTTGAATTTCAATTTATCTTTAGAATTTCACTTGATCTTTAGAATTTCACTTTATCTTTCAAATTCCACTTGATCTTTAGAATTTCACTTTATCTTTCGAATTTCACTTTATCCTTTGAATTTCACTTTATCTTTAGAATTTCACTTTATCCTTTGAATTTCACTTTATCCTTTGAATTTCACTTAATCCTTTGAATTTCACTTTATCTTTAGAATTTCACTTGATCTTTAGAATTTCACTTTATCTTTCAAATTTCACTTCATCCTTTGAATTTCACTTTATCCTTTGAATTTCAATTTATCTTTAGAATTTCACTTTATCCTTTGAATTTCACTTTATCTTTCGAATTTCACTTTATCCTTTGAATTTCACTTTATCCTTTGAATTTCACTTTATCTTTAGAATTTCACTTGATCTTTAGAATTTCACTTTATCTTTCGAATTTCACTTTATCCTTTGAATTTCACTTTATCTTTAGAATTTCACTTTATACTTTGAATTTCACTTTATCTTTAGAATTTCACTTGATCTTTAGAATTTCACTTGATCTTTAGAATTTCACTTGATCTTTTGAATTTCACTTTATCTTTAGAATTTCACTTTATCCTTTGAATTTCACTTTATCCTTTGAATTTCAATTTATCTTTAGAATTTCACTTGATCTTTAGAATTTCACTTTATCTTTCGAATTTCACTTTATCCTTTGAATTTCACTTTATCCTTTGAATTTCGCTTTATCTTTAGAATTTCACTTTATCCTTTGAATTTCACTGCATCTTTCGAATTTCGCTTTATCCTTTGAATTTCACTTTATCCTTTGAATTTCACTTTATCTTTAGAATTTCACTTTATCCTTTGAATTTCACTTTATCTTTCAAATTTCACTTTATCCTTTGAATTTCACTTTATCCTTTGAATTTCACTTCATCTTTAGAATTTCACTTGATCTTTAGAATTTCACTTTATCTTTCGAATTTCACTTTATCCTTTGAATTTCACTTTATCCTTTGAATTTCACTTTATCTTTAGAATTTCACTTTATCCTTTGAATTTCACTTTATCTTTAGAATTTCACTTTATCTTTAGAATTTTACTTGATCTTTAGAATTTCACTTTATCTTTAGAATTTCACTTTATCCTTTGAATTTCACTTTATCCTTTGAATTTCACTTGATCTTTAGAATTTCACTTGATCTTTAGAATTTCACTTGATCTTTAGAATTTCACTTTATCTTTAGAATTTCACTTTTTCCTTTGAATTTCACTTTATCCTTTGAATTTCACTTTATCTTTAGAATTTCACTTTATCCTTTGAATTTCACTTTATCTTTAGAATTTCACTTTATCTTTAGAATTTCACTTGATCTTTAGAATTTCACTTTATCTTTCAAATTTCACTTGATCTTTAGAATTTCACTTCATCCTTTGAATTTCACTTGATCTTTAGAATTTCACTTTATCTTTAGAATTTCACTTTATCCTTTGAATTTCACTTTATTCTTTGAATTTCACTTTATCTTTAGAATTTCACTTTATCCTTTGAATTTCACTTTATCTTTAGAATTTCACTTTATCTTTAGAATTTCACTTCATCTTTCGAATTTCACTTGATCTTTAGAATTTCACTTTATCTTTAGAATTTCACTTTATCCTTTGAATTTCACTTTATTCTTTGAATTTCACTTTATCTTTAGAATTTCACTTTATCCTTTGAATTTCACTTTATCTTTAGAATTTCACTTTATCTTTAGAATTTCACTTGATCTTTAGAATTTCACTTCATCTTTCGAATTTCACTTGATCTTTAGAATTTCACTTTATCTTTAGAATTTCACTTTATCCTTTGAATTTCACTTTATCCTTTGAATTTCACTTTATCTTTAGAATTTCACTTGATCTTTAGAATTTCACTTTATCTTTCGAATTTCACTTTATCCTTTGCATTTCACTTCATCCTTTGAATTTCGCTTCATCTTTAGAATTTCACTTTATCCTTTGAATTTCACTGCATCTTTCGAATTTCGCTTTATCCTTTGAATTTCACTTTCTCCTTTGAATTTCACTTTATCTTTAGAATTTCACTTTATCCTTTGAATTTCACTTTATCTTTCAAATTTCACTTTATCCTTTGAATTTCACTTTATCCTTTGAATTTCACTTTATCTTTAGAATTTCACTTGATCTTTAGAATTTCACTTGATCTTTAGAATTTCACTTCATCTTTAGAATTTTACTTGATCTTTAGAATTTCACTTTATCTTTCGAATTTCACTTTATCCTTTGAATTTCACTTTATCCTTTGAATTTCACTTTGTCTTTAGAATTTCACTTTATCCTTTGAATTTCACTTTATCTTTAGAATTTCACTTTATCTTTCGAATTTCACTTGATCTTTAGAATTTCACTTTATCTTTAGAATTTCACTTTATCCTTTGAATTTCACTTTATCCTTTGAATTTCACTTGATCTTTAGAATTTCACTTGATCTTTAGAATTTCACTTGATCTTTAGAATTTCACTTTATCTTTAGAATTTCACTTTATCCTTTGAATTTCACTTTATCCTTTGAATTTCACTTTATCTTTAGAATTTCACTTCATCCTTTGAATTTCACTTTATCTTTAGAATTTCACTTTATCTTTAGAATTTCACTTGATCTTTAGAATTTCACTTTATCTTTCAAATTCCACTTGATCTTTAGAATTTCACTTTATCTTTCGAATTTCACTTTATCCTTTGAATTTCACTTTATCTTTAGAATTTCACTCTATATTTAGAATTTCACTTTATCCTTTGAATTTCACTTTATCCTTTGAATTTCACTTTATCTTTAGAATTTCACTTGATCTTTAGAATTTCACTTTAGCTTTCGAATTTCACTTTATCCTTTGAATTTCACTTTATCTTTAGAATTTCACTTTATCCTTTGAATTTCACTTTATCTTTAGAATTTCACTTGATCTTTAGAATTTCACTTTATCTTTCGAATTTCACTTCATCCTTTGAATTTCACTTTATCCTTTGAATTTCACTTTATCTTTAGAATTTCACTTTATCCTTTGAATTTCACTTTATCTTTCGAATTTCACTTTATCCTTTGAATTTCACTTTATCCTTTGAATTTCACTTTATCTTTAGAATTTCACTTGATCTTTAGAATTTCACTTTATCTTTCGAATTTCACTTTATCCTTTAAATTTCACTTTATCTTTAGAATTTCACTTTATACTTTGAATTTCACTTTATCTTTAGAATTTCACTTGATCTTTAGAATTTCACTTGATCTTTAGAATTTCACTTTATCTTTAGAATTTCACTTTATCCTTTGAATTTCACTTTATCCTTTGAATTTCAATTTATCTTTAGAATTTCACTTGATCTTTAGAATTTCACTTTATCTTTCGAATTTCACTTTATCCTTTGAATTTCACTTTATCCTTTGAATTTCGCTTTATCTTTAGAATTTCACTTTATCCTTTGAATTTCACTGCATCTTTCGAATTTCGCTTTATCCTTTGAATTTCACTTTATCTTTAGAATTTCACTTTATCCTTTGAATTTCACTTTATCTTTAGAATTTCACTTCATCTTTAGAATTTCACCTTATCTTTAGAATTTCACTTTATCTTTAGAATTTCACTTGATCTTTAGAATTTCACTTCATCTTTCGAATTTCACTTGATCTTTAGAATTTCACTTTATCTTTAGAATTTCACTTTATCCTTTGAATTTCACTTTATCCTTTGAATTTCAATTTATCTTTAGAATCTCACTTGATCTTTAGAATTTCACTTTATCTTTCGAATTTCACTTTATCCTTTGAATTTCACTTTATCCTTTGAATTTCGCTTTATCTTTAGAATTTCACTTTATCCTTTGAATTTCACTGCATCTTTCGAATTTCGCTTTATCCTTTGAATTTCACTTTATCCTTTGAATTTCACTTTATCTTTAGAATTTCACTTTATCCTTTGAATTTCACTTTATCTTTCAAATTTCACTTTATCCTTTGAATTTCACTTTATCCTTTGAATTTCACTTTATCTTTAGAATTTCACTTGATCTTTAGAATTTCACTTCATCTTTAGAATTTCACTTGATCTTTAGAATTTCACTTTATCTTTCGAATTTCACTTTATCCTTTGAATTTCACTTTATCCTTTGAATTTCACTTTATCTTTAGAATTTCACTTTATCCTTTGAATTTCACTTTATCTTTAGAATTTCACTTTATCTTTAGAATTTCACTTGATCTTTAGAATTTCACTTTATCTTTAGAATTTCACTTTATCCTTTGAATATCACTTTATCCTTTGAATTTCACTTGATCTTTAGAATTTCACTTGATCTTTAGAATTTCACTTGATCTTTAGAATTTCACTTTATCTTTAGAATTTCACTTTATCCTTTGAATTTCACTTTATCCTTTGAATTTCACTTTATCTTTAGAATTTCACTTTATCCTTTGAATTTCACTTTATCTTTAGAATTTCACTTTATCTTTAGAATTTCACTTGATCTTTAGAATTTCACTTTATCTTTCAAATTTCACTTGATCTTTAGAATTTCACTTCATCCTTTGAATTTCTCTTGATCTTTAGAATTTCACTTGATCTTTAGAATTTCACTTGATCTTTAGAATTTCATTTTATCTTTAGAATTTCACTTTATCCTTTGAATTTCACTTTATTCTTTGAATTTCACTTTATCTTTAGAATTTCACTTTATCCTTTGAATTTCACTTTATCTTTAGAATTTCACTTTATCTTTAGAATTTCACTTGATCTTTAGAATTTTACTTCATCTTTCGAATTTCACTTGATCTTTAGAATTTCACCTTATCTTTAGAATTTCACTTTATCCTTTGAATTTCACTTTATCCTTTGAATTTCACTTTATCTTTAGAATTTCACTTGATCTTTAGAATTTCACTTTATCTTTCGAATTTCACTTTATCCTTTGCATTTCACTTCATCCTTTGAATTTCGCTTCATCTTTAGAATTTCACTTTATCCTTTGAATTTCACTGCATCTTTCGAATTTCGCTTAATCCTTTGAATTTCACTTTATCCTTTGAATTTCACTTTATCTTTAGAATTTCACTTTATCCTTTGAATTTCACTTTATCTTTCAAATTTCACTTTATCCTTTGAATTTCACTTTATCCTTTGAATTTCACTTTATCTTTAGAATTTCACTTGATCTTTAGAATTTCACTTGATCTTTAGAATTTCACTTCATCTTTAGAATTTTACTTGATCTTTAGAATTTCACTTTATCTTTAGAATTTCACTTTATCCTTTGAATTTCACTTTATCCTTTGAATTTCACTTGATCTTTAGAATTTCACTTGATCTTTAGAATTTCACTTGATCTTTAGAATTTCACTTTATCTTTAGAATTTCACTTTATCCTTTGAATTTCACTTTATCCTTTGAATTTCACTTTATCTTTAGAATTTCACTTGATCTTTAGAATTTCACTTTATCTTTCAAATTCCACTTGATCTTTAGAATTTCACTTTATCTTTCGAATTTCACTTTATCCTTTGAATTTCACTTTATCTTTAGAATTTCACTTTATCCTTTGAATTTCACTTTATCCTTTGAATTTCACTTAATCCTTTGAATTTCACTTTATCTTTAGAATTTCACTTGATCTTTAGAATTTCACTTTATCTTTCGAATTTCACTTGATCTTTAGAATTTCACTTTATCTTTAGAATTTCACTTTATCCTTTGAATTTCACTTTATCCTTTGAATTTCACTTGATCTTTAGAATTTCACTTGATCTTTAGAATTTCACTTGATCTTTAGAATTTCACTTTATCTTTAGAATTTCACTTTATCCTTTGAATTTCACTTTATCCTTTGAATTTCACTTTATCTTTAGAATTTCACTTGATCTTTAGAATTTCACTTTATCTTTCAAATTCCACTTGATCTTTAGAATTTCACTTTATCTTTCGAATTTCACTTTATCCTTTGAATTTCACTTTATCTTTAGAATTTCACTTTATCCTTTGAATTTCACTTTATCCTTTGAATTTCACTTAATCCTTTGAATTTCACTTTATCTTTAGAATTTCACTTGATCTTTAGAATTTCACTTCATCTTTCGAATTTCACTTGATCTTTAGAATTTCACTTTATCTTTAGAATTTCACTTTATCCTTTGAATTTCACTTTATCCTTTGAATTTCACTTGATCTTTAGAATTTCACTTGATCTTTAGAATTTCACTTGATCTTTAGAATTTCACTTTATCTTTAGAATTTCACTTTATCCTTTGAATTTCACTTTATCCTTTGAATTTCACTTTATCTTTAGAATTTCACTTGATCTTTAGAATTTCACTTTATCTTTCAAATTCCACTTGATCTTTAGAATTTCACTTTATCTTTCGAATTTCACTTTATCCTTTGAATTTCACTTTATCTTTAGAATTTCACTTTATCCTTTGAATTTCACTTTATCCTTTGAATTTCACTTAATCCTTTGAATTTCACTTTATCTTTAGAATTTCACTTGATCTTTAGAATTTCACTTTATCTTTCGAATTTCACTTCATCCTTTGAATTTCACTTTATCCTTTGAATTTCAATTTATCTTTAGAATTTCACTTTATCCTTTGAATTTCACTTTATCTTTCGAATTTCACTTTATCCTTTGAATTTCACTTTGTCCTTTGAATTTCACTTTATCTTTAGAATTTCACTTGATCTTTAGAATTTCACTTTATCTTTCGAATTTCACTTTATCCTTTGAATTTCACTTTATCTTTAGAATTTCACTTTATACTTTGAATTTCACTTTATCTTTAGAATTTCACTTGATCTTTAGAATTTCACTTGATCTTTAGAATTTCACTTGATCTTTTGAATTTCACTTTATCTTTAGAATTTCACTTTATCCTTTGAATTTCACTTTATCCTTTGAATTTCAATTTATCTTTAGAATTTCACTTGATCTTTAGAATTTCACTTTATCTTTCGAATTTCACTTTATCCTTTGAATTTCACTTTATCCTTTGAATTTCGCTTTATCTTTAGAATTTCACTTTATCCTTTGAATTTCACTGGATCTTTCGAATTTCGCTTTATCCTTTGAATTTCACTTTATCCTTTGAATTTCACTTTATCTTTAGAATTTCACTTTATCCTTTGAATTTCACTTTATCTTTCAAATTTCACTTTATCCTTTGAATTTCACTTTATCCTTTGAATTTCACTTCATCTTTAGAATTTCACTTGATCTTTAGAATTTCACTTTATCTTTCGAATTTCACTTTATCCTTTGAATTTCACTTTATCCTTTGAATTTCACTTTATCTTTAGAATTTCACTTTATCCTTTGAATTTCACTTTATCTTTAGAATTTCACTTTATCTTTAGAATTTTACTTGATCTTTAGAATTTCACTTTATCTTTAGAATTTCACTTTATCCTTTGAATTTCACTTTATCCTTTGAATTTCACTTGATCTTTAGAATTTCACTTGATCTTTAGAATTTCACTTGATCTTTAGAATTTCACTTTATCTTTAGAATTTCACTTTTTCCTTTGAATTTCACTTTATCCTTTGAATTTCACTTTATCTTTAGAATTTCACTTTATCCTTTGAATTTCACTTTATCTTTAGAATTTCACTTTATCTTTAGAATTTCACTTGATCTTTAGAATTTCACTTTATCTTTCAAATTTCACTTGATCTTTAGAATTTCACTTGATCTTTAGAATTTCACTTTATCTTTAGAATTTCACTTTATCCTTTGAATTTCACTTTATCCTTTGAATTTCACTTGATCTTTAGAATTTCACTTGATCTTTAGAATTTCACTTGATCTTTAGAATTTCACTTTATCTTTAGAATTTCACTTTATCCTTTGAATTTCACTTTATCCTTTGAATTTCACTTTATCTTTAGAATTTCACTTGATCTTTAGAATTTCACTTTATCTTTCAAATTCCACTTGATCTTTAGAATTTCACTTTATCTTTCGAATTTCACTTTATCCTTTGAATTTCACATTATCTTTAGAATTTCACTTTATCCTTTGAATTTCACTTTATCCTTTGAATTTCACTTAATCCTTTGAATTTCACTTTATCTTTAGAATTTCACTTGATCTTTAGAATTTCACTTTATCTTTCGAATTTCACTTCATCCTTTGAATTTCACTTTATCCTTTGAATTTCAATTTATCTTTAGAATTTCACTTTATCCTTTGAATTTCACTTTATCTTTCGAATTTCACTTTATCCTTTGAATTTCACTTTATCCTTTGAATTTCACTTTATCTTTAGAATTTCACTTGATCTTTAGAATTTCACTTTATCTTTCGAATTTCACTTTATCCTTTGAATTTCACTTTATCTTTAGAATTTCACTTTATACTTTGAATTTCACTTTATCTTTAGAATTTCACTTGATCTTTAGAATTTCACTTGATCTTTAGAATTTCACTTGATCTTTTGAATTTCACTTTATCTTTAGAATTTCACTTTATCCTTTGAATTTCACTTTATCCTTTGAATTTCAATTTATCTTTAGAATTTCACTTGATCTTTAGAATTTCACTTTATCTTTCGAATTTCACTTTATCCTTTGAATTTCACTTTATCCTTTGAATTTCGCTTTATCTTTAGAATTTCACTTTATCCTTTGAATTTCACTGCATCTTTCGAATTTCGCTTTATCCTTTGAATTTCACTTTATCCTTTGAATTTCACTTTATCTTTAGAATTTCACTTTATCCTTTGAATTTCACTTTATCTTTCAAATTTCACTTTATCCTTTGAATTTCACTTTATCCTTTGAATTTCACTTCATCTTTAGAATTTCACTTGATCTTTAGAATTTCACTTTATCTTTCGAATTTCACTTTATCCTTTGAATTTCACTTTATCCTTTGAATTTCACTTTATCTTTAGAATTTCACTTTATCCTTTGAATTTCACTTTATCTTTAGAATTTCACTTTATCTTTAGAATTTTACTTGATCTTTAGAATTTCACTTTATCTTTAGAATTTCACTTTATCCTTTGAATTTCACTTTATCCTTTGAATTTCACTTGATCTTTAGAATTTCACTTGATCTTTAGAATTTCACTTGATCTTTAGAATTTCACTTTATCTTTAGAATTTCACTTTTTCCTTTGAATTTCACTTTATCCTTTGAATTTCACTTTATCTTTAGAATTTCACTTTATCCTTTGAATTTCACTTTATCTTTAGAATTTCACTTTATCTTTAGAATTTCACTTGATCTTTAGAATTTCACTTTATCTTTCAAATTTCACTTGATCTTTAGAATTTCACTTCATCCTTTGAATTTCACTTGATCTTTAGAATTTCACTTTATCTTTAGAATTTCACTTTATCCTTTGAATTTCACTTTATTCTTTGAATTTCACTTTATCTTTAGAATTTCACTTTATCCTTTGAATTTCACTTTATCTTTAGAATTTCACTTTATCTTTAGAATTTCACTTGATCTTTAGAATTTTACTTCATCTTTCGAATTTCACTTGATCTTTAGAATTTCACCTTATCTTTAGAATTTCACTTTATCCTTTGAATTTCACTTTATCCTTTGAATTTCACTTTATCTTTAGAATTTCACTTGATCTTTAGAATTTCACTTTATCTTTCGAATTTCACTTTATCCTTTGCATTTCACTTCATCCTTTGAATTTCGCTTCATCTTTAGAATTTCACTTTATCCTTTGAATTTCACTGCATCTTTCGAATTTCGCTTAATCCTTTGAATTTCACTTTATCCTTTGAATTTCACTTTATCTTTAGAATTTCACTTTATCCTTTGAATTTCACTTTATCTTTCAAATTTCACTTTATCCTTTGAATTTCACTTTATCCTTTGAATTTCACTTTATCTTTAGAATTTCACTTGATCTTTAGAATTTCACTTGATCTTTAGAATTTCACTTCATCTTTAGAATTTTACTTGATCTTTAGAATTTCACTTTATCTTTAGAATTTCACTTTATCCTTTGAATTTCACTTTATCCTTTGAATTTCACTTGATCTTTAGAATTTCACTTGATCTTTAGAATTTCACTTGATCTTTAGAATTTCACTTTATCTTTAGAATTTCACTTTATCCTTTGAATTTCACTTTATCCTTTGAATTTCACTTTATCTTTAGAATTTCACTTGATCTTTAGAATTTCACTTTATCTTTCAAATTCCACTTGATCTTTAGAATTTCACTTTATCTTTCGAATTTCACTTTATCCTTTGAATTTCACTTTATCTTTAGAATTTCACTTTATCCTTTGAATTTCACTTTATCCTTTGAATTTCACTTAATCCTTTGAATTTCACTTTATCTTTAGAATTTCACTTGATCTTTAGAATTTCACTTTATCTTTCGAATTTCACTTGATCTTTAGAATTTCACTTTATCTTTAGAATTTCACTTTATCCTTTGAATTTCACTTTATCCTTTGAATTTCACTTGATCTTTAGAATTTCACTTGATCTTTAGAATTTCACTTGATCTTTAGAATTTCACTTTATCTTTAGAATTTCACTTTATCCTTTGAATTTCACTTTATCCTTTGAATTTCACTTTATCTTTAGAATTTCACTTGATCTTTAGAATTTCACTTTATCTTTCAAATTCCACTTGATCTTTAGAATTTCACTTTATCTTTCGAATTTCACTTTATCCTTTGAATTTCACTTTATCTTTAGAATTTCACTTTATCCTTTGAATTTCACTTTATCCTTTGAATTTCACTTAATCCTTTGAATTTCACTTTATCTTTAGAATTTCACTTGATCTTTAGAATTTCACTTCATCTTTCGAATTTCACTTGATCTTTAGAATTTCACTTTATCTTTAGAATTTCACTTTATCCTTTGAATTTCACTTTATCCTTTGAATTTCACTTGATCTTTAGAATTTCACTTGATCTTTAGAATTTCACTTGATCTTTAGAATTTCACTTTATCTTTAGAATTTCACTTTATCCTTTGAATTTCACTTTATCCTTTGAATTTCACTTTATCTTTAGAATTTCACTTGATCTTTAGAATTTCACTTTATCTTTCAAATTCCACTTGATCTTTAGAATTTCACTTTATCTTTCGAATTTCACTTTATCCTTTGAATTTCACTTTATCTTTAGAATTTCACTTTATCCTTTGAATTTCACTTTATCCTTTGAATTTCACTTAATCCTTTGAATTTCACTTTATCTTTAGAATTTCACTTGATCTTTAGAATTTCACTTTATCTTTCGAATTTCACTTCATCCTTTGAATTTCACTTTATCCTTTGAATTTCAATTTATCTTTAGAATTTCACTTTATCCTTTGAATTTCACTTTATCTTTCGAATTTCACTTTATCCTTTGAATTTCACTTTATCCTTTGAATTTCACTTTATCTTTAGAATTTCACTTGATCTTTAGAATTTCACTTTATCTTTCGAATTTCACTTTATCCTTTGAATTTCACTTTATCTTTAGAATTTCACTTTATACTTTGAATTTCACTTTATCTTTAGAATTTCACTTGATCTTTAGAATTTCACTTGATCTTTAGAATTTCACTTGATCTTTTGAATTTCACTTTATCTTTAGAATTTCACTTTATCCTTTGAATTTCACTTTATCCTTTGAATTTCAATTTATCTTTAGAATTTCACTTGATCTTTAGAATTTCACTTTATCTTTCGAATTTCACTTTATCCTTTGAATTTCACTTTATCCTTTGAATTTCGCTTTATCTTTAGAATTTCACTTTATCCTTTGAATTTCACTGGATCTTTCGAATTTCGCTTTATCCTTTGAATTTCACTTTATCCTTTGAATTTCACTTTATCTTTAGAATTTCACTTTATCCTTTGAATTTCACTTTATCTTTTAAATTTCACTTTATCCTTTGAATTTCACTTTATCCTTTGAATTTCACTTCATCTTTAGAATTTCACTTGATCTTTAGAATTTCACTTTATCTTTCGAATTTCACTTTATCCTTTGAATTTCACTTTATCCTTTGAATTTCACTTTATCTTTAGAATTTCACTTTATCCTTTGAATTTCACTTTATCTTTAGAATTTCACTTTATCTTTAGAATTTTACTTGATCTTTAGAATTTCACTTTATCTTTAGAATTTCACTTTATCCTTTGAATTTCACTTTATCCTTTGAATTTCACTTGATCTTTAGAATTTCACTTGATCTTTAGAATTTCACTTGATCTTTAGAATTTCACTTTATCTTTAGAATTTCACTTTTTCCTTTGAATTTCACTTTATCCTTTGAATTTCACTTTATCTTTAGAATTTCACTTTATCCTTTGAATTTCACTTTATCTTTAGAATTTCACTTTATCTTTAGAATTTCACTTGATCTTTAGAATTTCACTTTATCTTTCAAATTTCACTTGATCTTTAGAATTTCACTTGATCTTTAGAATTTCACTTTATCTTTAGAATTTCACTTTATCCTTTGAATTTCACTTTATCCTTTGAATTTCACTTGATCTTTAGAATTTCACTTGATCTTTAGAATTTCACTTGATCTTTAGAATTTCACTTTATCTTTAGAATTTCACTTTATCCTTTGAATTTCACTTTATCCTTTGAATTTCACTTTATCTTTAGAATTTCACTTGATCTTTAGAATTTCACTTTATCTTTCAAATTCCACTTGATCTTTAGAATTTCACTTTATCTTTCGAATTTCACTTTATCCTTTGAATTTCACATTATCTTTAGAATTTCACTTTATCCTTTGAATTTCACTTTATCCTTTGAATTTCACTTAATCCTTTGAATTTCACTTTATCTTTAGAATTTCACTTGATCTTTAGAATTTCACTTTATCTTTCGAATTTCACTTCATCCTTTGAATTTCACTTTATCCTTTGAATTTCAATTTATCTTTAGAATTTCACTTTATCCTTTGAATTTCACTTTATCTTTCGAATTTCACTTTATCCTTTGAATTTCACTTTATCCTTTGAATTTCACTTTATCTTTAGAATTTCACTTGATCTTTAGAATTTCACTTTATCTTTCGAATTTCACTTTATCCTTTGAATTTCACTTTATCTTTAGAATTTCACTTTATACTTTGAATTTCACTTTATCTTTAGAATTTCACTTGATCTTTAGAATTTCACTTGATCTTTAGAATTTCACTTGATCTTTTGAATTTCACTTTATCTTTAGAATTTCACTTTATCCTTTGAATTTCACTTTATCCTTTGAATTTCAATTTATCTTTAGAATTTCACTTGATCTTTAGAATTTCACTTTATCTTTCGAATTTCACTTTATCCTTTGAATTTCACTTTATCCTTTGAATTTCGCTTTATCTTTAGAATTTCACTTTATCCTTTGAATTTCACTGCATCTTTCGAATTTCGCTTTATCCTTTGAATTTCACTTTATCCTTTGAATTTCACTTTATCTTTAGAATTTCACTTTATCCTTTGAATTTCACTTTATCTTTCAAATTTCACTTTATCCTTTGAATTTCACTTTATCCTTTGAATTTCACTTCATCTTTAGAATTTCACTTGATCTTTAGAATTTCACTTTATCTTTCGAATTTCACTTTATCCTTTGAATTTCACTTTATCCTTTGAATTTCACTTTATCTTTAGAATTTCACTTTATCCTTTGAATTTCACTTTATCTTTAGAATTTCACTTTATCTTTAGAATTTTACTTGATCTTTAGAATTTCACTTTATCTTTAGAATTTCACTTTATCCTTTGAATTTCACTTTATCCTTTGAATTTCACTTGATCTTTAGAATTTCACTTGATCTTTAGAATTTCACTTGATCTTTAGAATTTCACTTTATCTTTAGAATTTCACTTTTTCCTTTGAATTTCACTTTATCCTTTGAATTTCACTTTATCTTTAGAATTTCACTTTATCCTTTGAATTTCACTTTATCTTTAGAATTTCACTTTATCTTTAGAATTTCACTTGATCTTTAGAATTTCACTTTATCTTTCAAATTTCACTTGATCTTTAGAATTTCACTTCATCCTTTGAATTTCACTTGATCTTTAGAATTTCACTTTATCTTTAGAATTTCACTTTATCCTTTGAATTTCACTTTATTCTTTGAATTTCACTTTATCTTTAGAATTTCACTTTATCCTTTGAATTTCACTTTATCTTTAGAATTTCACTTTATCTTTAGAATTTCACTTCATCTTTCGAATTTCACTTTATCCTTTGCATTTCACTTCATCCTTTGAATTTCGCTTCATCTTTAGAATTTCACTTTATCCTTTGAATTTCACTGCATCTTTCGAATTTCGCTTTATCCTTTGAATTTCACTTTCTCCTTTGAATTTCACTTTATCTTTAGAATTTCACTTTATCCTTTGAATTTCACTTTATCTTTCAAATTTCACTTTATCCTTTGAATTTCACTTTATCCTTTGAATTTCACTTTATCTTTAGAATTTCACTTGATCTTTAGAATTTCACTTGATCTTTAGAATTTCACTTCATCTTTAGAATTTTACTTGATCTTTAGAATTTCACTTTATCTTTCGAATTTCACTTTATCCTTTGAATTTCACTTTATCCTTTGAATTTCACTTTGTCTTTAGAATTTCACTTTATCCTTTGAATTTCACTTTATCTTTAGAATTTCACTTTATCTTTCGAATTTCACTTGATCTTTAGAATTTCACTTTATCTTTAGAATTTCACTTTATCCTTTGAATTTCACTTTATCCTTTGAATTTCACTTGATCTTTAGAATTTCACTTGATCTTTAGAATTTCACTTGATCTTTAGAATTTCCCTTTATCTTTAGAATTTCACTTTATCCTTTGAATTTCACTTTATCCTTTGAATTTCACTTTATCTTTAGAATTTCACTTCATCCTTTGAATTTCACTTTATCTTTAGAATTTCACTTTATCTTTAGAATTTCACTTGATCTTTAGAATTTCACTTTATCTTTCAAATTCCACTTGATCTTTAGAATTTCACTTTATCTTTCGAATTTCACTTTATCCTTTGAATTTCACTTTATCTTTAGAATTTCACTCTATATTTAGAATTTCACTTTATCCTTTGAATTTCACTTTATCCTTTGAATTTCACTTTATCTTTAGAATTTCACTTGATCTTTAGAATTTCACTTTAGCTTTCGAATTTCACTTTATCCTTTGAATTTCACTTTATCTTTAGAATTTCACTTTATCCTTTGAATTTCACTTTATCTTTAGAATTTCACTTGATCTTTAGAATTTCACTTTATCTTTCGAATTTCACTTCATCCTTTGAATTTCACTTTATCCTTTGAATTTCACTTTATCTTTAGAATTTCACTTTATCCTTTGAATTTCACTTTATCTTTCGAATTTCACTTTATCCTTTGAATTTCACTTTATCCTTTGAATTTCACTTTATCTTTAGAATTTCACTTGATCTTTAGAATTTCACTTTATCTTTCGAATTTCACTTTATCCTTTGAATTTCACTTTATCTTTAGAATTTCACTTTATACTTTGAATTTCACTTTATCTTTAGAATTTCACTTGATCTTTAGAATTTCACTTGATCTTTAGAATTTCACTTTATCTTTAGAATTTCACTTTATCCTTTGAATTTCACTTTATCCTTTGAATTTCAATTTATCTTTAGAATTTCACTTGATCTTTAGAATTTCACTTTATCTTTCGAATTTCACTTTATCCTTTGAATTTCACTTTATCCTTTGAATTTCGCTTTATCTTTAGAATTTCACTTTATCCTTTGAATTTCACTGCATCTTTCGAATTTCGCTTTATCCTTTGAATTTCACTTTATCTTTAGAATTTCACTTTATCCTTTGAATTTCACTTTATCTTTAGAATTTCACTTCATCTTTAGAATTTCACCTTATCTTTAGAATTTCACTTTATCTTTAGAATTTCACTTGATCTTTAGAATTTCACTTCATCTTTCGAATTTCACTTGATCTTTAGAATTTCACTTTATCTTTAGAATTTCACTTTATCCTTTGAATTTCACTTTATCCTTTGAATTTCAATTTATCTTTAGAATCTCACTTGATCTTTAGAATTTCACTTTATCTTTCGAATTTCACTTTATCCTTTGAATTTCACTTTATCCTTTGAATTTCGCTTTATCTTTAGAATTTCACTTTATCCTTTGAATTTCACTGCATCTTTCGAATTTCGCTTTATCCTTTGAATTTCACTTTATCCTTTGAATTTCACTTTATCTTTAGAATTTCACTTTATCCTTTGAATTTCACTTTATCTTTCAAATTTCACTTTATCCTTTGAATTTCACTTTATCCTTTGAATTTCACTTTATCTTTAGAATTTCACTTGATCTTTAGAATTTCACTTCATCTTTAGAATTTCACTTGATCTTTAGAATTTCACTTTATCTTTCGAATTTCACTTTATCCTTTGAATTTCACTTTATCCTTTGAATTTCACTTTATCTTTAGAATTTCACTTTATCCTTTGAATTTCACTTTATCTTTAGAATTTCACTTTATCTTTAGAATTTCACTTGATCTTTAGAATTTCACTTTATCTTTAGAATTTCACTTTATCCTTTGAATATCACTTTATCCTTTGAATTTCACTTGATCTTTAGAATTTCACTTGATCTTTAGAATTTCACTTGATCTTTAGAATTTCACTTTATCTTTAGAATTTCACTTTATCCTTTGAATTTCACTTTATCCTTTGAATTTCACTTTATCTTTAGAATTTCACTTTATCCTTTGAATTTCACTTTATCTTTAGAATTTCACTTTATCTTTAGAATTTCACTTGATCTTTAGAATTTCACTTTATCTTTCAAATTTCACTTGATCTTTAGAATTTCACTTCATCCTTTGAATTTCACTTGATCTTTAGAATTTCACTTGATCTTTAGAATTTCACTTGATCTTTAGAATTTCACTTTATCTTTAGAATTTCACTTTATCCTTTGAATTTCACTTTATTCTTTGAATTTCACTTTATCTTTAGAATTTCACTTTATCCTTTGAATTTCACTTTATCTTTAGAATTTCACTTTATCTTTAGAATTTCACTTGATCTTTAGAATTTTACTTCATCTTTCGAATTTCACTTGATCTTTAGAATTTCACCTTATCTTTAGAATTTCACTTTATCCTTTGAATTTCACTTTATCCTTTGAATTTCACTTTATCTTTAGAATTTCACTTGATCTTTAGAATTTCACTTTATCTTTCGAATTTCACTTTATCCTTTGCATTTCACTTCATCCTTTGAATTTCGCTTCATCTTTAGAATTTCACTTTATCCTTTGAATTTCACTGCATCTTTCGAATTTCGCTTAATCCTTTGAATTTCACTTTATCCTTTGAATTTCACTTTATCTTTAGAATTTCACTTTATCCTTTGAATTTCACTTTATCTTTCAAATTTCACTTTATCCTTTGAATTTCACTTTATCCTTTGAATTTCACTTTATCTTTAGAATTTCACTTGATCTTTAGAATTTCACTTGATCTTTAGAATTTCACTTCATCTTTAGAATTTTACTTGATCTTTAGAATTTCACTTTATCTTTCGAATTTCATTTTATCCTTTGAATTTCACTTTATCCTTTGAATTTCACTTTATCTTTAGAATTTCACTTTATCCTTTGAATTTCACTTTATCTTTAGAATTTCACTTTATCTTTCGAATTTCACTTGATCTTTAGAATTTCACTTTATCTTTAGAATTTCACTTTATCCTTTGAATTTCACTTTATCCTTTGAATTTCACTTGATCTTTAGAATTTCACTTGATCTTTAGAATTTCACTTGATCTTTAGAATTTCACTTTATCTTTAGAATTTCACTTTATCCTTTGAATTTCACTTTATCCTTTGAATTTCACTTTATCTTTAGAATTTCACTTGATCTTTAGAATTTCACTTTATCTTTCAAATTCCACTTGATCTTTAGAATTTCACTTTATCTTTCGAATTTCACTTTATCCTTTGAATTTCACTTTATCTTTAGAATTTCACTTTATCCTTTGAATTTCACTTTATCCTTTGAATTTCACTTAATCCTTTGAATTTCACTTTATCTTTAGAATTTCACTTGATCTTTAGAATTTCACTTTATCTTTCGAATTTCACTTCATCCTTTGAATTTCACTTTATCCTTTGAATTTCAATTTATCTTTAGAATTTCACTTTATCCTTTGAATTTCACTTTATCTTTCGAATTTCACTTTATCCTTTGAATTTCACTTTATCCTTTGAATTTCACTTTATCTTTAGAATTTCACTTGATCTTTAGAATTTCACTTTATCTTTCGAATTTCACTTTATCCTTTGAATTTCACTTTATCTTTAGAATTTCACTTTATACTTTGAATTTCACTTTATCTTTAGAATTTCACTTGATCTTTAGAATTTCACTTGATCTTTAGAATTTCACTTGATCTTTTGAATTTCACTTTATCTTTAGAATTTCACTTTATCCTTTGAATTTCACTTTATCCTTTGAATTTCAATTTATCTTTAGAATTTCACTTGATCTTTAGAATTTCACTTTATCTTTCGAATTTCACTTTATCCTTTGAATTTCACTTTATCCTTTGAATTTCGCTTTATCTTTAGAATTTCACTTTATCCTTTGAATTTCACTGCATCTTTCGAATTTCGCTTTATCCTTTGAATTTCACTTTATCCTTTGAATTTCACTTTATCTTTAGAATTTCACTTTATCCTTTGAATTTCACTTTATCTTTCAAATTTCACTTTATCCTTTGAATTTCACTTTATCCTTTGAATTTCACTTCATCTTTAGAATTTCACTTGATCTTTAGAATTTCACTTTATCTTTCGAATTTCACTTTATCCTTTGAATTTCACTTTATCCTTTGAATTTCACTTTATCTTTAGAATTTCACTTTATCCTTTGAATTTCACTTTATCTTTAGAATTTCACTTTATCTTTAGAATTTTACTTGATCTTTAGAATTTCACTTTATCTTTAGAATTTCACTTTATCCTTTGAATTTCACTTTATCCTTTGAATTTCACTTGATCTTTAGAATTTCACTTGATCTTTAGAATTTCACTTGATCTTTAGAATTTCACTTTATCTTTAGAATTTCACTTTTTCCTTTGAATTTCACTTTATCCTTTGAATTTCACTTTATCTTTAGAATTTCACTTTATCCTTTGAATTTCACTTTATCTTTAGAATTTCACTTTATCTTTAGAATTTCACTTGATCTTTAGAATTTCACTTTATCTTTCAAATTTCACTTGATCTTTAGAATTTCACTTGATCTTTAGAATTTCACTTTATCTTTAGAATTTCACTTTATCCTTTGAATTTCACTTTATCCTTTGAATTTCACTTGATCTTTAGAATTTCACTTGATCTTTAGAATTTCACTTGATCTTTAGAATTTCACTTTATCTTTAGAATTTCACTTTATCCTTTGAATTTCACTTTATCCTTTGAATTTCACTTTATCTTTAGAATTTCACTTGATCTTTAGAATTTCACTTTATCTTTCAAATTCCACTTGATCTTTAGAATTTCACTTTATCTTTCGAATTTCACTTTATCCTTTGAATTTCACTTTATCTTTAGAATTTCACTTTATCCTTTGAATTTCACTTTATCCTTTGAATTTCACTTAATCCTTTGAATTTCACTTTATCTTTAGAATTTCACTTGATCTTTAGAATTTCACTTTATCTTTCGAATTTCACTTCATCCTTTGAATTTCACTTTATCCTTTGAATTTCAATTTATCTTTAGAATTTCACTTTATCCTTTGAATTTCACTTTATCTTTCGAATTTCACTTTATCCTTTGAATTTCACTTTATCCTTTGAATTTCACTTTATCTTTAGAATTTCACTTGATCTTTAGAATTTCACTTTATCTTTCGAATTTCACTTTATCCTTTGAATTTCACTTTATCTTTAGAATTTCACTTTATACTTTGAATTTCACTTTATCTTTAGAATTTCACTTGATCTTTAGAATTTCACTTGATCTTTAGAATTTCACTTGATCTTTTGAATTTCACTTTATCTTTAGAATTTCACTTTATCCTTTGAATTTCACTTTATCCTTTGAATTTCAATTTATCTTTAGAATTTCACTTGATCTTTAGAATTTCACTTTATCTTTCGAATTTCACTTTATCCTTTGAATTTCACTTTATCCTTTGAATTTCGCTTTATCTTTAGAATTTCACTTTATCCTTTGAATTTCACTGCATCTTTCGAATTTCGCTTTATCCTTTGAATTTCACTTTATCCTTTGAATTTCACTTTATCTTTAGAATTTCACTTTATCCTTTGAATTTCACTTTATCTTTCAAATTTCACTTTATCCTTTGAATTTCACTTTATCCTTTGAATTTCACTTCATCTTTAGAATTTCACTTGATCTTTAGAATTTCACTTTATCTTTCGAATTTCACTTTATCCTTTGAATTTCACTTTATCCTTTGAATTTCACTTTATCTTTAGAATTTCACTTTATCCTTTGAATTTCACTTTATCTTTAGAATTTCACTTTATCTTTAGAATTTTACTTGATCTTTAGAATTTCACTTTATCTTTAGAATTTCACTTTATCCTTTGAATTTCACTTTATCCTTTGAATTTCACTTGATCTTTAGAATTTCACTTGATCTTTAGAATTTCACTTGATCTTTAGAATTTCACTTTATCTTTAGAATTTCACTTTTTCCTTTGAATTTCACTTTATCCTTTGAATTTCACTTTATCTTTAGAATTTCACTTTATCCTTTGAATTTCACTTTATCTTTAGAATTTCACTTTATCTTTAGAATTTCACTTGATCTTTAGAATTTCACTTTATCTTTCAAATTTCACTTGATCTTTAGAATTTCACTTCATCCTTTGAATTTCACTTGATCTTTAGAATTTCACTTTATCTTTAGAATTTCACTTTATCCTTTGAATTTCACTTTATTCTTTGAATTTCACTTTATCTTTAGAATTTCACTTTATCCTTTGAATTTCACTTTATCTTTAGAATTTCACTTTATCTTTAGAATTTCACTTCATCTTTCGAATTTCACTTGATCTTTAGAATTTCACTTTATCTTTAGAATTTCACTTTATCCTTTGAATTTCACTTTATTCTTTGAATTTCACTTTATCTTTAGAATTTCACTTTATCCTTTGAATTTCACTTTATCTTTAGAATTTCACTTTATCTTTAGAATTTCACTTGATCTTTAGAATTTCACTTCATCTTTCGAATTTCACTTGATCTTTAGAATTTCACTTTATCTTTAGAATTTCACTTTATCCTTTGAATTTCACTTTATCCTTTGAATTTCACTTTATCTTTAGAATTTCACTTGATCTTTAGAATTTCACTTTATCTTTCGAATTTCACTTTATCCTTTGCATTTCACTTCATCCTTTGAATTTCGCTTCATCTTTAGAATTTCACTTTATCCTTTGAATTTCACTGCATCTTTCGAATTTCGCTTTATCCTTTGAATTTCACTTTCTCCTTTGAATTTCACTTTATCTTTAGAATTTCACTTTATCCTTTGAATTTCACTTTATCTTTCAAATTTCACTTTATCCTTTGAATTTCACTTTATCCTTTGAATTTCACTTTATCTTTAGAATTTCACTTGATCTTTAGAATTTCACTTGATCTTTAGAATTTCACTTCATCTTTAGAATTTTACTTGATCTTTAGAATTTCACTTTATCTTTCGAATTTCACTTTATCCTTTGAATTTCACTTTATCCTTTGAATTTCACTTTGTCTTTAGAATTTCACTTTATCCTTTGAATTTCACTTTATCTTTAGAATTTCACTTTATCTTTCGAATTTCACTTGATCTTTAGAATTTCACTTTATCTTTAGAATTTCACTTTATCCTTTGAATTTCACTTTATCCTTTGAATTTCACTTGATCTTTAGAATTTCACTTGATCTTTAGAATTTCACTTGATCTTTAGAATTTCACTTTATCTTTAGAATTTCACTTTATCCTTTGAATTTCACTTTATCCTTTGAATTTCACTTTATCTTTAGAATTTCACTTCATCCTTTGAATTTCACTTTATCTTTAGAATTTCACTTTATCTTTAGAATTTCACTTGATCTTTAGAATTTCACTTTATCTTTCAAATTCCACTTGATCTTTAGAATTTCACTTTATCTTTCGAATTTCACTTTATCCTTTGAATTTCACTTTATCTTTAGAATTTCACTCTATATTTAGAATTTCACTTTATCCTTTGAATTTCACTTTATCCTTTGAATTTCACTTTATCTTTAGAATTTCACTTGATCTTTAGAATTTCACTTTAGCTTTCGAATTTCACTTTATCCTTTGAATTTCACTTTATCTTTAGAATTTCACTTTATCCTTTGAATTTCACTTTATCTTTAGAATTTCACTTGATCTTTAGAATTTCACTTTATCTTTCGAATTTCACTTCATCCTTTGAATTTCACTTTATCCTTTGAATTTCACTTTATCTTTAGAATTTCACTTTATCCTTTGAATTTCACTTTATCTTTCGAATTTCACTTTATCCTTTGAATTTCACTTTATCCTTTGAATTTCACTTTATCTTTAGAATTTCACTTGATCTTTAGAATTTCACTTTATCTTTCGAATTTCACTTTATCCTTTGAATTTCACTTTATCTTTAGAATTTCACTTTATACTTTGAATTTCACTTTATCTTTAGAATTTCACTTGATCTTTAGAATTTCACTTGATCTTTAGAATTTCACTTTATCTTTAGAATTTCACTTTATCCTTTGAATTTCACTTTATCCTTTGAATTTCAATTTATCTTTAGAATTTCACTTGATCTTTAGAATTTCACTTTATCTTTCGAATTTCACTTCATCCTTTGAATTTCACTTTATCCTTTGAATTTCGCTTTATCTTTAGAATTTCACTTTATCCTTTGAATTTCACTGCATCTTTCGAATTTCGCTTTATCCTTTGAATTTCACTTTATCCTTTGAATTTCACTTTATCTTTACAATTTCACTTTATCCTTTGAATTTCACTTTATCTTTCAAATTTCACTTTATCCTTTGAATTTCACTTTATCCTTTGAATTTCACTTTATCTTTAGAATTTCACTTGATCTTTAGAATTTCACTTCATCTTTAGAATTTCACTTGATCTTTAGAATTTCACTTTATCTTTCGAATTTCACTTTATCCTTTGAATTTCACTTTATCCTTTGAATTTCACTTTATCTTTAGAATTTCACTTTATCCTTTGAATTTCACTTTATCTTTAGAATTTCACTTTATCCTTTGAATTTCACTTTATCCTTTGAATTTCACTTGATCTTTAGAATTTCACTTGATCTTTAGAATTTCACTTGATCTTTAGAATTTCACTTTATCTTTAGAATTTCACTTTATCCTTTGAATTTCACTTTATCCTTTGAATTTCACTTTATCTTTAGAATTTCACTTTATCCTTTGAATTTCACTTTATCTTTAGAATTTCACTTTATCTTTAGAATTTCACTTGATCTTTAGAATTTCACTTTATCTTTCAAATTTCACTTGATCTTTAGAATTTCACTTCATCCTTTGAATTTCACTTGATCTTTAGAATTTCACTTGATCTTTAGAATTTTACTTGATCTTTAGAATTTCACTTTATCTTTAGAATTTCACTTTATCCTTTGAATTTCACTTTATTCTTTGAATTTCACTTTATCTTTAGAATTTCACTTTATCCTTTGAATTTCACTTTATCTTTAGAATTTCACTTTATCTTTAGAATTTCACTTGATCTTTAGAATTTCACTTCATCTTTCGAATTTCACTTGATCTTTAGAATTTCACTTTATCTTTAGAATTTCACTTTATCCTTTGAATTTCACTTTATCCTTTGAATTTCACTTTATCTTTAGAATTTCACTTGATCTTTAGAATTTCACTTTATCTTTCGAATTTCACTTTATCCTTTGAATTTCACTTTATCCTTTGAATTTCGCCTCATCTTTAGAATTTCACTTTATCCTTTGAATTTCACTGCATCTTTCGAATTTCGCTTTATCCTTTGAATTTCACTTTATCCTTTGAATTTCACTTTATCTTTAGAATTTCACTTTATCCTTTGAATTTCACTTTATCTTTCAAATTTCACTTTATCCTTTGAATTTCACTTTATCCTTTGAATTTCACTTTATCTTTAGAATTTCACTTGATCTTTAGAATTTCACTTGATCTTTAGAATTTCACTTCATCTTTAGAATTTTACTTGATCTTTAGAATTTCACTTTATCTTTCGAATTTCACTTTATCCTTTGAATTTCACTTTATCCTTTGAATTTCACTTTATCTTTAGAATTTCACTTTATCCTTTGAATTTCACTTTATCTTTAGAATTTCACTTTATCTTTCGAATTTCACTTGATCTTTAGAATTTCACTTTATCTTTAGAATTTCACTTTATCCTTTGAATTTCACTTTATCCTTTGAATTTCACTTGATCTTTAGAATTTCACTTGATCTTTAGAATTTCACTTGATCTTTAGAATTTCACTTTATCTTTAGAATTTCACTTTATCCTTTGAATTTCACTTTATCCTTTGAATTTCACTTTATCTTTAGAATTTCACTTCATCCTTTGAATTTCACTTTATCTTTAGAATTTCACTTTATCTTTAGAATTTCACTTGATCTTTAGAATTTCACTTTATCTTTCAAATTCCACTTGATCTTTAGAATTTCACTTTATCTTTCGAATTTCACTTTATCCTTTGAATTTCACTTTATCTTTAGAATTTCACTTTATCCTTTGAATTTCACTTTATCCTTTGAATTTCACTTTATCCTTTGAATTTCACTTTATCTTTAGAATTTCACTTGATCTTTAGAATTTCACTTTATCTTTCGAATTTCACTTTATCCTTTGAATTTCACTTTATCTTTAGAATTTCACTTTATCCTTTGAATTTCACTTTATCTTTAGAATTTCACTTGATCTTTAGAATTTCACTTTATCTTTCGAATTTCACTTCATCCTTTGAATTTCACTTTATCCTTTGAATTTCACTTTATCTTTAGAATTTCACTTTATCCTTTGAATTTCACTTTATCTTTCGAATTTCACTTTATCCTTTGAATTTCACTTTATCCTTTGAATTTCACTTTATCTTTAGAATTTCACTTGATCTTTAGAATTTCACTTTATCTTTCGAATTTCACTTTATCCTTTGAATTTCACTTTATCTTTAGAATTTCACTTTATACTTTGAATTTCACTTTATCTTTAGAATTTCACTTGATCTTTAGAATTTCACTTGATCTTTAGAATTTCACTTGATCTTTTGAATTTCACTTTATCTTTAGAATTTCACTTTATCCTTTGAATTTCACTTTATCCTTTGAATTTCAATTTATCTTTAGAATTTCACTTGATCTTTAGAATTTCACTTTATCTTTCGAATTTCACTTTATCCTTTGAATTTCACTTTATCCTTTGAATTTCGCTTTATCTTTAGAATTTCACTTTATCCTTTGAATTTCACTGCATCTTTCGAATTTCGCTTTATCCTTTGAATTTCACTTTATCCTTTGAATTTCACTTTATCTTTAGAATTTCACTTTATCCTTTGAATTTCACTTTATCTTTCAAATTTCACTTTATCCTTTGAATTTCACTTTATCCTTTGAATTTCACTTTATCTTTAGAATTTCACTTGATCTTTAGAATTTCACTTCATCTTTAGAATTTCACTTGATCTTTAGAATTTCACTTTATCTTTCGAATTTCACTTTATCCTTTGAATTTCACTTTATCCTTTGAATTTCACTTTATCTTTAGAATTTCACTTTATCCTTTGAATTTCACTTTATCTTTAGAATTTCACTTTATCTTTAGAATTTCACTTGATCTTTAGAATTTCACTTTATCTTTAGAATTTCACTTTATCCTTTGAATTTCACTTTATCCTTTGAATTTCACTTGATCTTTAGAATTTCACTTGATCTTTAGAATTTCACTTTTTCCTTTGAATTTCACTTTATCTTTAGAATTTCACTTTATACTTTGAATTTCACTTTATCTTTAGAATTTCACTTGATCTTTAGAATTTCACTTGATCTTTAGAATTTCACTTCATCTTTAGAATTTCACTTGATCTTTAGAATTTCACTTTATCTTTCGAATTTCACTTTATCCTTTGAATTTCACTTTATCCTTTGAATTTCACTTTATCTTTAGAATTTCACTTCATCCTTTGAATTTCACTTTATCTTTAGAATTTCACTTTATCTTTAGAATTTCACTTGATCTTTAGAATTTCACTTTATCTTTAGAATTTCACTTTATCCTTTGAATATCACTTTATCCTTTGAATTTCACTTGATCTTTAGAATTTCACTTGATCTTTAGAATTTCACTTGATCTTTAGAATTTCACTTTATCTTTAGAATTTCACTTTATCCTTTGAATTTCACTTTATCCTTTGAATTTCACTTTATCTTTAGAATTTCACTTTATCCTTTGAATTTCACTTTATCTTTAGAATTTCACTTTATCTTTAGAATTTCACTTGATCTTTAGAATTTCACTTTATCTTTCAAATTTCACTTGATCTTTAGAATTTCACTTCATCCTTTGAATTTCACTTGATCTTTAGAATTTCACTTGATCTTTAGAATTTCACTTGATCTTTAGAATTTCACTTTATCTTTAGAATTTCACTTTATCCTTTGAATTTCACTTTATTCTTTGAATTTCACTTTATCTTTAGAATTTCACTTTATCCTTTGAATTTCACTTTATCTTTAGAATTTCACTTTATCTTTAGAATTTCACTTGATCTTTAGAATTTTACTTCATCTTTCGAATTTCACTTGATCTTTAGAATTTCACCTTATCTTTAGAATTTCACTTTATCCTTTGAATTTCACTTTATCCTTTGAATTTCACTTTATCTTTAGGATTTCACTTGATCTTTAGAATTTCACTTTATCTTTCGAATTTCACTTTATCCTTTGCATTTCACTTCATCCTTTGAATTTCGCTTCATCTTTAGAATTTCACTTTATCCTTTGAATTTCACTGCATCTTTCGAATTTCGCTTAATCCTTTGAATTTCACTTTATCCTTTGAATTTCACTTTATCTTTAGAATTTCACTTTATCCTTTGAATTTCACTTTATCTTTCAAATTTCACTTTATCCTTTGAATTTCACTTTATCCTTTGAATTTCACTTTATCTTTAGAATTTCACTTGATCTTTAGAATTTCACTTGATCTTTAGAATTTCACTTCATCTTTAGAATTTTACTTGATCTTTAGAATTTCACTTTATCTTTCGAATTTCATTTTATCCTTTGAATTTCACTTTATCCTTTGAATTTCACTTTATCTTTAGAATTTCACTTTATCCTTTGAATTTCACTTTATCTTTAGAATTTCACTTTATCTTTCGAATTTCACTTGATCTTTAGAATTTCACTTTATCTTTAGAATTTCACTTTATCCTTTGAATTTCACTTTATCCTTTGAATTTCACTTGATCTTTAGAATTTCACTTGATCTTTAGAATTTCACTTGATCTTTAGAATTTCACTTTATCTTTAGAATTTCACTTTATCCTTTGAATTTCACTTTATCCTTTGAATTTCACTTTATCTTTAGAATTTCACTTGATCTTTAGAATTTCACTTTATCTTTCAAATTCCACTTGATCTTTAGAATTTCACTTTATCTTTCGAATTTCACTTTATCCTTTGAATTTCACTTTATCTTTAGAATTTCACTTTATCCTTTGAATTTCACTTTATCCTTTGAATTTCACTTAATCCTTTGAATTTCACTTTATCTTTAGAATTTCACTTGATCTTTAGAATTTCACTTTATCTTTCGAATTTCACTTCATCCTTTGAATTTCACTTTATCCTTTGAATTTCAATTTATCTTTAGAATTTCACTTTATCCTTTGAATTTCACTTTATCTTTCGAATTTCACTTTATCCTTTGAATTTCACTTTATCCTTTGAATTTCACTTTATCTTTAGAATTTCACTTGATCTTTAGAATTTCACTTTATCTTTCGAATTTCACTTTATCCTTTGAATTTCACTTTATCTTTAGAATTTCACTTTATACTTTGAATTTCACTTTATCTTTAGAATTTCACTTGATCTTTAGAATTTCACTTGATCTTTAGAATTTCACTTGATCTTTTGAATTTCACTTTATCTTTAGAATTTCACTTTATCCTTTGAATTTCACTTTATCCTTTGAATTTCAATTTATCTTTAGAATTTCACTTGATCTTTAGAATTTCACTTTATCTTTCGAATTTCACTTTATCCTTTGAATTTCACTTTATCCTTTGAATTTCGCTTTATCTTTAGAATTTCACTTTATCCTTTGAATTTCACTGCATCTTTCGAATTTCGCTTTATCCTTTGAATTTCACTTTATCCTTTGAATTTCACTTTATCTTTAGAATTTCACTTTATCCTTTGAATTTCACTTTATCTTTCAAATTTCACTTTATCCTTTGAATTTCACTTTATCCTTTGAATTTCACTTCATCTTTAGAATTTCACTTGATCTTTAGAATTTCACTTTATCTTTCGAATTTCACTTTATCCTTTGAATTTCACTTTATCCTTTGAATTTCACTTTATCTTTAGAATTTCACTTTATCCTTTGAATTTCACTTTATCTTTAGAATTTCACTTTATCTTTAGAATTTTACTTGATCTTTAGAATTTCACTTTATCTTTAGAATTTCACTTTATCCTTTGAATTTCACTTTATCCTTTGAATTTCACTTGATCTTTAGAATTTCACTTGATCTTTAGAATTTCACTTGATCTTTAGAATTTCACTTTATCTTTAGAATTTCACTTTTTCCTTTGAATTTCACTTTATCCTTTGAATTTCACTTTATCTTTAGAATTTCACTTTATCCTTTGAATTTCACTTTATCTTTAGAATTTCACTTTATCTTTAGAATTTCACTTGATCTTTAGAATTTCACTTTATCTTTCAAATTTCACTTGATCTTTAGAATTTCACTTGATCTTTAGAATTTCACTTTATCTTTAGAATTTCACTTTATCCTTTGAATTTCACTTTATCCTTTGAATTTCACTTGATCTTTAGAATTTCACTTGATCTTTAGAATTTCACTTGATCTTTAGAATTTCACTTTATCTTTAGAATTTCACTTTATCCTTTGAATTTCACTTTATCCTTTGAATTTCACTTTATCTTTAGAATTTCACTTGATCTTTAGAATTTCACTTTATCTTTCAAATTCCACTTGATCTTTAGAATTTCACTTTATCTTTCGAATTTCACTTTATCCTTTGAATTTCACTTTATCTTTAGAATTTCACTTTATCCTTTGAATTTCACTTTATCCTTTGAATTTCACTTAATCCTTTGAATTTCACTTTATCTTTAGAATTTCACTTGATCTATAGAATTTCACTTTATCTTTCGAATTTCACTTCATCCTTTGAATTTCACTTTATCCTTTGAATTTCAATTTATCTTTAGAATTTCACTTTATCCTTTGAATTTCACTTTATCTTTCGAATTTCACTTTATCCTTTGAATTTCACTTTATCCTTTGAATTTCACTTTATCTTTAGAATTTCACTTGATCTTTAGAATTTCACTTTATCTTTCGAATTTCACTTTATCCTTTGAATTTCACTTTATCTTTAGAATTTCACTTTATACTTTGAATTTCACTTTATCTTTAGAATTTCACTTGATCTTTAGAATTTCACTTGATCTTTAGAATTTCACTTGATCTTTTGAATTTCACTTTATCTTTAGAATTTCACTTTATCCTTTGAATTTCACTTTATCCTTTGAATTTCAATTTATCTTTAGAATTTCACTTGATCTTTAGAATTTCACTTTATCTTTCGAATTTCACTTTATCCTTTGAATTTCACTTTATCCTTTGAATTTCGCTTTATCTTTAGAATTTCACTTTATCCTTTGAATTTCACTGCATCTTTCGAATTTCGCTTTATCCTTTGAATTTCACTTTATCCTTTGAATTTCACTTTATCTTTAGAATTTCACTTTATCCTTTGAATTTCACTTTATCTTTCAAATTTCACTTTATCCTTTGAATTTCACTTTATCCTTTGAATTTCACTTCATCTTTAGAATTTCACTTGATCTTTAGAATTTCACTTTATCTTTCGAATTTCACTTTATCCTTTGAATTTCACTTTATCCTTTGAATTTCACTTTATCTTTAGAATTTCACTTTATCCTTTGAATTTCACTTTATCTTTAGAATTTCACTTTATCTTTAGAATTTTACTTGATCTTTAGAATTTCACTTTATCTTTAGAATTTCACTTTATCCTTTGAATTTCACTTTATCCTTTGAATTTCACTTGATCTTTAGAATTTCACTTGATCTTTAGAATTTCACTTGATCTTTAGAATTTCACTTTATCTTTAGAATTTCACTTTTTCCTTTGAATTTCACTTTATCCTTTGAATTTCACTTTATCTTTAGAATTTCACTTTATCCTTTGAATTTCACTTTATCTTTAGAATTTCACTTTATCTTTAGAATTTCACTTGATCTTTAGAATTTCACTTTATCTTTCAAATTTCACTTGATCTTTAGAATTTCACTTCATCCTTTGAATTTCACTTGATCTTTAGAATTTCACTTTATCTTTAGAATTTCACTTTATCCTTTGAATTTCACTTTATTCTTTGAATTTCACTTTATCTTTAGAATTTCACTTTATCCTTTGAATTTCACTTTATCTTTAGAATTTCACTTTATCTTTAGAATTTCACTTCATCTTTCGAATTTCACTTGATCTTTAGAATTTCACTTTATCTTTAGAATTTCACTTTATCCTTTGAATTTCACTTTATTCTTTGAATTTCACTTTATCTTTAGAATTTCACTTTATCCTTTGAATTTCACTTTATCTTTAGAATTTCACTTTATCTTTAGAATTTCACTTGATCTTTAGAATTTCACTTCATCTTTCGAATTTCACTTGATCTTTAGAATTTCACTTTATCTTTAGAATTTCACTTTATCCTTTGAATTTCACTTTATCCTTTGAATTTCACTTTATCTTTAGAATTTCACTTGATCTTTAGAATTTCACTTTATCTTTCGAATTTCACTTTATCCTTTGCATTTCACTTCAACCTTTGAATTTCGCTTCATCTTTAGAATTTCACTTTATCCTTTGAATTTCACTGCATCTTTCGAATTTCGCTTTATCCTTTGAATTTCACTTTCTCCTTTGAATTTCACTTTATCTTTAGAATTTCACTTTATCCTTTGAATTTCACTTTATCTTTCAAATTTCACTTTATCCTTTGAATTTCACTTTATCCTTTGAATTTCACTTTATCTTTAGAATTTCACTTGATCTTTAGAATTTCACTTGATCTTTAGAATTTCACTTCATCTTTAGAATTTTACTTGATCTTTAGAATTTCACTTTATCTTTCGAATTTCACTTTATCCTTTGAATTTCACTTTATCCTTTGAATTTCACTTTGTCTTTAGAATTTCACTTTATCCTTTGAATTTCACTTTATCTTTAGAATTTCACTTTATCTTTCGAATTTCACTTGATCTTTAGAATTTCACTTTATCTTTAGAATTTCACTTTATCCTTTGAATTTCACTTTATCCTTTGAATTTCACTTGATCTTTAGAATTTCACTTGATCTTTAGAATTTCACTTGATCTTTAGAATTTCACTTTATCTTTAGAATTTCACTTTATCCTTTGAATTTCACTTTATCCTTTGAATTTCACTTTATCTTTAGAATTTCACTTCATCCTTTGAATTTCACTTTATCTTTAGAATTTCACTTTATCTTTAGAATTTCACTTGATCTTTAGAATTTCACTTTATCTTTCAAATTCCACTTGATCTTTAGAATTTCACTTTATCTTTCGAATTTCACTTTATCCTTTGAATTTCACTTTATCTTTAGAATTTCACTCTATATTTAGAATTTCACTTTATCCTTTGAATTTCACTTTATCCTTTGAATTTCACTTTATCTTTAGAATTTCACTTGATCTTTAGAATTTCACTTTAGCTTTCGAATTTCACTTTATCCTTTGAATTTCACTTTATCTTTAGAATTTCACTTTATCCTTTGAATTTCACTTTATCTTTAGAATTTCACTTGATCTTTAGAATTTCACTTTATCTTTCGAATTTCACTTCATCCTTTGAATTTCACTTTATCCTTTGAATTTCACTTTATCTTTAGAATTTCACTTTATCCTTTGAATTTCACTTTATCTTTCGAATTTCACTTTATCCTTTGAATTTCACTTTATCCTTTGAATTTCACTTTATCTTTAGAATTTCACTTGATCTTTAGAATTTCACTTTATCTTTCGAATTTCACTTTATCCTTTGAATTTCACTTTATCTTTAGAATTTCACTTTATACTTTGAATTTCACTTTATCTTTAGAATTTCACTTGATCTTTAGAATTTCACTTGATCTTTAGAATTTCACTTTATCTTTAGAATTTCACTTTATCCTTTGAATTTCACTTTATCCTTTGAATTTCAATTTATCTTTAGAATTTCACTTGATCTTTAGAATTTCACTTTATCTTTCGAATTTCACTTTATCCTTTGAATTTCACTTTATCCTTTGAATTTCGCTTTATCTTTAGAATTTCACTTTATCCTTTGAATTTCACTGCATCTTTCGAATTTCGCTTTATCCTTTGAATTTCACTTTATCCTTTGAATTTCACTTTATCTTTACAATTTCACTTTATCCTTTGAATTTCACTTTATCTTTCAAATTTCACTTTATCCTTTGAATTTCACTTTATCCTTTGAATTTCACTTTATCTTTAGAATTTCACTTGATCTTTAGAATTTCACTTCATCTTTAGAATTTCACTTGATCTTTAGAATTTCACTTTATCTTTCGAATTTCACTTTATCCTTTGAATTTCACTTTATCCTTTGAATTTCACTTTATCTTTAGAATTTCACTTTATCCTTTGAATTTCACTTTATCTTTAGAATTTCACTTTATCTTTAGAATTTCACTTGATCTTTAGAATTTCACTTTATCTTTAGAATTTCACTTTATCCTTTGAATTTCACTTTATCCTTTGAATTTCACTTGATCTTTAGAATTTCACTTGATCTTTAGAATTTCACTTGATCTTTAGAATTTCACTTTATCTTTAGAATTTCACTTTATCCTTTGAATTTCACTTTATCCTTTGAATTTCACTTTATCTTTAGAATTTCACTTTATCCTTTGAATTTCACTTTATCTTTAGAATTTCACTTTATCTTTAGAATTTCACTTGATCTTTAGAATTTCACTTTATCTTTCAAATTTCACTTGATCTTTAGAATTTCACTTCATCCTTTGAATTTCACTTGATCTTTAGAATTTCACTTGATCTTTAGAATTTTACTTGATCTTTAGAATTTCACTTTATCTTTAGAATTTCACTTTATCCTTTGAATTTCACTTTATTCTTTGAATTTCACTTTATCTTTAGAATTTCACTTTATCCTTTGAATTTCACTTTATCTTTAGAATTTCACTTTATCTTTAGAATTTCACTTGATCTTTAGAATTTCACTTCATCTTTCGAATTTCACTTGATCTTTAGAATTTCACTTTATCTTTAGAATTTCACTTTATCCTTTGAATTTCACTTTATCCTTTGAATTTCACTTTATCTTTAGAATTTCACTTGATCTTTAGAATTTCACTTTATCTTTCGAATTTCACTTTATCCTTTGAATTTCACTTTATCCTTTGAATTTCGCCTCATCTTTAGAATTTCACTTTATCCTTTGAATTTCACTGCATCTTTCGAATTTCGCTTTATCCTTTGAATTTCACTTTATCCTTTGAATTTCACTTTATCTTTAGAATTTCACTTTATCCTTTGAATTTCACTTTATCTTTCAAATTTCACTTTATCCTTTGAATTTCACTTTATCCTTTGAATTTCACTTTATCTTTAGAATTTCACTTGATCTTTAGAATTTCACTTGATCTTTAGAATTTCACTTCATCTTTAGAATTTTACTTGATCTTTAGAATTTCACTTTATCTTTCGAATTTCACTTTATCCTTTGAATTTCACTTTATCCTTTGAATTTCACTTTATCTTTAGAATTTCACTTTATCCTTTGAATTTCACTTTATCTTTAGAATTTCACTTTATCTTTCGAATTTCACTTGATCTTTAGAATTTCACTTTATCTTTAGAATTTCACTTTATCCTTTGAATTTCACTTTATCCTTTGAATTTCACTTGATCTTTAGAATTTCACTTGATCTTTAGAATTTCACTTGATCTTTAGAATTTCACTTTATCTTTAGAATTTCACTTTATCCTTTGAATTTCACTTTATCCTTTGAATTTCACTTTATCTTTAGAATTTCACTTCATCCTTTGAATTTCACTTTATCTTTAGAATTTCACTTTATCTTTAGAATTTCACTTGATCTTTAGAATTTCACTTTATCTTTCAAATTCCACTTGATCTTTAGAATTTCACTTTATCTTTCGAATTTCACTTTATCCTTTGAATTTCACTTTATCTTTAGAATTTCACTTTATCCTTTGAATTTCACTTTATCCTTTGAATTTCACTTTATCCTTTGAATTTCACTTTATCTTTAGAATTTCACTTGATCTTTAGAATTTCACTTTATCTTTCGAATTTCACTTTATCCTTTGAATTTCACTTTATCTTTAGAATTTCACTTTATCCTTTGAATTTCACTTTATCTTTAGAATTTCACTTGATCTTTAGAATTTCACTTTATCTTTCGAATTTCACTTCATCCTTTGAATTTCACTTTATCCTTTGAATTTCACTTTATCTTTAGAATTTCACTTTATCCTTTGAATTTCACTTTATCTTTCGAATTTCACTTTATCCTTTGAATTTCACTTTATCCTTTGAATTTCACTTTATCTTTAGAATTTCACTTGATCTTTAGAATTTCACTTTATCTTTCGAATTTCACTTTATCCTTTGAATTTCACTTTATCTTTAGAATTTCACTTTATACTTTGAATTTCACTTTATCTTTAGAATTTCACTTGATCTTTAGAATTTCACTTGATCTTTAGAATTTCACTTGATCTTTTGAATTTCACTTTATCTTTAGAATTTCACTTTATCCTTTGAATTTCACTTTATCCTTTGAATTTCAATTTATCTTTAGAATTTCACTTGATCTTTAGAATTTCACTTTATCTTTCGAATTTCACTTTATCCTTTGAATTTCACTTTATCCTTTGAATTTCGCTTTATCTTTAGAATTTCACTTTATCCTTTGAATTTCACTGCATCTTTCGAATTTCGCTTTATCCTTTGAATTTCACTTTATCCTTTGAATTTCACTTTATCTTTAGAATTTCACTTTATCCTTTGAATTTCACTTTATCTTTCAAATTTCACTTTATCCTTTGAATTTCACTTTATCCATTGAATTTCACTTTATCTTTAGAATTTCACTTGATCTTTAGAATTTCACTTCATCTTTAGAATTTCACTTGATCTTTAGAATTTCACTTTATCTTTCGAATTTCACTTTATCCTTTGAATTTCACTTTATCCTTTGAATTTCACTTTATCTTTAGAATTTCACTTTATCCTTTGAATTTCACTTTATCTTTAGAATTTCACTTTATCTTTAGAATTTCACTTGATCTTTAGAATTTCACTTTATCTTTAGAATTTCACTTTATCCTTTGAATTTCACTTTATCCTTTGAATTTCACTTGATCTTTAGAATTTCACTTGATCTTTAGAATTTCACTTGATCTTTAGAATTTCACTTTATCTTTAGAATTTCACTTTATCCTTTGAATTTCACTTTATCCTTTGAATTTCACTTTATCTTTAGAATTTCACTTTATCCTTTGAATTTCACTTTATCTTTAGAATTTCACTTTATCTTTAGAATTTCACTTGATCTTTAGAATTTCACTTTATCTTTCAAATTTCACTTGATCTTTAGAATTTCACTTCATCCTTTGAATTTCACTTGATCTTTAGAATTTCACTTGATCTTTAGAATTTTACTTGATCTTTAGAATTTCACTTTATCTTTAGAATTTCACTTTATCCTTTGAATTTCACTTTATTCTTTGAATTTCACTTTATCTTTAGAATTTCACTTTATCCTTTGAATTTCACTTTATCTTTAGAATTTCACTTTATCTTTAGAATTTCACTTGATCTTTAGAATTTCACTTCATCTTTCGAATTTCACTTTATCTTTAGAATTTCACTTTATCCTTTGAATTTCACTTTATCCTTTGAATTTCACTTTATCTTTAGAATTTCACTTGATCTTTAGAATTTCACTTTATCTTTCGAATTTCACTTTATCCTTTGAATTTCACTTTATCCTTTGAATTTCGCTTCATCTTTAGAATTTCACTTTATCCTTTGAATTTCACTTTATCTTTAGAATTTCACTTTATCCTTTGAATTTCACTTTATCTTTCAAATTTCACTTTATCCTTTGAATTTCACTTTATCCTTTGAATTTCACTTTATCTTTAGAATTTCACTTGATCTTTAGAATTTCACTTGATCTTTAGAATTTCACTTCATCTTTAGAATTTTACTTGATCTTTAGAATTTCACTTTATCTTTCGAATTTCACTTTATCCTTTGAATTTCACTTTATCCTTTGAATTTCACTTTATCTTTAGAATTTCACTTTATCCTTTGAATTTCACTTTATCTTTAGAATTTCACTTTATCTTTCGAATTTCACTTGATCTTTAGAATTTCACTTTATCTTTAGAATTTCACTTTATCCTTTGAATTTCACTTTATCCTTTGAATTTCACTTGATCTTTAGAATTTCACTTGATCTTTAGAATTTCACTTGATCTTTAGAATTTCACTTTATCTTTAGAATTTCACTTTATCCTTTGAATTTCACTTTATCCTTTGAATTTCACTTTATCTTTAGAATTTCACTTCATCCTTTGAATTTCACTTCATCTTTAGAATTTCACTTTATCTTTAGAATTTCACTTGATCTTTAGAATTTCACTTTATTTTTCAAATTCCACTTGATCTTTAGAATTTCACTTTATCTTTCGAATTTCACTTTATCCTTTGAATTTCACTTTATCTTTAGAATTTCACTTTATCCTTTGAATTTCACTTTATCCTTTGAATTTCACTTTATCCTTTGAATTTCACTTTATCTTTAGAATTTCACTTGATCTTTAGAATTTCACTTTATCTTTCGAATTTCACTTTATCCTTTGAATTTCACTTTATCTTTCGAATTTCACTTTATCCTTTGAATTTCACTTTATCTTTAGAATTTCACTTGATCTTTGGAATTTCACTTTATCTTTCGAATTTCACTTCATCCTTTGAATTTCACTTTATCCTTTGAATTTCACTTTATCTTTAGAATTTCACTTTATCCTTTGAATTTCACTTTATCTTTCGAATTTCACTTTATCCTTTGAATTTCACTTTATCCTTTGAATTTCACTTTATCTTTAGAATTTCACTTGATCTTTAGAATTTCACTTTATCTTTCGAATTTCACTTTATCCTTTGAATTTCACTTTATCTTTAGAATTTCACTTTATCCTTTGAATTTCACTTTATCCTTTGAATTTCACTTTATCTTTAGAATTTCACTTTATCCTTTGAATTTCACTTTATCTTTAGAATTTCACTTTATCTTTAGAATTTCACTTGATCTTTAGAATTTCACTTTATCTTTCAAATTTCACTTGATCTTTAGAATTTCACTTCATCCTTTGAATTTCACTTGATCTTTAGAATTTCACTTGATCTTTAGAATTTTACTTGATCTTTAGAATTTCACTTTATCTTTAGAATTTCACTTTATCCTTTGAATTTCACTTTATTCTTTGAATTTCACTTTATCTTTAGAATTTCACTTTATCCTTTGAATTTCACTTTATCTTTAGAATTTCACTTTATCTTTAGAATTTCACTTGATCTTTAGAATTTCACTTCATCTTTCGAATTTCACTTTATCTTTAGAATTTCACTTTATCCTTTGAATTTCACTTTATCCTTTGAATTTCACTTTATCTTTAGAATTTCACTTGATCTTTAGAATTTCACTTTATCTTTCGAATTTCACTTTATCCTTTGAATTTCACTTTATCCTTTGAATTTCGCTTCATCTTTAGAATTTCACTTTATCCTTTGAATTTCACTTTATCTTTAGAATTTCACTTTATCCTTTGAATTTCACTTTATCTTTCAAATTTCACTTTATCCTTTGAATTTCACTTTATCCTTTGAATTTCACTTTATCTTTAGAATTTCACTTGATCTTTAGAATTTCACTTGATCTTTAGAATTTCACTTCATCTTTAGAATTTTACTTGATCTTTAGAATTTCACTTTATCTTTCGAATTTCACTTTATCCTTTGAATTTCACTTTATCCTTTGAATTTCACTTTATCTTTAGAATTTCACTTTATCCTTTGAATTTCACTTTATCTTTAGAATTTCACTTTATCTTTCGAATTTCACTTGATCTTTAGAATTTCACTTTATCTTTAGAATTTCACTTTATCCTTTGAATTTCACTTTATCCTTTGAATTTCACTTGATCTTTAGAATTTCACTTGATCTTTAGAATTTCACTTGATCTTTAGAATTTCACTTTATCTTTAGAATTTCACTTTATCCTTTGAATTTCACTTTATCCTTTGAATTTCACTTTATCTTTAGAATTTCACTTCATCCTTTGAATTTCACTTTATCTTTAGAATTTCACTTTATCTTTAGAATTTCACTTGATCTTTAGAATTTCACTTTATTTTTCAAATTCCACTTGATCTTTAGAATTTCACTTTATCTTTCGAATTTCACTTTATCCTTTGAATTTCACTTTATCTTTAGAATTTCACTTTATCCTTTGAATTTCACTTTATCCTTTGAATTTCACTTTATCCTTTGAATTTCACTTTATCTTTAGAATTTCACTTGATCTTTAGAATTTCACTTTATCTTTCGAATTTCACTTTATCCTTTGAATTTCACTTTATCTTTCGAATTTCACTTTATCCTTTGAATTTCACTTTATCTTTAGAATTTCACTTGATCTTTGGAATTTCACTTTATCTTTCGAATTTCACTTCATCCTTTGAATTTCACTTTATCCTTTGAATTTCACTTTATCTTTAGAATTTCACTTTATCCTTTGAATTTCACTTTATCTTTCGAATTTCACTTTATCCTTTGAATTTCACTTTATCCTTTGAATTTCACTTTATCTTTAGAATTTCACTTGATCTTTAGAATTTCACTTTATCTTTCGAATTTCACTTTATCCTTTGAATTTCACTTTATATTTAGAATTTCACTTTATACTTTGAATTTCACTTTATCTTTAGAATTTCACTTGATCTTTAGAATTTCACTTGATCTTTAGAATTTCACTTTATCTTTCGAATTTCACTTTATCCTTTGAATTTCACTTTATCCTTTGAATTTCACTTTATCTTTAGAATTTCACTTTATCCTTTGAATTTCAATTTATCTTTCGAATTTCACTTTATCCTTTGAATTTCACTTCATCCTTTGAATTTCACTTTATCTTTAGAATTTCACTTTATCTTTAGAATTTCACTTTATCTTTAGAATTTCACTTTGTCTTTAGAATTTCACTTTATCTTTAGAATTTCACTTTATCTTTAGAATTTCACTTTATCTTTCGAATTTCACTTTATCCTTTGAATTTCACTTTATCTTTAGAATTTCACTTTATCTTTAGAATTTCACTTCATCTTTAGAATTTCACTTCATCTTTAGAATTTCACTTTATCTTTAGAATTTCACTTTATCTTTAGAATTTCACTTTATCTTTAGAATTTCACTTGATCTTTAGAATTTCACTTCATCTTTAGAATTTCACTTGATCTTTCGAATTTCACTTTATCCTTTGAATTTCACTTTATCCTTTGAATTCCACTTTATCTTTAGAATTTCACTTTATCTTTAGAATTTCACTTTATCTTTAGAATTTCACTTTATCTTTAGAATTTCACTTGATCTTTAGAATTTCACTTTATCTTTAGAATTTCACTTTATCTTTAGAATTTCACTTTATCTTTAGAATTTCACTTCATATTTAGAATTTCACTTTATATTTAGAATTTCACCTCATCTTTAGAATTTCACTTTATCTTTAGAATTTCACTTTATCTTTCGAATTTCACTTAATCCTTTGAATTTCACTTTATCTTTAGAATTTCACTCTATATTTAGAATTTCACTTTATATTTAGAATTTTCACCTCATCTTTAGAATTTCACTTTATCTTTAGAATTTCACTTTATCTTTAGAATTTCACTTTATCTTTCGAATTTCACTTTATCCTTTGAATTTCACTTTATCCTTTGAATTTCACTTTATCTTTAGAATTTTACTTTATCCTTTGAATTTCACTTTATCTTTAGAATTTCACTTCATCTTTAGAATTTCACCTTATCTTTAGAATTTCACTTTATCTTTAGAATTTCACTTGATCTTTAGAATTTCACTTCATCTTTAGAATTTCACTTGATCTTTAGAATTTCACTTTATCTTTCGAATTTCACTTTATCCTTTGAATTTCAATTTATCTTTAGAATTTCACTTTATCTTTCGAATTTCACTTGATCTTTAGAATTTCACTTTATCTTTAGAATTTCACTTTATCCTTTGAATTTCACTTTATCCTTTGAATTTCACTTGATCTTTAGAATTTCACTTGATCTTTAGAATTTCACTTGATCTTTAGAATTTCACTTTATCTTTAGAATTTCACTTTATCCTTTGAATTTCACTTTATCCTTTGAATTTCACTTTATCTTTAGAATTTCACTTCATCCTTTGAATTTCACTTTATCTTTAGAATTTCACTTTATCTTTAGAATTTCACTTGATCTTTAGAATTTCACTTTATCTTTCAAATTCCACTTGATCTTTAGAATTTCACTTTATCTTTCGAATTTCACTTTATCCTTTGAATTTCACTTTATCTTTAGAATTTCACTCTATATTTAGAATTTCACTTTATCCTTTGAATTTCACTTTATCCTTTGAATTTCACTTTATCTTTAGAATTTCACTTGATCTTTAGAATTTCACTTTAGCTTTCGAATTTCACTTTATCCTTTGAATTTCACTTTATCTTTAGAATTTCACTTTATCCTTTGAATTTCACTTTATCTTTAGAATTTCACTTGATCTTTAGAATTTCACTTTATCTTTTGAATTTCACTTCATCCTTTGAATTTCACTTTATCCTTTGAATTTCACTTTATCTTTAGAATTTCACTTTATCCTTTGAATTTCACTTTATCTTTCGAATTTCACTTTATCCTTTGAATTTCACTTTATCCTTTGAATTTCACTTTATCTTTAGAATTTCACTTGATCTTTAGAATTTCACTTTATCTTTCGAATTTCACTTTATCCTTTGAATTTCACTTTATCTTTAGAATTTCACTTTATACTTTGAATTTCACTTTATCTTTAGAATTTCACTTGATCTTTAGAATTTCACTTGATCTTTAGAATTTCACTTGATCTTTTGAATTTCACTTTATCTTTAGAATTTCACTTTATCCTTTGAATTTCACTTTATCCTTTGAATTTCAATTTATCTTTAGAATTTCACTTGATCTTTAGAATTTCACTTTATCTTTCGAATTTCACTTTATCCTTTGAATTTCACTTTATCCTTTGAATTTCGCTTTATCTTTAGAATTTCACTTTATCCTTTGAATTTCACTGCATCTTTCGAATTTCGCTTTATCCTTTGAATTTCACTTTATCCTTTGAATTTCACTTTATCTTTACAATTTCACTTTATCCTTTGAATTTCACTTTATCTTTCAAATTTCACTTTATCCTTTGAATTTCACTTTATCCTTTGAATTTCACTTTATCTTTAGAATTTCACTTGATCTTTAGAATTTCACTTCATCTTTAGAATTTCACTTGATCTTTAGAATTTCACTTTATCTTTCGAATTTCACTTTATCCTTTGAATTTCACTTTATCCTTTGAATTTCACTTTATCTTTAGAATTTCACTTTATCCTTTGAATTTCACTTTATCTTTAGAATTTCACTTTATCTTTAGAATTTCACTTGATCTTTAGAATTTCACTTTATCTTTAGAATTTCACTTTATCCTTTGAATTTCACTTTATCCTTTGAATTTCACTTGATCTTTAGAATTTCACTTGATCTTTAGAATTTCACTTGATCTTTAGAATTTCACTTTATCTTTAGAATTTCACTTTATCCTTTGAATTTCACTTTATCCTTTGAATTTCACTTTATCTTTAGAATTTCACTTTATCCTTTGAATTTCACTTTATCTTTAGAATTTCACTTTATCTTTAGAATTTCACTTGATCTTTAGAATTTCACTTTATCTTTCAAATTTCACTTGATCTTTAGAATTTCACTTCATCCTTTGAATTTCACTTGATCTTTAGAATTTCACTTGATCTTTAGAATTTTACTTGATCTTTAGAATTTCACTTTATCTTTAGAATTTCACTTTATCCTTTGAATTTCACTTTATTCTTTGAATTTCACTTTATCTTTAGAATTTCACTTTATCCTTTGAATTTCACTTTATCTTTAGAATTTCACTTTATCTTTAGAATTTCACTTGATCTTTAGAATTTCACTTCATCTTTCGAATTTCACTTGATCTTTAGAATTTCACTTTATCTTTAGAATTTCACTTTATCCTTTGAATTTCACTTTATCCTTTGAATTTCACTTTATCTTTAGAATTTCACTTGATCTTTAGAATTTCACTTTATCTTTCGAATTTCACTTTATCCTTTGAATTTCACTTTATCCTTTGAATTTCGCCTCATCTTTAGAATTTCACTTTATCCTTTGAATTTCACTGCATCTTTCGAATTTCGCTTTATCCTTTGAATTTCACTTTATCCTTTGAATTTCACTTTATCTTTAGAATTTCACTTTATCCTTTGAATTTCACTTTATCTTTCAAATTTCACTTTATCCTTTGAATTTCACTTTATCCTTTGAATTTCACTTTATCTTTAGAATTTCACTTGATCTTTAGAATTTCACTTGATCTTTAGAATTTCACTTCATCTTTAGAATTTTACTTGATCTTTAGAATTTCACTTTATCTTTCGAATTTCACTTTATCCTTTGAATTTCACTTTATCCTTTGAATTTCACTTTATCTTTAGAATTTCACTTTATCCTTTGAATTTCACTTTATCTTTAGAATTTCACTTTATCTTTCGAATTTCACTTGATCTTTAGAATTTCACTTTATCTTTAGAATTTCACTTTATCCTTTGAATTTCACTTTATCCTTTGAATTTCACTTGATCTTTAGAATTTCACTTGATCTTTAGAATTTCACTTGATCTTTAGAATTTCACTTTATCTTTAGAATTTCACTTTATCCTTTGAATTTCACTTTATCCTTTGAATTTCACTTTATCTTTAGAATTTCACTTCATCCTTTGAATTTCACTTTATCTTTAGAATTTCACTTTATCTTTAGAATTTCACTTTATCTTTAGAATTTCACTTGATCTTTAGAATTTCACTTTATCTTTCAAATTCCACTTGATCTTTAGAATTTCACTTTATCTTTCGAATTTCACTTTATCCTTTGAATTTCACTTTATCTTTAGAATTTCACTTTATCCTTTGAATTTCACTTTATCCTTTGAATTTCACTTTATCCTTTGAATTTCACTTTATCTTTAGAATTTCACTTGATCTTTAGAATTTCACTTTATCTTTCGAATTTCACTTTATCCTTTGAATTTCACTTTATCTTTAGAATTTCACTTTATCCTTTGAATTTCACTTTATCTTTAGAATTTCACTTGATCTTTAGAATTTCACTTTATCTTTCGAATTTCACTTCATCCTTTGAATTTCACTTTATCCTTTGAATTTCACTTTATCTTTAGAATTTCACTTTATCCTTTGAATTTCACTTTATCTTTCGAATTTCACTTTATCCTTTGAATTTCACTTTATCCTTTGAATTTCACTTTATCTTTAGAATTTCACTTGATCTTTAGAATTTCACTTTATCTTTCGAATTTCACTTTATCCTTTGAATTTCACTTTATCTTTAGAATTTCACTTTATACTTTGAATTTCACTTTATCTTTAGAATTTCACTTGATCTTTAGAATTTCACTTGATCTTTAGAATTTCACTTGATCTTTTGAATTTCACTTTATCTTTAGAATTTCACTTTATCCTTTGAATTTCACTTTATCCTTTGAATTTCAATTTATCTTTAGAATTTCACTTGATCTTTAGAATTTCACTTTATCTTTCGAATTTCACTTTATCCTTTGAATTTCACTTTATCCTTTGAATTTCGCTTTATCTTTAGAATTTCACTTTATCCTTTGAATTTCACTGCATCTTTCGAATTTCGCTTTATCCTTTGAATTTCACTTTATCCTTTGAATTTCACTTTATCTTTAGAATTTCACTTTATCCTTTGAATTTCACTTTATCTTTCAAATTTCACTTTATCCTTTGAATTTCACTTTATCCTTTGAATTTCACTTTATCTTTAGAATTTCACTTGATCTTTAGAATTTCACTTCATCTTTAGAATTTCACTTGATCTTTAGAATTTCACTTTATCTTTCGAATTTCACTTTATCCTTTGAATTTCACTTTATCCTTTGAATTTCACTTTATCTTTAGAATTTCACTTTATCCTTTGAATTTCACTTTATCTTTAGAATTTCACTTTATCTTTAGAATTTCACTTGATCTTTAGAATTTCACTTTATCTTTAGAATTTCACTTTATCCTTTGAATTTCACTTTATCCTTTGAATTTCACTTGATCTTTAGAATTTCACTTGATCTTTAGAATTTCACTTGATCTTTAGAATTTCACTTTATCTTTAGAATTTCACTTTATCCTTTGAATTTCACTTTATCCTTTGAATTTCACTTTATCTTTAGAATTTCACTTTATCCTTTGAATTTCACTTTATCTTTAGAATTTCACTTTATCTTTAGAATTTCACTTGATCTTTAGAATTTCACTTTATCTTTCAAATTTCACTTGATCTTTAGAATTTCACTTCATCCTTTGAATTTCACTTGATCTTTAGAATTTCACTTGATCTTTAGAATTTTACTTGATCTTTAGAATTTCACTTTATCTTTAGAATTTCACTTTATCCTTTGAATTTCACTTTATTCTTTGAATTTCACTTTATCTTTAGAATTTCACTTTATCCTTTGAATTTCACTTTATCTTTAGAATTTCACTTTATCTTTAGAATTTCACTTGATCTTTAGAATTTCACTTCATCTTTCGAATTTCACTTTATCTTTAGAATTTCACTTTATCCTTTGAATTTCACTTTATCCTTTGAATTTCACTTTATCTTTAGAATTTCACTTGATCTTTAGAATTTCACTTTATCTTTCGAATTTCACTTTATCCTTTCAATTTCACTTTATCCTTTGAATTTCGCTTCATCTTTAGAATTTCACTTTATCCTTTGAATTTCACTTTATCTTTAGAATTTCACTTTATCCTTTGAATTTCACTTTATCTTTCAAATTTCACTTTATCCTTTGAATTTCACTTTATCCTTTGAATTTCACTTTATCTTTAGAATTTCACTTGATCTTTAGAATTTCACTTGATCTTTAGAATTTCACTTCATCTTTAGAATTTTACTTGATCTTTAGAATTTCACTTTATCTTTCGAATTTCACTTTATCCTTTGAATTTCACTTTATCCTTTGAATTTCACTTTATCTTTAGAATTTCACTTTATCCTTTGAATTTCACTTTATCTTTAGAATTTCACTTTATCTTTCGAATTTCACTTGATCTTTAGAATTTCACTTTATCTTTAGAATTTCACTTTATCCTTTGAATTTCACTTTATCCTTTGAATTTCACTTGATCTTTAGAATTTCACTTGATCTTTAGAATTTCACTTGATCTTTAGAATTTCACTTTATCTTTAGAATTTCACTTTATCCTTTGAATTTCACTTTATCCTTTGAATTTCACTTTATCTTTAGAATTTCACTTCATCCTTTGAATTTCACTTTATCTTTAGAATTTCACTTTATCTTTAGAATTTCACTTGATCTTTAGAATTTCACTTTATTTTTCAAATTCCACTTGATCTTTAGAATTTCACTTTATCTTTCGAATTTCACTTTATCCTTTGAATTTCACTTTATCTTTAGAATTTCACTTTATCCTTTGAATTTCACTTTATCCTTTGAATTTCACTTTATCCTTTGAATTTCACTTTATCTTTAGAATTTCACTTGATCTTTAGAATTTCACTTTATCTTTCGAATTTCACTTTATCCTTTGAATTTCACTTTATCTTTCGAATTTCACTTTATCCTTTGAATTTCACTTTATCTTTAGAATTTCACTTGATCTTTGGAATTTCACTTTATCTTTCGAATTTCACTTCATCCTTTGAATTTCACTTTATCCTTTGAATTTCACTTTATCTTTAGAATTTCACTTTATCCTTTGAATTTCACTTTATCTTTCGAATTTCACTTTATCCTTTGAATTTCACTTTATCCTTTGAATTTCACTTTATCTTTAGAATTTCACTTGATCTTTAGAATTTCACTTTATCTTTCGAATTTCACTTTATCCTTTGAATTTCACTTTATCTTTAGAATTTCACTTTATCCTTTGAATTTCACTTTATCCTTTGAATTTCACTTTATCTTTAGAATTTCACTTTATCCTTTGAATTTCACTTTATCTTTAGAATTTCACTTTATCTTTAGAATTTCACTTGATCTTTAGAATTTCACTTTATCTTTCAAATTTCACTTGATCTTTAGAATTTCACTTCATCCTTTGAATTTCACTTGATCTTTAGAATTTCACTTGATCTTTAGAATTTTACTTGATCTTTAGAATTTCACTTTATCTTTAGAATTTCACTTTATCCTTTGAATTTCACTTTATTCTTTGAATTTCACTTTATCTTTAGAATTTCACTTTATCCTTTGAATTTCACTTTATCTTTAGAATTTCACTTTATCTTTAGAATTTCACTTGATCTTTAGAATTTCACTTCATCTTTCGAATTTCACTTTATCTTTAGAATTTCACTTTATCCTTTGAATTTCACTTTATCCTTTGAATTTCACTTTATCTTTAGAATTTCACTTGATCTTTAGAATTTCACTTTATCTTTCGAATTTCACTTTATCCTTTGAATTTCACTTTATCCTTTGAATTTCGCTTCATCTTTAGAATTTCACTTTATCCTTTGAATTTCACTTTATCTTTAGAATTTCACTTTATCCTTTGAATTTCACTTTATCTTTCAAATTTCACTTTATCCTTTGAATTTCACTTTATCCTTTGAATTTCACTTTATCTTTAGAATTTCACTTGATCTTTAGAATTTCACTTGATCTTTAGAATTTCACTTCATCTTTAGAATTTTACTTGATCTTTAGAATTTCACTTTATCTTTCGAATTTCACTTTATCCTTTGAATTTCACTTTATCCTTTGAATTTCACTTTATCTTTAGAATTTCACTTTATCCTTTGAATTTCACTTTATCTTTAGAATTTCACTTTATCTTTCGAATTTCACTTGATCTTTAGAATTTCACTTTATCTTTAGAATTTCACTTTATCCTTTGAATTTCACTTTATCCTTTGAATTTCACTTGATCTTTAGAATTTCACTTGATCTTTAGAATTTCACTTGATCTTTAGAATTTCACTTTATCTTTAGAATTTCACTTTATCCTTTGAATTTCACTTTATCCTTTGAATTTCACTTTATCTTTAGAATTTCACTTCATCCTTTGAATTTCACTTTATCTTTAGAATTTCACTTTATCTTTAGAATTTCACTTGATCTTTAGAATTTCACTTTATTTTTCAAATTCCACTTGATCTTTAGAATTTCACTTTATCTTTCGAATTTCACTTTATCCTTTGAATTTCACTTTATCTTTAGAATTTCACTTTATCCTTTGAATTTCACTTTATCCTTTGAATTTCACTTTATCCTTTGAATTTCACTTTATCTTTAGAATTTCACTTGATCTTTAGAATTTCACTTTATCTTTCGAATTTCACTTTATCCTTTGAATTTCACTTTATCTTTCGAATTTCACTTTATCCTTTGAATTTCACTTTATCTTTAGAATTTCACTTGATCTTTGGAATTTCACTTTATCTTTCGAATTTCACTTCATCCTTTGAATTTCACTTTATCCTTTGAATTTCACTTTATCTTTAGAATTTCACTTTATCCTTTGAATTTCACTTTATCTTTCGAATTTCACTTTATCCTTTGAATTTCACTTTATCCTTTGAATTTCACTTTATCTTTAGAATTTCACTTGATCTTTAGAATTTCACTTTATCTTTCGAATTTCACTTTATCCTTTGAATTTCACTTTATATTTAGAATTTCACTTTATACTTTGAATTTCACTTTATCTTTAGAATTTCACTTGATCTTTAGAATTTCACTTGATCTTTAGAATTTCACTTTATCCTTTGAATTTCACTTTATCCTTTGAATTTCACTTTATCTTTAGAATTTCACTTTATCCTTTGAATTTCAATTTATCTTTCGAATTTCACTTTATCCTTTGAATTTCACTTCATCCTTTGAATTTCACTTTATCTTTAGAATTTCACTTTATCTTTAGAATTTCACTTTATCTTTAGAATTTCACTTTGTCTTTAGAATTTCACTTTATCTTTAGAATTTCACTTTATCTTTAGAATTTCACTTTATCTTTCGAATTTCACTTTATCCTTTGAATTTCACTTTATCTTTAGAATTTCACTTTATCTTTAGAATTTCACTTCATCTTTAGAATTTCACTTCATCTTTAGAATTTCACTTTATCTTTAGAATTTCACTTTATCTTTAGAATTTCACTTTATCTTTAGAATTTCACTTGATATTTAGAATTTCACTTCATCTTTAGAATTTCACTTGATCTTTCGAATTTCACTTTATCCTTTGAATTTCACTTTATCCTTTGAATTCCACTTTATCTTTAGAATTTCACTTTATCTTTAGAATTTCACTTTATCTTTAGAATTTCACTTTATCTTTAGAATTTCACTTGATCTTTAGAATTTCACTTTATCTTTAGAATTTCACTTTATCTTTAGAATTTCACTTTATCTTTAGAATTTCACTTCATATTTAGAATTTCACTTTATATTTAGAATTTCACCTCATCTTTAGAATTTCACTTTATCTTTAGAATTTCACTTTATCTTTCGAATTTCACTTAATCCTTTGAATTTCACTTTATCTTTAGAATTTCACTCTATATTTAGAATTTCACTTTATATTTAGAATTTTCACCTCATCTTTAGAATTTCACTTTATCTTTAGAATTTCACTTTATCTTTAGAATTTCACTTTATCTTTCGAATTTCACTTTATCCTTTGAATTTCACTTTATCCTTTGAATTTCACTTTATCTTTTGAATTTTACTTTATCCTTTGAATTTCACTTTATCTTTAGAATTTCACTTCATCTTTAGAATTTCACCTTATCTTTAGAATTTCACTTTATCTTTAGAATTTCACTTGATCTTTAGAATTTCACTTCATCTTTAGAATTTCACTTGATCTTTAGAATTTCACTTTATCTTTCGAATTTCACTTTATCCTTTGAATTTCACTTTATCTTTCGAATTTCACTTTATCCTTTGAATTTCACTTTATCTTTAGAATTTCACTTTATCTTTAGAATTTCACTTTATCCTTTGAATTTCACTTTATCTTTAGAATTTCACTTGATCTTTAGAATTTCACTTTATCCTTTGAATTTCACTTTATCTTTCGAATTTCACTTTATCCTTTGAATTTCACTTGATCTTTAGAATTTCACTTTATCTTTCGAATTTCACTTCATCCTTTGAATTTCACTTTATCCTTTGAATTTCACTTTATCTTTAGAATTTCACTTTATCCTTTGAATTTCACTTTATCTTTCGAATTTCACTTTATCCTTTGAATTTCACTTTATCCTTTGAATTTCACTTTATCTTTAGAATTTCACTTGATCTTTAGAATTTCACTTTATCTTTCGAATTTCACTTTATCCTTTGAATTTCACTTTATCTTTAGAATTTCACTTTATCCTTTGAATTTCACTTTATCTTTAGAATTTCACTTGATCTTTAGAATTTCACTTGATCTTTAGAATTTCACTTTATCTTTCGAATTTCACTTTATCCTTTGAATTTCACTTTATCCTTTGAATTTCACTTTATCTTTAGAATTTCACTTTATCCTTTGAATTTCAATTTATCTTTCGAATTTCACTTTATCCTTTGAATTTCACTTCATCCTTTGAATTTCACTTTATCTTTAGAATTTCACTTCATCTTTAGAATTTCACTTTATCTTTAGAATTTCACTTTATCTTTAGAATTTCACTTTGTCTTTAGAATTTCACTTTATCTTTAGAATTTCACTTTATCTTTAGAATTTCACTTTATCTTTCGAATTTCACTTTATCCTTTGAATTTCACTTTATCTTTAGAATTTCACTTTATCTTTAGAATTTCACTTTATCTTTAGAATTTCACTTTATCTTTAGAATTTCACTTTATCTTTAGAATTTCACTTGATGTTTAGAATTTCACTTCATCTTTAGAATTTCACTTGATCTTTCGAATTTCACTTTATCCTTTGAATTTCACTTTATCCTTTGAATTTCACTTTATCTTTAGAATTTCACTTTATCTTTAGAATTTCACTTTATCTTTAGAATTTCACTTTATCTTTAGAATTTCACTTGATCTTTAGAATTTCACTTTATCTTTAGAATTTCACTTTATCTTTAGAATTTCACTTTATCTTTAGAATTTCACTTCATATTTAGAATTTCACTTTATATTTAGAATTTCACCTCATCTTTAGAATTTCACTTTATCTTTAGAATTTCACTTTATCTTTCGAATTTCACTTAATCCTTTGAATTTCACTTTATCTTTAGAATTTCACTCTATATTTAGAATTTCACTTTATATTTAGAATTTTCACCTCATCTTTAGAATTTCACTTTATCTTTAGAATTTCACTTTATCTTTAGAATTTCACTTTATCTTTCGAATTTCACTTTATCCTTTGAATTTCACTTTATCCTTTGAATTTCCCTTTATCTTTAGAATTTTACTTTATCCTTTGAATTTCACTTTATCTTTAGAATTTCACTTCATCTTTAGAATTTCACCTTATCTTTAGAATTCCACTTTATCTTTAGAATTTCACTTGATCTTTAGAATTTCACTTCATCTTTAGAATTTCACTTGATCTTTAGAATTTCACTTTATCTTTCGAATTTCACTTCATCCTTTGAATTTCACTTTATCTTTCGAATTTCACTTTATCCTTTGAATTTCACTTTATCTTTAGAATTTCACTTTATCTTTAGAATTTCACTTTATCCTTTGAATTTCACTTTATCTTTAGAATTTCACTTGATCTTTAGAATTTCACTTGATCTTTAGAATTTCACTTTATCTTTCGAATTTCACTTTATCCTTTGAATTTCACTTTATCCTTTGAATTTCACTTTATCTTTAGAATTTCACTTTATCCTTTGAATTTCACTTTATCTTTCGAATTTCAATTTATCCTTTGAATTTCACTTTATCCTTTGAATTTCACTTTATCTTTAGAATTTCACTTGATCTTTAGAATTTCACTTTATCTTTCGAATTTCACTTTATCCTTTGAATTTCACTTTATCTTTAGAATTTCACTTTATCCTTTGAAATTCACTTTATCTTTAGAATTTCACTTGATCTTTAGAATTTCACTTGATCTTTAGAATTTCACTTTATCTTTCGAATTTCACTTTATCCTTTGAATTTCACTTTATCCTTTGAATTTCACTTTATCTTTAGAATTTCACTTTATCCTTTGAATTTCACTTTATCTTTAGAATTTCACTTCATCTTTAGAATTTCACTTTATCTTTAGAATTTCACTTTATCTTTAGAATTTCACTTTGTCTTTAGAATTTCACTTTATCTTTAGAATTTCACTTTATCTTTAGAATTTCACTTTGTCTTTCGAATTTCACTTTATCCTTTGAATTTCACTTTATCTTTAGAATTTCACTTTATCTTTAGAATTTCACTTTATCTTTAGAATTTCACTTTATCTTTAGAATTTCACTTTATCTTTAGAATTTCACTTGATCTTTAGAATTTCACTTCATCTTTAGAATTTCACTTGATCTTTCGAATTTCACTTTATCCTTTGAATTTCACTTTATCCTTTGAATTTCACTTTATCTTTAGAATTTCACTTTATCTTTAGAATTTCACTTTATCTTTAGAATTTCACTTTATCTTTAGAATTTCACTTGATCTTTAGAATTTCACTTTATCTTTAGAATTTCACTTCATATTTAGAATTTCACTTTATATTTAGAATTTCACCTCATCTTTAGAATTTCACTTTATCTTTAGAATTTCACTTTATCTTTCGAATTTCACTTAATCCTTTGAATTTCACTTTATCTTTAGAATTTCACTCTATATTTAGAATTTCACTTTATATTTAGAATTTTCACCTCATCTTTAGAATTTCACTTTATCTTTAGAATTTCACTTTATCTTTAGAATTTCACTTTATCTTTCGAATTTCACTTTATCCTTTGAATTTCACTTTATCCTTTGAATTTCACTTTATCTTTAGAATTTCACTTTATCCTTTGAATTTCACTTTATCTTTAGAATTTCACTTCATCTTTAGAATTTCACCTTATCTTTGGAATTTCACTTTATCTTTAGAATTTCACTTGATCTTTAGAATTTCACTTCATCTTTAGAATTTCACTTGATCTTTAGAATTACACTTGATCTTTAGAATTTCACTTCATCTTTAGAATTTCACTTGATCTTTAGAATTTCACTTTATCTTTAGAATTTCACTTTATCTTTAGAATTTCACTTTATCTTTAGAATTTCACTTGATCTTTAGAATTTCACTTTATCTTTAGAATTTCACTTCATATTTAGAATTTCACTTTATATTTAGAATTTCACCTCATCTTTAGAATTTCACTTTATCTTTAGAATTTCACTGTATCTTTCGAATTTCACTTAATCCTTTGAATTTCACTTTATCTTTAGAATTTCACTCTATATTTAGAATTTCACTTTATATTTAGAATTTTCACCTCATCTTTAGAATTTCACTTTATCTTTAGAATTTCACTTTATCTTTAGAATTTCACTTTATCTTTAGAATTTTACTTTATCCTTTGAATTTCACTTTATCTTTAGAATTTCACTTCATCTTTAGAATTTCACCTTATCTTTGGAATTTCACTTTATCTTTAGAATTTCACTTGATCTTTAGAATTTCACTTCATCTTTAGAATTTCACTTTATCTTTAGAATTTCACTTGATCTTTAGAATTTCACTTCATCTTTAGAATTTCACTTGATCTTTAGAATTTCACTTTATCTTTCGAATTTCACTTTATCCTTTGAATTTCACTTTATCTTTCGAATTTCACTTTATCCTTTGAATTTCACTTTATCTTTAGAATTTCACTTTATCTTTCGAATTTCACTTGATCTTTCGAATTTCACTTTATCTTTAGAATTTCACTTTATCCTTTGAATTTCACTTTATCCTTTGAATTTCACTTGATCTTTAGAATTTCACTTGATCTTTAGAATTTCACTTGATCTTTAGAATTTCACTTTATCTTTAGAATTTCACTTTATCCTTTGAATTTCACTTTATTCTTTGAATTTCACTATCTTTAGAATTTCACTTTATCCTTTGAATTTCACTTTATGTTTAGAATTTCACTTTATCTTTAGAATTTCACTTGATCTTTAGAATTTCACTTCATCTTTCGAATTTCACTTGATCTTTAGAATTTCACTTTATCTTTAGAATTTCACTTTATCCTTTGAATTTCACTTTATCCTTTGAATTTCAATTTATCTTTAGAATTTCACTTGATCTTTAGAATTTCACTTTATCTTTCGAATTTCACTTTATCCTTTGAATTTCACTTTATCCTTTGAATTTCGCTTTATCTTTAGAATTTCACTTTATCCTTTGAATTTCACTGCATCTTTCGAATTTTGCTTTATCCTTTGAATTTCACTTTATCCTTTGAATTTCACTTTATCTTTAGAATTTCACTTTATCCTTTGAATTTCACTTTATCTTTCAAATTTCACTTTATCCTTTGAATTCACTTTATCCTTTGAATTTCACTTTATCTTTAGAATTTCACTTGATCTTTAGAATTTCACTTCATCTTTAGAATTTCACTTGATCTTTAGAATTTCACTTTATCTTTCGAATTTCAATTTATCCTTTGAATTTCACTTTATCCTTTGAATTTCACTTTATCTTTAGAATTTCACTTTATCCTTTGAATTTCACTTTATCTTTAGAATTTCACTTTATCTTTAGAATTTCACTTGATCTTTAGAATTTCACTTTATCTTTAGAATTTCACTTTATCCTTTGAATTTCACTTTATCCTTTGAATTTCACTTGATCTTTAGAATTTCACTTGATCTTTAGAATTTCACTTGATCTTTAGAATTTCACTTTATCTTTAGAATTTCACTTTATCCTTTGAATTTCACTTTATCCTTTGAATTTCACTTTTTCTTTAGAATTTCACTTTATCCTTTGAATTTCACTTTATCTTTAGAATTTCACTTTATCTTTAGAATTTCACTTGATCTTTAGAATTTCACTTTATCTTTCAAATTTCACTTGATCTTTAGAATTTCACTTTATCCTTTGAATTTCACTTGATCTTTAGAATTTCACTTGATCTTTAGAATTTCACTTGATATTTAGAATTTCACTTTATCTTTAGAATTTCACTTTATCCTTTGAATTTCACTTTATTCTTTGAATTTCACTTTATCTTTAGAATTTCACTTTATCCTTTGAATTTCACTTTATCTTTAGAATTTCACTTTATCTTTAGAATTTCACTTGATCTTTAGAATTTCACTTCATCTTTCGAATTTCACTTTATCTTTAGAATTTCACTTGATCTTTAGAATTTCACTTCATCTTTCGAATTTCACTTGATCTTTAGAATTTCACTTTATCTTTAGAATTTCACTTTATCCTTTGAATTTCACTTTATCCTTTGAATTTCACTTTATCTTTAGAATTTCACTTGATCTTTAGAATTTCACTTTATCTTTCGAATTTCACTTTATCCTTTGAATTTCACTTTATCCTTTGAATTTCGCTTCATCTTTAGAATTTCACTTTATCCTTTGAATTTCACTGCATCTTTCGAATTTCGCTTTATCCTTTGAATTTCACTTTATCCTTTGAATTTCACTTTATCTTTCAAATTTCACTTTATCCTTTGAATTTCACTTTATCCTTTGAATTTCACTTTATCTTTAGAATTTCACTTGATCTTTAGAATTTCACTTCATCTTTAGAATTTCACTTCATCTTTAGAATTTTACTTGATCTTTAGAATTTCACTTTATCTTTCGAATTTCACTTTATCCTTTGAATTTCACTTTATCCTTTGAATTTCACTTTATCTTTAGAATTTCACTTTATCCTTTGAATTTCACTTTATCTTTAGAATTTCACTTTATCTTTCGAATTTCACTTGATCTTTAGAATTTCACTTTATCTTTAGAATTTCACTTTATCCTTTGAATTTCACTTTATCCTTTGAATTTCACTTTATCTTTAGAATTTCACTTTATCCTTTGAATTTCACTTTATCTTTAGAATTTCACTTTATCTTTAGAATTTCACTTGATCTTTAGAATTTCACTTTATCCTTTGAATTTCACTTTATCCTTTGAATTTCGCTTTATCTTTAGAATTTCACTTTATCCTTTGAATTTCACTGCATCTTTCGAATTTCACTTTATCCTTTGAATTTCACTTTATCCTTTGAATTTCACTTTATCTTTAGAATTTCACTTTATCCTTTGAATTTCACTTTATCTTTCAAATTTCACTTTATCCTTTGAATTTCACTTTATCCTTTGAATTTCACTTTATCTTTAGAATTTCACTTCATCTTTAGAATTTCACTTTATGTTTAGATATTCACTTTATCTTTAGAATTTCACTTTATCTTTAGAATTTCACTTTATCTTTAGAATTTCACTTTATCTTTCGAATTTTACTTTATCCTTTGAATTTCACTTGATCCTTTGAATTTCACTTGATCTTTAGAATTTCACTTTATCCTTTGAATTTCACTTTATCTTTAGAATTTCACTTTATCTTTAGAATTTCACTTTATCTTTAGAATTTCACTTTATCTTTAGAATTTCACTTTATCTTTAGAATTTCACTTGATCTTTAGAATTTCACTTCATCTTTAGAATTTCACTTGATCTTTCGAATTTCACTTTATCCTTTGAATTTCACTTTATCCTTTGAATTTAACTTTATCTTTAGAATTTCACTTTATCTTTAGAATTTCACTTTATCTTTAGAATTTCACTTTATCTTTAGAATTTCACTTGATCTTTAGAATTTCACTTTATCTTTAGAATTTCACTTTATCTTTAGAATTTCACTTAACTTTAGAATTTCACTTTATATTTAGAATTTCACTTTATATTTAGAATTTCACCTTATCTTTCGAATTTCACTTTATCCTTTGAATTTCACTCTATCTTTAGAATTTCACTTTATATTTAGAATTTCGCTTTATATTTAGAATTTCACCTCATCTTTAGAATTTCACTTTATCTTTAGAATTTCACTTTATCTTTAGAATTTCACTTTATCTTTCGAATTTCACTTTATCCTTTGAATTTCACTTTATCCTTTGAATTTCACTTTATCTTTAGAATTTCACTTTATCCTTTGAATTTCACTTTATCTTTAGAATTTCACTTCATCTTTAGAATTTCACCTTATCTTTAGAATTTCACTTTATCTTTAGAATTTCACTTGATCTTTAGAATTTCACTTCATCTTTAGAATTTCACTTGATCTTTAGAATTTCACTTTATCTTTCGAAATTTCACTTTATCCTTTGAATTTCACTTTATCTTTCGAATTTCACTTTATCCTTTGAATTTCACTTTATCTTTAGAATTTCACTTTATCTTTCGAATTTCACTTGATCTTTAGAATTTCACTTTATCTTTAGAATTTCACTTTATCCTTTGAATTTCACTTTATCCTTTGAATTTCACTTGATCTTTAGAATTTCACTTGATCTTTAGAATTTCACTTGATCTTTAGAATTTCACTTTATCTTTAGAATTTCACTTTATCCTTTGAATTTCACTTTATCCTTTGAATTTCACTTTATCTTTAGAATTTCACTTTATCCTTTGAATTTCACTTTATCTTTAGAATTTCACTTTATCTTTAGAATTTCACTTGATCTTTAGAATTTCACTTGATCTTTCGAATTTCACTTGATCTTTAGAATTTCACTTTATCTTTAGAATTTCACTTTATCCTTTGAATTTCACTTTATCCTTTGAATTTCACTTTATCTTTAGAATTTCACTTTATCCTTTGAATTTCACTTTATCTTTAGAATTTCACTTTATCTTTCGAATTTCACTTTATCTTTCGAATTTCACTTTATCCTTTGAATTTCACTTGATCTTTAGAATTTCACTTGATCTTTCAAATTTCACTTTATCCTTTGAATTTCACTTCATCCTTTGAATTTCACTTTATCTTTAGAATTTCACTTTATCTTTAGAATTTCACTTTATCTTTAGAATTTCACTTTATCTTTAGAATTTCACCTGATCTTTAGAATTTCACTTTATCTTTAGAATTTCACTTTATCTTTAGAATTTCACTTTATCTTTAGAATTTCACTTTATATTTAGAATTTCACTTTATATTTAGAATTTCACCTCATCTTTAGAATTTCACTTTATCTTTAGAATTTCACTTTATCTTTAGAATTTCACTTTATCTTCCGAATTTCACTTTATCCTTTGAATTTCACTTTATCTTTAGAATTTCACTTTATATTTAGAATTTCACTTTATATTTAGAATTTCACCTCATCTTTAGAATTTCACTTTATCTTTAGAATTTCACTTTATCTTTAGAATTTCACTTTATCTTTCGAATTTCACTTTATCCTTTGAATTTCACTTTATCCTTTGAATTTCACATTATCTTTAGAATTTCACTTCATCCTTTGAATTTCACTTTATCTTTCGAATTTCACTTGATCTTTAGAATTTCACTTTATCTTTAGAATTTCACTTTATCCTTTGAATTTCACTTTATCCTTTGAATTTCACTTGATCTTTAGAATTTCACTTGATCTTTAGAATTTCACTTGATCTTTAGAATTTCACTTTATCTTTAGAATTTCACTTTATCCTTTGAATTTCACTTTATCTTTAGAATTTCACTTTATCCTTTGAATTTCACTTTATCCTTTGAATTTCACTTTATCCTTTGAATTTCACTTGATATTTAGAATTTCACTTTATCTTTAGAATTTCACTTTATCTTTAGAATTTCACTTTATCTTTAGAATTTCACTTGATCTCTAGAATTTCACTTTATCTTTAGAATTTCACTTTATCTTTAGAATTTCACTTTATCTTTAGAATTTCACTTTATATTTAGAATTTCACTTTATATTTAGAATTTCACCTTATCTTTCGAATTTCACTTTATCCTTTGAATTTCACTCTATCTTTAGAATTTCACTTTATATTTAGAATTTCGCTTTATATTTAGAATTTCACCTCATCTTTATAATTTCACTTTATCTTTAGAATTTCACTTTATCTTTAGAATTTCACTTTATCTTTCGAATTTCACTTCATCCTTTGAATTTCACTTTATCTTTAGAATTTCACTTCATCTTGAGAATTTCACCTTATCTTTAGAATTTCACTTTATCTTTAGAATTTCACTTGATCTTTAGAATTTCACTTCATCTTTAGAATTTCACTTGATCTTTAGAATTTCACTTTATCTTTCGAAATTTCACTTTATCCTTTGAATTTCACTTTATCTTTCGAATTTCACTTTATCCTTTGAATTTCACTTTATCTTTAGAATTTCACTTTATCTTTCGAATTTCACTTGATCTTTAGAATTTCACTTTATCTTTAGAATTTCACTTGATCTTTAGAATTTCACTTGATCTTTAGAATTTCACTTGATCTTTAGAATTTCACTTGATCTTTAGAATTTCACTTTATCTTTAGAATTTCACTTTATCTTTAGAATTTCACTTTATCCTTTGAATTTCACTTTATCCTTTGAATTTCACTTTATCTTTAGAATTTCACTTTATCCTTTGAATTTCACTTTATCTTTAGAATTTCACTTGATCTTTAGAATTTCACTTGATCTTTAGAATTTCACTTGATCTTTAGAATTTCACTTTATCTTTAGAATTTCACTTTATCCTTTGAATTTCACTTTATCCTTTGAATTTCACTTTATCTTTAGAATTTCACTTTATCCTTTGAATTTCACTTTATCTTTAGAATTTCACTTTATCTTTAGAATTCCACTTGATCTTTAGAATTTCACTTGATCTTTCGAATTTCACTTGATCTTTAGAATTTCACTTTATCTTTAGAATTTCACTTTATCCTTTGAATTTCACTTTATCCTTTGAATTTCACTTTATCTTTAGAATTTCACTTTATCCTTTGAATTTCACTTTATCTTTAGAATTTCACTTTATCTTTCGAATTTCACTTTATCTTTCGAATTTCACTTTATCCTTTGAATTTAACTTGATCTTTAGAATTTCACTTTATCCTTTGAATTTCACTTTATCTTTAGAATTTCACTTTATCTTTAGAATTTCACTTGATGTTTAGAATTTCACTTCATCTTTAGAATTTCACTTTATCTTTAGAATTTCACTTTATCTTTAGAATTTCACTTTATATTTAGAATTTCACTTTATATTTAGAATTTCACCTCATCTTTAGAATTTCACTTTATCTTTAGAATTTCACTTTATCTTTCGAATTTCACTTAATCCTTTGAATTTCACTTTATCTTTAGAATTTCACTCTATATTTAGAATTTCACTTTATATTTAGAATTTTCACCTCATCTTTAGAATTTCACTTTATCTTTAGAATTTCACTTTATCTTTAGAATTTCACTTTATCTTTCGAATTTCACTTTATCCTTTGAATTTCACTTTATCCTTTGAATTTCACTTTATCTTTAGAATTTTACTTTATCCTTTGAATTTCACTTTATCTTTAGAATTTCACTTCATCTTTAGAATTTCACCTTATCTTTGGAATTTCACTTTATCTTTAGAATTTCACTTGATCTTTAGAATTTCACTTCATCTTTAGAATTTCACTTTATCTTTAGAATTTCACTTGATCTTTAGAATTTCACTTCATCTTTAGAATTTCACTTGATCTTTAGAATTTCACTTTATCTTTCGAATTTCACTTTATCCTTTGAATTTCACTTTATCTTTCGAATTTCACTTTATCCTTTGAATTTCACTTTATCTTTAGAATTTCACTTTATCTTTCGAATTTCACTTGATCTTTCGAATTTCACTTTATCTTTAGAATTTCACTTTATCCTTTGAATTTCACTTTATTCTTTGAATTTCACTTGATCTTTAGAATTTCACTTGATCTTTAGAATTTCACTTGATCTTTAGAATTTCACTTTATCTTTAGAATTTCACTTTATCCTTTGAATTTCACTTTATTCTTTGAATTTCACTATCTTTAGAATTTCACTTTATCCTTTGAATTTCACTTTATGTTTAGAATTTCACTTTATCTTGAGAATTTCACTTGATCTTTAGAATTTCACTTCATCTTTCGAATTTCACTTGATCTTTAGAATTTCACTTTATCTTTAGAATTTCACTTTATCCTTTGAATTTCACTTTATCCTTTGAATTTCAATTTATCTTTAGAATTTCACTTGATCTTTAGAATTTCACTTTATCTTTCGAATTTCACTTTATCCTTTGAATTTCACTTTATCCTTTGAATTTCGCTTTATCTTTAGAATTTCACTTTATCCTTTGAATTTCACTGCATCTTTCGAATTTTGCTTTATCCTTTGAATTTCACTTTATCCTTTGAATTTCACTTTATCTTTAGAATTTCACTTTATCCTTTGAATTTCACTTTATCTTTCAAATTTCACTTTATCCTTTGAATTCACTTTATCCTTTGAATTTCACTTTATCTTTAGAATTTCACTTGATCTTTAGAATTTCACTTCATCTTTAGAATTTCACTTGATCTTTAGAATTTCACTTTATCTTTCGAATTTCAATTTATCCTTTGAATTTCACTTTATCCTTTGAATTTCACTTTATCTTTAGAATTTCACTTTATCCTTTGAATTTCACTTTATCTTTAGAATTTCACTTTATCTTTAGAATTTCACTTGATCTTTAGAATTTCACTTTATCTTTAGAATTTCACTTTATCCTTTGAATTTCACTTTATCCTTTGAATTTCACTTGATCTTTAGAATTTCACTTGATCTTTAGAATTTCACTTGATCTTTAGAATTTCACTTTATCTTTAGAATTTCACTTTATCCTTTGAATTTCACTTTATCCTTTGAATTTCACTTTTTCTTTAGAATTTCACTTTATCCTTTGAATTTCACTTTATCTTTAGAATTTCACTTTATCTTTAGAATTTCACTTGATCTTTAGAATTTCACTTTATCTTTCAAATTTCACTTGATCTTTAGAATTTCACTTTATCCTTTGAATTTCACTTGATCTTTAGAATTTCACTTGATCTTTAGAATTTCACTTGATATTTAGAATTTCACTTTATCTTTAGAATTTCACTTTATCCTTTGAATTTCACTTTATTCTTTGAATTTCACTTTATCTTTAGAATTTCACTTTATCCTTTGAATTTCACTTTATCTTTAGAATTTCACTTTATCTTTAGAATTTCACTTGATCTTTAGAATTTCACTTCATCTTTCGAATTTCACTTGATCTTTAGAATTTCACTTTATCTTTAGAATTTCACTTTATCCTTTGAATTTCACTTTATCCTTTGAATTTCACTTTATCTTTAGAATTTCACTTGATCTTTAGAATTTCACTTTATCTTTCGAATTTCACTTTATCCTTTGAATTTCACTTTATCCTTTGAATTTCGCTTCATCTTTAGAATTTCACTTTATCCTTTGAATTTCACTGCATCTTTCGAATTTCGCTTTATCCTTTGAATTTCACTTTATCCTTTGAATTTCACTTTATCTTTAGAATTTCACTTTATCCTTTGAATTTCACTTTATCTTTCAAATTTCACTTTATCCTTTGAATTTCACTTTATCCTTTGAATTTCACTTTATCTTTAGAATTTCACTTGATCTTTAGAATTTCACTTGATCTTTAGAATTTCACTTCATCTTTAGAATTTTACTTGATCTTTAGAATTTCACTTTATCTTTCGAATTTCACTTTATCCTTTGAATTTCACTTTATCCTTTGAATTTCACTTTATCTTTAGAATTTCACTTTATCCTTTGAATTTCACTTTATCTTTAGAATTTCACTTTATCTTTCGAATTTCACTTGATCTTTAGAATTTCACTTTATCTTTAGAATTTCACTTTATCCTTTGAATTTCACTTTATCCTTTGAATTTCACTTTATCTTTAGAATTTCACTTTATCCTTTGAATTTCACTTTATCTTTAGAATTTCACTTTATCTTTAGAATTTCAATTGATCTTTAGAATTTCACTTTATCCTTTGAATTTCACTTTATCCTTTGAATTTCGCTTTATCTTTAGAATTTCACTTTATCCTTTGAATTTCACTGCATCTTTCGAATTTCACTTTATCCTTTGAATTTCACTTTATCCTTTGAATTTCACTTTATCTTTAGAATTTCACTTTATCCTTTGAATTTCACTTTATCTTTCAAATTTCACTTTATCCTTTGAATTTCACTTTATCCTTTGAATTTCACTTTATCTTTAGAATTTCACTTCATCTTTAGAATTTCACTTTATGTTTAGATATTCACTTTATCTTTAGAATTTCACTTTATCTTTAGAATTTCACTTTATCTTTAGAATTTCACTTTATCTTTCGAATTTTACTTTATCGTTTGAATTTCACTTGATCCTTTGAATTTCACTTGATCTTTAGAATTTCACTTTATCCTTTGAATTTCACTTTATCTTTAGAATTTCACTTTATCTTTAGAATTTCACTTTATCTTTAGAATTTCACTTTATCTTTAGAATTTCACTTTATCTTTAGAATTTCACTTGATCTTTAGAATTTCACTTCATCTTTAGAATTTCACTTGATCTTTCGAATTTCACTTTATCCTTTGAATTTCATTTTATCCTTTGAATTTAAATTTATCTTTAGAATTTCACTTTATCTTTAGAATTTCACTTTATCTTTAGAATTTCACTTTATCTTTAGAATTTCACTTGATCTTTAGAATTTCACTTTATCTTTAGAATTTCACTTTATCTTTAGAATTTCACTTAACTTTAGAATTTCACTTTATATTTAGAATTTCACTTTATATTTAGAATTTCACCTTATCTTTCGAATTTCACTTTATCCTTTGAATTTCACTCTATCTTTAGAATTTCACTTTATATTTAGAATTTCGCTTTATATTTAGAATTTCACCTCATCTTTAGAATTTCACTTTATCTTTAGAATTTCACTTTATCTTTAGAATTTCACTTTATCTTTCGAATTTCACTTTATCCTTTGAATTTCACTTTATCCTTTGAATTTCACTTTATCTTTAGAATTTCACTTTATCCTTTGAATTTCACTTTATCTTTAGAATTTCACTTCATCTTTAGAATTTCACCTTATCTTTAGAATTTCACTTTATCTTTAGAATTTCACTTGATCTTTAGAATTTCACTTCATCTTTAGAATTTCACTTGATCTTTAGAATTTCACTTTATCTTTCGAAATTTCACTTTATCCTTTGAATTTCACTTTATCTTTCGAATTTCACTTTATCCTTTGAATTTCACTTTATCTTTAGAATTTCACTTTATCTTTCGAATTTCACTTGATCTTTAGAATTTCACTTTATCTTTAGAATTTCACTTTATCCTTTGAATTTCACTTTATCCTTTGAATTTCACTTGATCTTTAGAATTTCACTTGATCTTTAGAATTTCACTTGATCTTTAGAATTTCACTTTATCTTTAGAATTTCACTTTATCCTTTGAATTTCACTTTATCCTTTGAATTTCACTTTATCTTTAGAATTTCACTTTATCCTTTGAATTTCACTTTATCTTTAGAATTTCACTTTATCTTTAGAATTTCACTTGATCTTTAGAATTTCACTTGATCTTTCGAATTTCACTTGATCTTTAGAATTTCACTTTATCTTTAGAATTTCACTTTATCCTTTGAATTTCACTTTATCCTTTGAATTTCACTTTATCTTTAGAATTTCACTTTATCCTTTGAATTTCACTTTATCTTTAGAATTTCACTTTATCTTTCGAATTTCACTTTATCTTTCGAATTTCACTTTATCCTTTGAATTTCACTTGATCTTTAGAATTTCACTTTATCCTTTGAATTTCACTTTATCTTTAGAATTTCACTTTATCTTTAGAATTTCACTTGATCTTTAGAATTTCACTTCATCTTTAGAATTTCACTTGATCTTTCAAATTTCACTTTATCCTTTGAATTTCACTTCATCCTTTGAATTTCACTTTATCTTTAGAATTTCACTTTATCTTTAGAATTTCACTTTATCTTTAGAATTTCACTTTATCTTTAGAATTTCACCTGATCTTTAGAATTTCACTTTATCTTTAGAATTTCACTTTATCTTTAGAATTTCACTTTATCTTTAGAATTTCACTTTATATTTAGAATTTCACTTTATATTTAGAATTTCACCTCATCTTTAGAATTTCACTTTATCTTTAGAATTTCACTTTATCTTTAGAATTTCACTTTATCTTCCGAATTTCACTTTATCCTTTGAATTTCACTTTATCTTTAGAATTTCACTTTATATTTAGAATTTCACTTTATATTTAGAATTTCACCTCATCTTTAGAATTTCACTTTATCTTTAGAATTTCACTTTATCTTTAGAATTTCACTTTATCTTTCGAATTTCACTTTATCCTTTGAATTTCACTTTATCCTTTGAATTTCACATTATCTTTAGAATTTCACTTCATCCTTTGAATTTCACTTTATCTTTCGAATTTCACTTGATCTTTAGAATTTCACTTTATCTTTAGAATTTCACTTTATCCTTTGAATTTCACTTTATCCTTTGAATTTCACTTGATCTTTAGAATTTCACTTGATCTTTAGAATTTCACTTGATCTTTAGAATTTCACTTTATCTTTAGAATTTCACTTTATCCTTTGAATTTCACTTTATCTTTAGAATTTCACTTTATCCTTTGAATTTCACTTTATCCTTTGAATTTCACTTTATCCTTTGAATTTCACTTGATCTTTAGAATTTCACTTTATCTTTAGAATTTCACTTTATCTTTAGAATTTCACTTTATCTTTAGAATTTCACTTGATCTCTAGAATTTCACTTTATCTTTAGAATTTCACTTTATCTTTAGAATTTCACTTTATCTTTAGAATTTCACTTTATATTTAGAATTTCACTTTATATTTAGAATTTCACCTTATCTTTCGAATTTCACTTTATCCTTTGAATTTCACTCTATCTTTAGAATTTCACTTTATATTTAGAATTTCGCTTTATATTTAGAATTTCACCTCATCTTTAGAATTTCACTTTATCTTTAGAATTTCACTTTATCTTTAGAATTTCACTTTATCTTTCGAATTTCACTTTATCCTTTGAATTTCACTTTTTCCTTTGAATTTCACTTTATCTTTAGAATTTCACTTCATCCTTTGAATTTCACTTTATCTTTAGAATTTCACTTCATCTTTAGAATTTCACCTTATCTTTAGAATTTCACTTTATCTTTAGAATTTCACTTGATCTTTAGAATTTCACTTTATCTTTCGAAATTTCACTTTATCCTTTGAATTTCACTTTATCTTTCGAATTTCACTTTATCCTTTGAATTTCACTTTATCTTTAGAATTTCACTTTATCTTTCGAATTTCACTTGATCTTTAGAATTTCACTTTATCTTTAGAATTTCACTTTATCCTTTGAATTTCACTTTATCCTTTGAATTTCACTTGATCTTTAGAATTTCACTTGATCTTTAGAATTTCACTTGATCTTTAGAATTTCACTTTATCTTTAGAATTTCACTTTATCCTTTGAATTTCACTTTATCTTTAGAATTTCACTTTATCCTTTGAATTTCACTTTATCTTTAGAATTTCACTTTATCTTTAGAATTTCACTTGATCTTTAGAATTTCACTTGATCTTTCGAATTTCACTTGATCTTTAGAATTTCACTTTATCTTTAGAATTTCACTTTATCCTTTGAATTTCACTTTATCCTTTGAATTTCACTTTATCTTTAGAATTTCACTTTATCCTTTGAATTTCACTTTATCTTTAGAATTTCACTTTATCTTTCGAATTTCACTTTATCTTTCGAATTTCACTTTATCCTTTGAATTTAACTTGATCTTTAGAATTTCACTTTATCCTTTGAATTTCACTTTATCTTTAGAATTTCACTTTATCTTTAGAATTTCACTTGATGTTTAGAATTTCACTTCATCTTTAGAATTTCACTTTATCTTTAGAATTTCACTTTATCTTTAGAATTTCACTTTATATTTAGAATTTCACTTTATATTTAGAATTTCACCTCATCTTTAGAATTTCACTTTATCTTTAGAATTTCACTTTATCTTTAGAATTTCACTTTATCTTCCGAATTTCACTTTATCCTTTGAATTTCACTTTATCTTTAGAATTTCACTTTATATTTAGAATTTCACTTTATATTTAGAATTTCACCTCATCTTTAGAATTTCACTTTATCTTTAGAATTTCACTTTATCTTTAGAATTTCACTTTATCTTTCGAATTTCACTTTATCCTTTGAATTTCACTTTATCCTTTGAATTTCACATTATCTTTAGAATTTCACTTCATCCTTTGAATTTCACTTTATCTTTCGAATTTCACTTGATCTTTAGAATTTCACTTTATCTTTAGAATTTCACTTTATCCTTTGAATTTCACTTTATCCTTTGAATTTCACTTGATCTTTAGAATTTCACTTGATCTTTAGAATTTCACTTGATCTTTAGAATTTCACTTTATCTTTAGAATTTCACTTTATCCTTTGAATTTCACTTTATCTTTAGAATTTCACTTTATCCTTTGAATTTCACTTTATCCTTTGAATTTCACTTTATCCTTTGAATTTCACTTGATCTTTAGAATTTCACTTTATCTTTAGAATTTCACTTAATCTTTAGAATTTCACTTTATCTTTCGAATTTCACTTGATCTTTAGAATTTCACTTTATCTTTAGAATTTCACTTTATCCTTTGAATTTCACTTTATCCTTTGAATTTCACTTTATCCTTTGAATTTCACTTCATCTTTAGAATTTCACTTGATCTTTAGAATTTCACTTTATCTTTCTAATTTCACTTTATCCTTTGAATTTCACTTTATCTTTAGAATTTCACTTTATCCTTTGAATTTCACTTTATCTTTAGAATTTCACTTGATCTTTAGAATTTCACTTGATCTTTAGAATTTCACTTTATCTTTCGAATTTCACTTTATCCTTTGAATTTCACTTTATCCTTTGAATTTCACTTTATCTTTAGAATTTCACTTTATCCTTTGAATTTCACTTTATCTTTCGAATTTCACTTTATCCTTTGAATTTCACTTTATCCTTTGAATTTCACTTTATCTTTAGAATTTCACTTGATCTTTAGAATTTCACTTTATCTTTCGAATTTCACTTTATCCTTTGAATTTCACTTTATCTTTAGAATTTCACTTTATCCTTTGAATTTCACTTTATCTTTAGAATTTCACTTGATCTTTAGAATTTCACTTGATCTTTAGAATTTCACTTTATCTTTCGAATTTCACTTTATCCTTTGAATTTCACTTTATCCTTTGAATTTCACTTTATCTTTAGAATTTCACTTTATCCTTTGAATTTCAATTTATCTTTCGAATTTCACTTTATCCTTTGAATTTCACTTCATCCTTTGAATTTCACTTTATCTTTAGAATTTCACTTCATCTTTAGAATTTCACTTTATCTTTAGAATTTCACTTTATCTTTAGAATTTCACTTTGTCTTTAGAATTTCACTTTATCTTTAGAATTTCACTTTATCTTTAGAATTTCACTTCATCTTTAGAATTTCACTTTATCTTTAGAATTTCACTTTATCTTTAGAATTTCACTTTGTCTTTAGAATTTCACTTTATCCTTTGAATTTCACTTTATCCTTTAAATTTCACTTCATCTTTAGAATTTTACTTTATCCTTTGAATTTCACTTTATCTTTAGAATTTCACTTCATCTTTAGAATTTCACCTTATCTTTAGAAATTTCACTTTATCTTTAGAATTTCACTTGATCTTTAGAATTTCACTTCATCTTTAGAATTTCACTTGATCTTTAGAATTTCACTTTATCTTTCGAATTTCACTTTATCCTTTGAATTTCACTTTATCTTTCGAATTTCACTTTATCCTTTGAATTTCACTTTATCTTTAGAATTTCACTTTATCCTTTGAATTTCACTTTATCTTTAGAATTTCACTTTATCTTTAGAATTTCACTTGATCTTTAGAATTTCACTTTATCCTTTGAATTTCACTTTATCCTTTGAATTTCGCTTTATCTTTAGAATTTCACTTTATCCTTTGAATTTCACTGCATCTTTCGAATTTCACTTTATCCTTTGAATTTCACTTTATCCTTTGAATTTCACTTTATCTTTAGAATTTCACTTTATCCTTTGAATTTCACTTTATCTTTCAAATTTCACTTTATCCTTTGAATTTCACTTTATCCTTTGAATTTCACTTTATCTTTAGAATTTCACTTCATCTTTAGAATTTCACTTTATGTTTAGAATGTCACTTTATCTTTAGAATTTCACTTTATCTTTAGAATTTCACTTTATCTTTAGAATTTCACTTTATCTTTCGAATTTTACTTTATCCTTTGAATTTCACTTGATCCTTTGAATTTCACTTGATCTTTAGAATTTCACTTTATCCTTTGAATTTCACTTTATCTTTAGAATTTCACTTTATCTTTAGAATTTCACTTTATCTTTAGAATTTCACTTTATCTTTAGAATTTCACTTTATCTTTAGAATTTCACTTGATCTTTAGAATTTCACTTCATCTTTAGAATTTCACTTGATCTTTCGAATTTCACTTTATCCTTTGAATTTCACTTTATCCTTTGAATTTCACTTTATCTTTAGAATTTCACTTTATCTTTAGAATTTCACTTTATCTTTAGAATTTCACTTTATCTTTAGAATTTCACTTTATCTTTAGAATTTCACTTTATCTTTAGAATTTCACTTTATATTTAGAATTTCACTTTATCTTTAGAATTTCACTTTATATTTAGAATTTCACTTTATATTTAGAATTTCACCTTATCTTTCGAATTTCACTTTATCCTTTGAATTTCACTCTATCTTTAGAATTTCACTTTATATTTAGAATTTCGCTTTATATTTAGAATTTCACCTCATCTTTAGAATTTCACTTTGTCTTTAGAATTTCACTTTATCTTTAGAATTTCACTTTATCTTTCGAATTTCACTTTATCCTTTGAATTTCACTTTATCCTTTGAATTTCACTTTATCTTTAGAATTTCACTTTATCCTTTGAATTTCACTTTATCTTTAGAATTTCACTTCATCTTTAGAATTTCACCTTATCTTTAGAATTTCACTTTATCTTTAGAATTTCACCTGATCTTTAGAATTTCACTTCATCTTTAGAATTTCACTTGATCTTTAGAATTTAACTTTATCTTTCGAAATTTCACTTTATCCTTTGAATTTCACTTTATCTTTCGAATTTCACTTTATCCTTTGAATTTCACTTTATCTTTAGAATTTCACTTTATCTTTCGAATTTCACTTGATCTTTAGAATTTCACTTTATCTTTAGAATTTCACTTTATCCTTTGAATTTCACTTTATCCTTTGAATTTCACTTGATCTTTAGAATTTCACTTGATCTTTAGAATTTCACTTGATCTTTAGAATTTCACTTTATCTTTAGAATTTCACTTTATCCTTTGAATTTCACTTTATCCTTTGAATTTCACTTTATCTTTAGAATTTCACTTTATCCTTTGAATTTCACTTTATCTTTAGAATTTCACTTTATCTTTAGAATTTCACTTGATCTTTAGAATTTCACTTGATCTTTCGAATTTCACTTGATCTTTAGAATTTCACTTTATCTTTAGAATTTCACTTTATCCTTTGAATTTCACTTTATCCTTTGAATTTCACTTTATCTTTAGAATTTCACTTTATCCTTTGAATTTCACTTGATCTTTAGAATTTCACTTTATCCTTTGAATTTCACTTTATCTTTAGAATTTCACTTTATCTTTAGAATTTCACTTGATCTTTAGAATTTCACTTCATCTTTAGAATTTCACTTGATCTTTCAAATTTCACTTTATCCTTTGAATTTCACTTCATCCTTTGAATTTCACTTTATCTTTAGAATTTCACTTTATCTTTAGAATTTCACTTTATCTTTACAATTTCACTTTATCTTTAGAATTTCACCTGATCTTTAGAATTTCACTTTATCTTTAGAATTTCACTTTATCTTTAGAATTTCACTTTATCTTTAGAATTTCACTTTATATTTAGAATTTCACTTTATATTTAGAATTTCTCCTCATCTTTAGAATTTCACTTTATCTTTAGAATTTCACTTTATCTTTAGAATTTCACTTTATCTTCCGAATTTCACTTTATCCTTTGAATTTCACTTTATCTTTAGAATTTCACTTTATATTTAGAATTTCACTTTATATTTAGAATTTCACCTCATCTTTAGAATTTCACTTTATCTTTAGAATTTCACTTTATCTTTAGAATTTCACTTTATCTTTCGAATTTCACTTTATACTTTGAATTTCACTTTATCCTTTGAATTTCACATTATCTTTAGAATTTCACTTCATCCTTTGAATTTCACTTTATCTTTCGAATTTCACTTGATCTTTAGAATTTCACTTTATCTTTAGAATTTCACTTTATCCTTTGAATTTCACTTTATCCTTTGAATTTCACTTGATCTTTAGAATTTCACTTGATCTTTAGAATTTCACTTGATCTTTAGAATTTCACTTTATCTTTAGAATTTCACTTTATCCTTTGAATTTCACTTTATCTTTAGAATTTCACTTTATCCTTTGAATTTCACTTTATCCTTTGAATTTCACTTTATCCTTTGAATTTCACTTGATCTTTAGAATTTCACTTTATCTTTAGAATTTCACTTGATCTTTAGAATTTCACTTTATCTTTCGAATTTCACTTGATCTTTAGAATTTCACTTTATCTTTAGAATTTCACTTTATCCTTTGAATTTCACTTTATCCTTTGAATTTCACTTTATCCTTTGAATTTCACTTTATCTTTAGAATTTCACTTGATCTTTAGAATTTCACTTTATCTTTCGAATTTCACTTTATCCTTTGAATTTCACTTTATCTTTAGAATTTCACTTTATCCTTTGAATTTCACTTTATCTTTAGAATTTCACTTGATCTTTAGAATTTCACTTGATCTTTAGAATTTCACTTGATCTTTAGAATTTCACTTTATCTTTCGAATTTCACTTCATCCTTTGAATTTCACTTTATCTTTAGAATTTCACTTTATCCTTTGAATTTCACTTTATCTTTCGAATTTCACTTTATCCTTTGAATTTCACTTTATCCTTTGAATTTCACTTTATCTTTAGAATTTCACTTGATCTTTAGAATTTCACTTTATCTTTCGAATTTCACTTTATCCTTTGAATTTCACTTTATCTTTAGAATTTCACTTTATCCTTTGAATTTCACTTTATCTTTAGAATTTCACTTGATCTTTAGAATTTCACTTGATCTTTAGAATTTCACTTTATCTTTCGAATTTCACTTTATCCTTTGAATTTCACTTTATCCTTTGAATTTCACTTTATCTTTAGAATTTCACTTTATCCTTTGAATTTCAATTTATCTTTCGAATTTCACTTTATCCTTTGAATTTCACTTCATCCTTTGAATTTCACTTTATCTTTAGAATTTCACTTCATCTTTAGAATTTCACTTTATCTTTAGAATTTCACTTTATCTTTAGAATTTCACTTTGTCTTTAGAATTTCACTTTATCTTTAGAATTTCACTTTATCTTTAGAATTTCACTTTATCTTTCGAATTTCACTTTATCCTTTGAATTTCACTTTATCCTTTGAATTTCACTTCATCTTTAGAATTTTACTTTATCCTTTGAATTTCACTTTATCTTTAGAATTTCACTTCATCTTTAGAATTTCACCTTATCTTTAGAAATTTCACTTTATCTTTAGAATTTCACTTGATCTTTAGAATTTCACTTCATCTTTAGAATTTCACTTGATCTTTAGAATTTCACTTTATCTTTCGAATTTCACTTTATCCTTTGAATTTCACTTTATCTTTCGAATTTCACTTTATCCTTTGAATTTCACTTTATCTTTCGAATTTCACTTGATCTTTAGAATTTCACTTGATCTTTAGAATTTCACTTTATCTTTCGAATTTCACTTTATCCTTTGAATTTCACTTTATCCTTTGAATTTCACTTTATCTTTAGAATTTCACTTTATCCTTTGAATTTCACTTTATCTTTAGAATTTCACTTTATCTTTAGAATTTCACTTGATCTTTAGAATTTCACTTCATCTTTCGAATTTCACTTGATCTTTAGAATTTCACTTTATCTTTAGAATTTCACTTTATCCTTTGAATTTCGCTTTATCCTTTGAATTTCACTTTATCTTTAGAATTTCACTTGATCTTTAGAATTTCACTTTATCTTTCGAATTTCACTTTATCCTTTGAATTTCACGTTATCCTTTGAATTTCACTTTATCTTTAGAATTTCACTTTATCCTTTGAATTTCACTGCATCTTTCGAATTTCACTTTATCCTTTGAATTTCACTTTATCCTTTGAATTTCACTTTATCTTTAGAATTTCACTTTATCCTTTGAATTTCACTTTATCTTTCAAATTTCACTTTATCCTTTGAATTTCACTTTATCCTTTGAATTTCACTTTATCCTTTGAATTTCACTTTATCTTTAGAATTTCACTTGATCTTTAGAATTTCACTTTATCTTTCGAATTTCACTTTATCCTTTGAATTTCACTTTATCCTTTGAATTTCGCTTTATCTTTAGAATTTCACTTTATCCTTTGAATTTCACTGCATCTTTAGAATTTCACTTTATCCTTTGAATTTCATTTTATCCTTTGAATTTCACTTTATCTTTAGAATTTCACTTTATCCTTTGAATTTCACTTTATCTTTCAAATTTCACTTTATCCTTTGAATTTCACTTTATCCTTTGAATTTCACTTTATCTTTAGAATTTCACTTCATCTTTAGAATTTCACTTTATGTTTAGAATTTCACTTTATCTTTAGAATTTCACTTTATATTTAGAATTTCACTTTATCTTTAGAATTTCACTTTATCTTTCGAATTTCACTTTATCCTTTGAATTTCACTTGATCCTTTGAATTTCACTTGATCTTTAGAATTTCACTTTATCCTTTGAATTTCACTTTATCTTTAGAATTTCACTTTATCTTTAGAATTTCACTTTATCTTTAGAATTTCACTTTATCTTTAGAATTTCACTTCATCTTTAGAATTTCACTTGATCTTTCGAATTTCACTTTATCCTTTGAATTTCACTTTATCCTTTGAATTTAACTTTATCTTTAGAATTTCACTTTATCTTTAGAATTTCACTTTATCTTTAGAATTTCACTTTATCTTTAGAATTTCACTTTATCTTTAGAATTTCACTTTATCTTTAGAATTTCACTTGATCTTTAGAATTTCACTTTATCTTTAGAATTTCACTTTATCTTTAGAATTTCACTTTATCTTTAGAATTTCACTTTATATTTAGAATTTCGCTTTATATTTAGAATTTCACCTCATCTTTAGAATTTCACTTTATCTTTAGAATTTCACTTTATCTTTAGAATTTCACTTTATCTTTCGAATTTCACTTTATCCTTTCAATTTCACTTTATCCTTTGAATTTCACTTGATCTTTAGAATTTCACTTTATCCTTTGAATTTCACTTTATCTTTAGAATTTCACTTCATCTTTAGAATTTCACCTTATCTTTAGAATTTCACTTTATCTTTAGAATTTCACTTGATCTTTAGAATTTCACTTCATCTTTAGAATTTCACTTGATCTTTAGAATTTCACTTTATCTTTCGAATTTCACTTTATCCTTTGAATTTCACTTTGTCTTTCGAATTTCACTTTATCCTTTGAATTTCACTTTATCTTTAGAATTTCACTTTATCTTTCGAATTTCACTTGATCTTTAGAATTTCACTTTATCTTTAGAATTTCACTTTATCCTTTGAATTTCACTTTATCCTTTGAATTTCACTTGATCTTTAGAATTTCACTTGATCTTTAGAATTTCACTTGATCTTTAGAATTTCAATTTATCTTTAGAATTTCACTTTATCCTTTGAATTTCACTTTATCCTTTGAATTTCACTTTATCTTTCGAATTTCACTTTATCCTTTGAATTTCACTTTATCTTTAGAATTTCACCTTATCTTTAGAATTTCACTTGATCTTTAGAATTTCACTTCATCTTTCGAATTTCACTTGATCTTTAGAATTTCACTTTATCTTTAGAATTTCACTTTATCCTTTGAATTTCACTTTATCCTTTGAATTTCACTTTATCTTTAGAATTTCACTTGATCTTTAGAATTTCACTTTATCTTTAGAATTTCACTTTATCTGTTGAATTTCACTTTATCCTTTGAATTTCACTTTATTTTTAGAATTTCACTTCATCCTTTGAATTTCACTTTATCTTTAGAATTTCACTTTATCTTTCGAATTTCACTTTATCTTTCGAATTTCACTTTATCCTTTGAATTTCACTTGATCTTTAGAATTTCACTTTATCCTTTGAATTTCACTTTATCTTTAGAATTTCACTTTATCTTTAGAATTTCACTTGATCTTTAGAATTTCACTTCATCTTTAGAATTTCACTTGATCTTTCAAATTTCACTTTATCCTTTGAATTTCACTTTATCCTTTGAATTTCACTTTATCTTTAGAATTTCACTTTATCTTTAGAATTTCACTTTATCTTTAGAATTTCACTTTATCTTTAGAATTTCACTTTATCTTTAGAATTTCACTTGATCTTTAGAATTTCACTTTATCTTTAGAATTTCACTTTATCTTTAGAATTTCACTTTATATTTAGAATTTCACTTTATATTTAGAATTTCACCTCATCTTTAGAATTTCACTTTATCTTTAGAATTTCACTTTATCTTTAGAATTTCACTTTATCTTCCGAATTTCACTTTATCCTTTGAATTTCACTTTATCTTTAGAATTTCACTTTATATTTAGAATTTCACTTTATATTTAGAATTTCACCTCATCTATAGAATTTCACTTTATCTTTAGAATTTCACTTGATCTTTAGAATTTCACTTCATCTTTAGAATTTCACTTGATCTTTAGAATTTCACTTTATCTTTCGAATTTCACTTTATCCTTTGAATTTCACTTTATCTTTCGAATTTCACTTTATCCTTTGAATTTCACTTTATCTTTAGAATTTCACTTTATCTTTCGAATTTCACTTGATCTTTAGAATTTCACTTTATCTTTAAAATTTCACTTTATCCTTTGAATTTCACTTGATCCTTTGAATTTCACTTGATCTTTAGAATTTCACTTGATCTTTAGAATTTCACTTGATCTTTAGAATTTCACTTTATCTTTAGAATTTCACTTTATCCTTTGAATTTCACTTTATCTTTAGAATTTCACTTTATTTTTTGAATTTCACTTTATCTTTAGAATTTCACTTTATCTTTAGAATTTCACTTGATCTTTAGAATTTCACTTCATCTTTCGAATTTCACTTGATCTTTAGAATTTCACTTTATCTTTCGAATTTCACTTTATCTTTAGAATTTCACTTGATCTTTAGAATTTCACTTCATCTTTCGAATTTCACTTGATCTTTAGAATTTCACTTTATCTTTCGAATTTCACTTTATCCTTTGAATTTCACTTTATCCTTTGAATTTCACTTTATCTTTAGAATTTCACTTGATCTTTAGAATTTCACTTTATCTTTCGAATTTCACTTTGTCCTTTGAATTTCACTTTATCCTTTGAATTTCACTTCATCTTTAGAATTTCACTTTATCCTTTGAATTTCACTTTATCTTTAGAATTTCACTTGATCTTTAGAATTTCACTTTATCCTTTGAATTTCACTTTATCCTTTGAATTTCACTTTATCTTTCAAATTTCACTTTATCCTTTGAATTTCACTTTATCCTTTGAATTTCACTTTATCTTTAGAATTTCACTTCATCTTTAGAATTTCACTTTATCTTTAGAATTTCACTTTATCTTTAGAATTTCACTTTATCTTTAGAATTTCACTTTATCTTTAGAATTTCACTTTATCTTTAGAATTTCACTTTATCTTTCGAATTTCACTTTATCCTTTGAATTTCACTTTATCCTTTGAATTTCACTTGATCTTCAGAATTTCACTTTATCCTTTGAATTTCACTTTATCTTTAGAATTTCACTTTATCTTTAGAATTTCACTTTATCTTTAGAATTTCACTTTATCTTTAGAATTTCACTTGATCTTTAGAATTTCACTTGATCTTTAGAATTTCACTTCATCTTTAGAATTTCACTTGATCTTTAGAATTTCACTTTATCCTTTGAATTTCACTTTAGCCTTTGAATTTCACTTGATCTTTAGAATTTCACTTTATCTTTAGAATTTCACTTTATCTTTAGAATTTCACTTTATCTTTAGAATTTCACTTGATCTTTAGAATTTCACCTCATCTTTAGAATTTCACTTTATCTTTAGAATTTCACTTTATCTTTAGAATTTCACTTTATATTTAGAATTTCACTTTATATTTAGAATTTCACCTCATCTTTAGAATTTCACTTTATCTTTAGAATTTCACTTTATCTTTAGAATTTCACTTTATCTTTCGAATTTCACTTTATCCTTTGAATTTCACTTTATCTTTAGAATTTCACTTTATATTTAGAATTTCACTTTATATTTAGAATTTCACCTTATCTTTAGAATTTCACTTTATCTTTAGAATTTCACTTTATCCTTTGAATTTCACTTTATCCTTTGAATTTCACTTTATCTTTAAAATTTCACTTTATCCTTTGAATTTCACTTTATCTTTAGAATTTCACCTCATCTTTAGAATTTCACCTTATCTTTAGAATTTCACTTTATCTTTAGAATTTCACTTTCTGTGCTTTCAGTTTGCCAAAAGTATAAACAATTTCCTTCAGGTGAATGTTTTGTGTAATTTCATGTTGTATTGACAAGGTGGATAGGCCATCATGTGTTTGTTGCATCATAGATGAACAAATGGAGGTTTGGAAAAGCAAGGACTTTAGCTTTAGCAACTTTTGCTTGGAAAAGCTTCGCATTGAAAAAGAAAAGCAACAAAGTTTGAAGCATCTTGTTGTCATGCCAACTTTGGAGCTCGTCTTGCAATGGCTGTAAATTCACTCACAGTCCTCAACGAACTCTTACACTGAACCTGTAAACTGCCGAGCTCTCTTCGCCCATTCACCAGATAACTCCGCCGCACATTTTCACATTGTGATCGTGTGCCATTGGTTCTCCCCGGGATGCTTCAGCCCACGACACACACACCACTACCAACAGTTTTCAGATGGCGTTATTGGTTCTTACTCCAACGCACAATTACGGTGTGTACTTCTGTCATCCCCGGAGGGTTCCAATGGTTCCAATGACCTTCAGAGCTGGCCATTCACAATAATAGTTCATGTTAAATGAAAAAGATATAAACAGTCTTCTTGGTTACTTAAGTAATCTCATGAATCGTTTTTCACCGCCGACAAATGTTACCGTTTCAGACGACCGACGAGTTTGTCTCGTGGTTGCCCCGGCCTTGCATCAAACACCACTCTTCGGTATATGTGTTACGTCAGTGATTGGAGTGCAGTACGAGCATTTAATAGGCTAAGAGGCTAAAGCACAACACGTGGGAGAAGAGCAGTGGAACGAGGAATGTGGCGTCAAATAACATAATTTGCCCGCTGACTATCCGAGGTAGGTGTTGAGCACCACGAACACGGATTTGACAATACAGCACAAAAAGGTGTTCATATTTGTAGTTCTTATTACAAACGTTGCAATGATTTATATTCACTGAGATTTTATGGACCCCAGTGGAAGTTGGGAGGGGGACCTGGGAGGGGGACCTAATATTTGGCGGACCCAAATGGAGCGGAAGGAGGGCTTGAGAAAGATGAGGACTGGTGGCGATGACACACACACACACACACACATACACACACGATGCCTCTTCTTTCAGTGGTACTTTTCCCAAACAGAAAACATGATGGAGTGACCTGCCAGGGATATCTTTCCTGTGGGATGCTTTATGCCTCTCAGAAAAGTCATGTTCTCTAACTGCCCTTCTCACTGGTGCGTGATATGTGAGCATTGGGGTCTTGGGTCAGCATGCTTCATCGTCTCATCTCAGCACTCAATTTTTGTAACTCCATGTCACATTTAATAAATGTCATACTTTTTTAATTGTTCCCTGAGCATATATTTGCAAATTTCTGCATATATTTGCATATATTTGCAATCAAATATTTTTGATTGTCTTTCATGTCATATTTACATGTTGTAATAAGCCATAGGGAGTACCGAAGAGGGCTGACTCTGTTGAAATCATTCAATTGGGCTTTACTCAGCAACAAATGAACAACCTGTAACAACAGATGTAAAGATTGGCGCGTCACATTTGACAAGCATAATAATGCAACAAGCATAACAATACAACACGCATAATAATAATTAATAGGCCGACCGTAATTATCACACAGGTCTCCAGTAGCCATCTTGAAAATCGTAATGATAATGTGTAATGGGGGAACCCGGAAATATATAGCCCGTGACGCTGCTGTTGTTGTTATTAGGTTTACTCTCCATGAAATGGAGAGTAACCTATTATTACTGCTAGAGTTTTTCTTATTATTCTTCCGCCCTATTTTGCACCTCCGAAAACTTCATAATTAATGTTCTCAGCAACCGCTGGTCGGATTGACAGGAAATTTTCATCAAATTATCGTCTGGGCTCCGAGAATTTTTTCATGCTAATTATGACGTCATAGGTCACGTGGTGTGGGCGCCATCTTGTAAAACAAATTCAACTTTTCCCCTCTGTATCTCCGCAACGGCTCAATGGAAAAATTTGAGGAATGGCTCATTCTAAAGAACTCTTCAATGGAAAGAAAAGACATGTGTATCCAGTATATTAAAAATGCTAACGTTAAGAGGTAAGAATTCGTCAAACAAAACGTTTTCTCCCCCGAAAATGGGATTTTCCCCCCAGATGCTTAGTTAAAAAACACTCAGAATGCAAAAATTTTCGAAGTCATACGTCACATGGTTCGGCCGCCATCTTGTTTTCCGTGAAAAAACACAAAAAACCCTTTTTCTCCGCAACGGCTGAACGGATCGAGCCCACACTTGGCATGCGTATTCGCATACCCATGGCGAATAACAAAGTCAGCGAGCACGACGTCATCCGACACATGGTTTCAGAGTTATGACGTTTTAAAGCTCAAACTAGAAATGGAATCACCTCCATAATTTGTGGAGATATCGAGTGGAAACTTTACACAAATGTTCCTCATGGGGGGATGTTTCATCGTTACTTGAGACGTTTTGATAAGTCACATGGTTTGGCCGCAATAAATAATGGAAGTTAAATTTTAAAAAGCTTGTAACTCTTGAACCACTACATGGATCCACTTGAATTTTTAATGCAATGTAGCTCTCATCAGGTGGAACAAGTGTGCAAAATTTCAAGAGGATTGGATGTACGGTCGCGAAGCTAAAGTCTTTATTGTTGAAAGAAGAAGAAACACACCATTTTGTTCTCCCAGGCCACATCTCCCAGTGCTATTGCCATTTTAAGTTTTAATTTCCTTTAAAAAACATTTTCTCTGCAATAATAGGGCCGATTGAGATAACATTTTCACCATAGGAGGGACTCGGTCTGTAGAATATTTTATTGGTAATTATGACGTCGCAGGTCACGTGGTTCAGCCGCCATATTGTTTTTCGTGAAAACACGAAAACCCCTTTTTCTCTGCAACGGCTGAACAGATCGAGGCCAAACTTTGCAAGCAGAATCGCATACCCCTGACGAACAAAAAAGTCAGCGAGCACGACATCATCCGATACATGGTTTCAGAGTTATGACGTTTTTAAGCATGAACCTTTAAAACCTAGCTCCTCCCTCATTTTTGATCCCATCGAG